>NC_134493.1:2440000-2782500 GCF_040206685.1 Ascaphus truei
TCTGGCAGCCAAGTGGCTTGACCTTTATTAGTGAGCCTGGTTACCCCCTCTCGGAACCACAGACTTAGAAATCGCCAGCTCATATACAGTGCATAAAATATATTTATATATATACCCTTATACACCATTTAATAAAAAATATCACAAAATTCTTCTAAGTCCCTCGGGAAGAGTGAAAGACGCGCACGTTGATTTTCAGAGCTCCTAGACCTTCCTATAAGAAGTTAGCCAAAAAGTAGCTTCGAAAAACGCTTAGGTTTAGTTTCAGAGTTGCTTCTAATGTACCAAAGCTGGACTTAGACATAATTTCACTCTCACAACATTATGGCTGGTTGGAGACAGTCCGAACCACAAGTACCGGGTCCATGGTTCTGGCCGTATACTGGGGGGACGGGGACGACTCCCATTAACCCCTGACTATACCGGGGATACGCTTATCACAATGCCTTTCTGGTCTGTGCTGAAGCAGGGCATTCTGGCAGCCAAGTGGCTTGACCTTTATTAGTGAGCCTGGTTACCCCCTCTCGGAACCACAGACTTAGAAATCGCCAGCTCATATACAGTGCATAAAATATATTTATATATATACCCTTATACACCATTTTAATAAAAAATATCACAAAATTCTTCCAAGTCCCTCGGGAACAGTGAAAGACGCGCACGTTCATTTTCAGAGCTCCTAGACCTTCCTATAAGAAGTTAGCCAAAAAGTAGCTTCGAAAAACGCTTAGGTTAAGTTTCAGAGTTGCTTCTAATGTACCAAAGCTGGACTTAGACATAATTTCACTCTCACAACATTATGGCTGGTTGGAGAGAGTCCGAACCACAAGTACAGGGTCCATGGTTCTGGCCGTATACTGGGGGGACGGGGACGACTCCCATTAACCCCTGACTATACCGGGGATACGCTTATCACAATGCCTTTCTGGTCTGTGCTGAAGCAGGGCATTCT
Organism: Ascaphus truei; assembly: GCF_040206685.1. NCBI lineage: Eukaryota > Metazoa > Chordata > Amphibia > Anura > Ascaphidae > Ascaphus > Ascaphus truei. The sequence continues at coordinate 2,440,953 of NC_134493.1, forward strand.
GGCAGCCAAGTGGCTTGACCTTTATTAGTGAGCCTGGTTACCCCCTCTCGGAACCACAGACTTAGAAATCGCCATCTCATATACAGTGCATAAAATATATTTATATATATACCCTTATACACCATTTAATAAAAAATATCACAAAATTCTTCTAAGTCCCTCGAGAAGAGTGAAAGACGCGTACGTTCATTTTCAGAGCTCCTAGACCTTCCTATAAGAAGTTAGCCAAAAAGTAGCTTCGAAAAACGCTTAGGTTAAGTTTCAGAGTTGCTTCTAATGTACCAAAGCTGGACTTAGACATAATTTCACTCTCACAACATTATGGCTGGTTGGAGACAGTCCGAACCACAAGTACCGGGTCCATGGTTCTGGCCGTATACTGGGGGGACGGGGACGACTCCCATTAACCCCTGACTATACCGGGGATACGCTTATCACAATGCCTTTCTGGTCTGTGCTGAAGCAGGGCATTCTGGCAGCCAAGTGGCTTGACCTTTATTAGTGAGCCTGGTTACCCCCTCTCGGAACCACAGACTTAGAAATCGCCAGCTCATATACAGTGCATAAAATATATTTATATATATACCCTTATACACCATTTTAATAAAAAATATCACAAAATTCTTCTAAGTCCCTCGGGAAGAGTGAAAGACGCGCACGTTCATTTTCAGAGCTCCTAGACCTTCCTATAAGAAGTTAGCCAAAAAGTAGCTTCGAAAAACGCTTAGGTTAAGTTTCAGAGTTGCTTCTAATGTACCAAAGCTGGACTTAGACATAATTTCACTCTCACAACATTATGGCTGGTTGGAGAGAGTCCGAACCACAAGTACCGGGTCCATGGTTCTGGCCGTATACTGGGGGGACGGGGACGACTCCCATTAACCCCTGACTATACCGGGGATACGCTTATCACAATGCCTTTCTGGTCTGTGCTGAAGCAGGGCATTCTGGCAGCCAAGTGGCTTGACCTTTATTAGTGAGCCTGGTTACCCCCTCTCGGAACCACAGACTTAGAAATCGCCATCTCATATACAGTGCATAAAATATATTTATATATATACCCTTATACACCATTTAATAAAAAATATCACAAAATTCTTCTAAGTCCCTCGAGAAGAGTGAAAGACGCGTACGTTCATTTTCAGAGCTCCTAGACCTTCCTATAAGAAGTTAGCCAAAAAGTAGCTTCGAAAAACGCTTAGGTTAAGTTTCAGAGTTGCTTCTAATGTACCAAAGCTGGACTTAGACATAATTTCACTCTCACAACATTATGGCTGGTTGGAGAGAGTCCGAACCACAAGTACCGGGTCCATGGTTCTGGCCGTATACTGGGGGGACGGGGACGACTCCCATTAACCCCTGACTATACAGGGGATACGCTTATCACAATGCCTTTCTGGTCTGTGCTGAAGCAGGGCATTCTGGCAGCCAAGTGGCTTGACCTTTATTAGTGAGCCTGGTTACCCCCTCTCGGAACCACAGACTTAGAAATCGCCAGCTCATATACAGTGCATAAAATATATTTATATATATACCCTTATACACCATTTAATAAAAAATATCACAAAATTCTTCTAAGTCCCTCGGGAAGAGTGAAAGACGCGCACGTACATTTTCAGAGCTCCTAGACCTTCCTATAAGAAGTTAGCCAAAAAGTAGCTTCGAAAAACGCTTAGGTTAAGTTTCAGAGTTGCTTCTAATGTACCAAAGCTGGACTTAGACATAATTTCACTCTCACAACATTATGGCTGGTTGGAGACAGTCCGAACCACAAGTACCGGGTCCATGGTTCTGGCCGTATACTGGGGGGACGGGGACGACTCCCATTAACCCCTGACTATACCGGGGATACGCTTATCACAATGCCTTTCTGGTCTGTGCTGAAGCAGGGCATTCTGGCAGCCAAGTGGCTTGACCTTTATTAGTGAGCCTGGTTACCCCCTCTCGGAACCACAGACTTAGAAATCGCCAGCTCATATACAGTGCATAAAATATATTTATATATATACCCTTATACACCATTTTAATAAAAAATATCACAAAATTCTTCTAAGTCCCTCGGGAAGAGTGAAAGACGCGCACGTTCATTTTCAGAGCTCCTAGACCTTCCTATAAGAAGTTAGCCAAAAAGTAGCTTCGAAAAACGCTTAGGTTAAGTTTCAGAGTTGCTTCTAATGTACCAAAGCTGGACTTAGACATAATTTCACTCTCACAACATTATGGCTGGTTGGAGAGAGTCCGAACCACAAGTACAGGGTCCATGGTTCTGGCCGTATACTGGGGGGACGGGGACGACTCCCATTAACCCCTGACTATACCGGGGATACGCTTATCACAATGCCTTTCTGGTCTGTGCTGAAGCAGGGCATTCTGGCAGCCAAGTGGCTTGACCTTTATTAGTGAGCCTGGTTACCCCCTCTCGGAACCACAGACTTAGAAATCGCCATCTCATATACAGTGCATAAAATATATTTATATATATACCCTTATACACCATTTAATAAAAAATATCACAAAATTCTTCTAAGTCCCTCGGGAAGAGTGAAAGACGCGCACGTTCATTTTCAGAGCTCCTAGACCTTCCTATAAGAAGTTAGCCAAAAAGTAGCTTCGAAAAACGCTTAGGTTAAGTTTCAGAGTTGCTTCTAATGTACCAAAGCTGGACTTAGACATAATTTCACTCTCACAACATTATGGCTGGTTGGAGACAGTCCGAACCACAAGTACCGGGTCCATGGTTCTGGCCGTATACTGGGGGGACGGGGACGACTCCCATTAACCCCTGACTATACCGGGGATACGCTTATCACAATGCCTTTCTGGTCTGTGCTGAAGCAGGGCATTCTGGCAGCCAAGTGGCTTGACCTTTATTAGTGAGCCTGGTTACCCCCTCTCGGAACCACAGACTTAGAAATCGCCAGCTCATATACAGTGCATAAAATATATTTATATATATATACCCTTATACACCATTTTAATAAAAAATATCACAAAATTCTTCTAAGTCCCTCGGGAAGAGTGAAAGACGCGCACGTTCATTTTCAGAGCTCCTAGACCTTCCTATAAGAAGTTAGCCAAAAAGTTGTTTTGAAAATCGCTTAGGTTAAGTTTCAGAGTTGCTTCTAATGTACCAAAGCTGGACTTAGACATAATTTCACTCTCACACCATTATGGCTGGTTGGAGATAGTCCGAACCACAAGTACCGGGTCCATGGTTCTGGCCGTATACTGGGGGGACGGGGACGACTCCCATTAACCCCTGACTATACTGGGGATACGCTTATCACAATGCCTTTCTGGTCTGTGCTGAAGCAGGGCATTCTGGCAGCCAAGTGGCTTGACCTTTATTAGTGAGCCTGGTTACCCCCTCTCGGAACCACAGACTTAGAAATCGCCAGCTCATATACAGTGCATAAAATATATTTATATATATACCCTTATACACCATTTTAATAAAAAATATCACAAAATTCTTCTAAGTCCCTCGGGAAGAGTGAAAGACGCGCACGTTCATTTTCAGAGCTCCTAGACCTTCCTATAAGAAGTTAGCCAAAAAGTAGCTTCGAAAAACGCTTAGGTTAAGTTTCAGAGTTGCTTCTAATGTACCAAAGCTGGACTTAGACATAATTTCACTCTCACAACATTATGGCTGGTTGGAGAGAGTCCGAACCACAAGTACAGGGTCCATGGTTCTGGCCGTATACTGGGGGGACGGGGACGACTCCCATTAACCCCTGACTATACCGGGGATACGCTTATCACAATGCCTTTCTGGTCTGTGCTGAAGCAGGGCATTCTGGCAGCCAAGTGGCTTGACCTTTATTAGTGAGCCTGGTTACCCCCTCTCGGAACCACAGACTTAGAAATCGCCATCTCATATACAGTGCATAAAATATATTTATATATATACCCTTATACACCATTTAATAAAAAATATCACAAAATTCTTCTAAGTCCCTCGGGAAGAGTGAAAGACGCGCACGTTCATTTTCAGAGCTCCTAGACCTTCCTATAAGAAGTTAGCCAAAAAGTAGCTTCGAAAAACGCTTAGGTTAAGTTTCAGAGTTGCTTCTAATGTACCAAAGCTGGACTTAGACATAATTTCACTCTCACAACATTATGGCTGGTTGGAGACAGTCCGAACCACAAGTACCGGGTCCATGGTTCTGGCCGTATACTGGGGGGACGGGGACGACTCCCATTAACCCCTGACTATACCGGGGATACGCTTATCACAATGCCTTTCTGGTCTGTGCTGAAGCAGGGCATTCTGGCAGCCAAGTGGCTTGACCTTTATTAGTGAGCCTGGTTACCCCCTCTCGGAACCACAGACTTAGAAATCGCCAGCTCATATACAGTGCATAAAATATATTTATATATATACCCTTATACACCATTTTAATAAAAAATATCACAAAATTCTTCTAAGTCCCTCGGGAAGAGTGAAAGACGCGCACGTTCATTTTCAGAGCTCCTAGACCTTCCTATAAGAAGTTAGCCAAAAAGTTGTTTTGAAAATCGCTTAGGTTAAGTTTCAGAGTTGCTTCTAATGTACCAAAGCTGGACTTAGACATAATTTCACTCTCACACCATTATGGCTGGTTGGAGATAGTCCGAACCACAAGTACCGGGTCCATGGTTCTGGCCGTATACTGGGGGGACGGGGACGACTCCCATTAACCCCTGACTATACTGGGGATACGCTTATCACAATGCCTTTCTGGTCTGTGCTGAAGCAGGGCATTCTGGCAGCCAAGTGGCTTGACCTTTATTAGTGAGCCTGGTTACCCCCTCTCGGAACCACAGACTTAGAAATCGCCAGCTCATATACAGTGCATAAAATATATTTATATATATACCCTTATACACCATTTAATAAAAAATATCACAAAATTCTTCTAAGTCCCTCGGGAAGAGTGAAAGACGCGCACGTTCATTTTCAGAGCTCCTAGACCTTCCTATAAGAAGTTAGCCAAAAAGTAGCTTCGAAAAACGCTTAGGTTAAGTTTCAGAGTTGCTTCTAATGTACCAAAGCTGGACTTAGACATAATTTCACTCTCACAACATTATGGCTGGTTGGAGACAGTCCGAACCACAAGTACCGGGTCCATGGTTCTGGCCGTATACTGGGGGGACGGGGACGACTCCCATTAACCCCTGACTATACCGGGGATACGCTTATCACAATGCCTTTCTGGTCTGTGCTGAAGCAGGGCATTCTGGCAGCCAAGTGGCTTGACCTTTATTAGTGAGCCTGGTTACCCCCTCTCGGAACCACAGACTTAGAAATCGCCAGCTCATATACAGTGCATAAAATATATTTATATATATACCCTTATACACCATTTTAATAAAAAATATCACAAAATTCTTCTAAGTCCCTCGGGAAGAGTGAAAGACGCGCACGTTCATTTTCAGAGCTCCTAGACCTTCCTATAAGAAGTTAGCCAAAAAGTTGTTTTGAAAATCGCTTAGGTTAAGTTTCAGAGTTGCTTCTAATGTACCAAAGCTGGACTTAGACATAATTTCACTCTCACACCATTATGGCTGGTTGGAGATAGTCCGAACCACAAGTACCGGGTCCATGGTTCTGGCCGTATACTGGGGGGACGGGGACGACTCCCATTAACCCCTGACTATACTGGGGATACGCTTATCACAATGCCTTTCTGGTCTGTGCTGAAGCAGGGCATTCTGGCAGCCAAGTGGCTTGACCTTTATTAGTGAGCCTGGTTACCCCCTCTCGGAACCACAGACTTAGAAATCGCCAGCTCATATACAGTGCATAAAATATATTTATATATATACCCTTATACACCATTTTAATAAAAAATATCACAAAATTCTTCTAAGTCCCTCGGGAAGAGTGAAAGACGCGCACGTTCATTTTCAGAGCTCCTAGACCTTCCTATAAGAAGTTAGCCAAAAAGTAGCTTCGAAAAACGCTTAGGTTAAGTTTCAGAGTTGCTTCTAATGTACCAAAGCTGGACTTAGACATAATTTCACTCTCACAACATTATGGCTGGTTGGAGACAGTCCGAACCACAAGTACCGGGTCCATGGTTCTGGCCGTATACTGGGGGGACGGGGACGACTCCCATTAACCCCTGACTATACCGGGGATACGCTTATCACAATGCCTTTCTGGTCTGTGCTGAAGCAGGGCATTCTAGCAGCCAAGTGGCTTGACCTTTATAAGTGAGCCTGGTTACCCCCTCTCGGAACCACAGACTTAGAAATCGCCAGCTCATATACAGTGCATAAAATATATTTATATATATACCCTTATACACCATTTTAATAAAAAATATCACAAAATTCTTCAAAGTCCCTCGGGAAGAGTGAAAGACGCGCACGTTCATTTTCAGAGCTCCTAGACCTTCCTATAAGAAGTTAGCCAAAAAGTAGCTTCGAAAAACGCTTAGGTTAAGTTTCAGAGTTGCTTCTAATGTACCAAAGCTGGACTTAGACATAATTTCACTCTCACAACATTATGGCTGGTTGGAGACAGTCCGAACCACAAGTACCGGGTCCATGGTTCTGGCCGTATACTGGGGGGACGGGGACGACTCCCATTAACCCCTGACTATACCGGGGATACGCTTATCACAATGCCTTTCTGGTCTGTGCTGAAGCAGGGCATTCTAGCAGCCAAGTGGCTTGACCTTTATAAGTGAGCCTGGTTACCCCCTCTCGGAACCACAGACTTAGAAATCGCCAGCTCATATACAGTGCATAAAATATATTTATATATATACCCTTATACACCATTTTAATAAAAAATATCACAAAATTCTTCAAAGTCCCTCGGGAAGAGTGAAAGACGCGCACGTTCATTTTCAGAGCTCCTAGACCTTCCTATAAGAAGTTAGCCAAAAAGTAGCTTCGAAAAACGCTTAGGTTAAGTTTCAGAGTTGCTTCTAATGTACCAAAGCTGGACTTAGACATAATTTCACTCTCACAACATTATGGCTGGTTGGAGACAGTCCGAACCACAAGTACCGGGTCCATGGTTCTGGCCGTATACTGGGGGGACGGGGACGACTCCCATTAACCCCTGACTATACCGGGGATACGCTTATCACAATGCCTTTCTGGTCTGTGCTGAAGCAGGGCATTCTGGCAGCCAAGTGGCTTGACCTTTATTAGTGAGCCTGGTTACCCCCTCTCGGAACCACAGACTTAGAAATCGCCAGCTCATATACAGTGCATAAAATATATTTATATATATACCCTTATACACCATTTTAATAAAAAATATCACAAAATTCTTCTAAGTCCCTCGAGAAGAGTGAAAGACGCGCACGTTCATTTTTAGAGCTCCTAGACCTTCCTATAAGAAGTTAGCCAAAAAGTAGCTTCGAAAAACGCTTAGGTTAAGTTTCAGAGTTGCTTCTAATGTACCAAAGCTGGACTTAGACATAATTTCACTCTCACAACATTATGGCTGGTTGGAGACAGTCCGAACCACAAGTACCGGGTCCATGGTTCTGGCCGTATACTGGGGGGACGGGGACGACTCCCATTAACCCCTGACTATACCGGGGATACGCTTATCACAATGCCTTTCTGGTCTGTGCTGAAGCAGGGCATTCTAGCAGCCAAGTGGCTTGACCTTTATAAGTGAGCCTGGTTACCCCCTCTCGGAACCACAGACTTAGAAATCGCCAGCTCATATACAGTGCATAAAATATATTTATATATATACCCTTATACACCATTTTAATAAAAAATATCACAAAATTCTTCAAAGTCCCTCGGGAAGAGTGAAAGACGCGCACGTTCATTTTCAGAGCTCCTAGACCTTCCTATAAGAAGTTAGCCAAAAAGTAGCTTCGAAAAACGCTTAGGTTAAGTTTCAGAGTTGCTTCTAATGTACCAAAGCTGGACTTAGACATAATTTCACTCTCACAACATTATGGCTGGTTGGAGACAGTCCGAACCACAAGTACCGGGTCCATGGTTCTGGCCGTATACTGGGGGGACGGGGACGACTCCCATTAACCCCTGACTATACCGGGGATACGCTTATCACAATGCCTTTCTGGTCTGTGCTGAAGCAGGGCATTCTGGCAGCCAAGTGGCTTGACCTTTATTAGTGAGCCTGGTTACCCCCTCTCGGAACCACAGACTTAGAAATCGCCAGCTCATATACAGTGCATAAAATATATTTATATATATACCCTTATACACCATTTTAATAAAAAATATCACAAAATTCTTCTAAGTCCCTCGGGAAGAGTGAAAGACGCGCACGTTCATTTTTAGAGCTCCTAGACCTTCCTATAAGAAGTTAGCCAAAAAGTAGCTTCGAAAAACGCTTAGGTTAAGTTTCAGAGTTGCTTCTAATGTACCAAAGCTGGACTTAGACATAATTTCACTCTCACAACATTATGGCTGGTTGGAGACAGTCCGAACCACAAGTACCGGGTCCATGGTTCTGGCCGTATACTGGGGGGACGGGGACGACTCCCATTAACCCCTGACTATACCGGGGATACGCTTATCACAATGCCTTTCTGGTCTGTGCTGAAGCAGGGCATTCTGGCAGCCAAGTGGCTTGACCTTTATTAGTGAGCCTGGTTACCCCCTCTCGGAACCACAGACTTAGAAATCGCCAGCTCATATACAGTGCATAAAATATATTTATATATATACCCTTATACACCATTTTAATAAAAAATATCACAAAATTCTTCTAAGTCCCTCGGGAAGAGTGAAAGACGCGCACGTTCATTTTCAGAGCTCCTAGACCTTCCTATAAGAAGTTAGCCAAAAAGTAGCTTCGAAAAACGCTTAGGTTAAGTTTCAGAGTTGCTTCTAATGTACCAAAGCTGGACTTAGACATAATTTCACTCTCACAACATTATGGCTGGTTGGAGAGAGTCCGAACCACAAGTACCGGGTCCATGGTTCTGGCCGTATACTGGGGGGACGGGGACGACTCCCATTAACCCCTGACTATACAGGGGATACGCTTATCACAATGCCTTTCTGGTCTGTGCTGAAGCAGGGCATTCTGGCAGCCAAGTGGCTTGACCTTTATTAGTGAGCCTGGTTACCCCCTCTCGGAACCACAGACTTAGAAATCGCCAGCTCATATACAGTGCATAAAATATATTTATATATATACCCTTATACACCATTTAATAAAAAATATCACAAAATTCTTCTAAGTCCCTCGGGAAGAGTGAAAGACGCGCACGTTCATTTTCAGAGCTCCTAGACCTTCCTATAAGAAGTTAGCCAAAAAGTAGCTTCGAAAAACGCTTAGGTTAAGTTTCAGAGTTGCTTCTAATGTACCAAAGCTGGACTTAGACATAATTTCACTCTCACAACATTATGGCTGGTTGGAGAGAGTCCGAACCACAAGTACAGGGTCCATGGTTCTGGCCGTATACTGGGGGGACGGGGACGACTCCCATTAACCCCTGACTATACCGGGGATACGCTTATCACAATGCCTTTCTGGTCTGTGCTGAAGCAGGGCATTCTGGCAGCCAAGTGGCTTGACCTTTATTAGTGAGCCTGGTTACCCCCTCTCGGAACCACAGACTTAGAAATCGCCAGCTCATATACAGTGCATAAAATATATTTATATATATACCCTTATACACCATTTTAATAAAAAATATCACAAAATTCTTCTAAGTCCCTCGGGAAGAGTGAAAGACGCGCACGTTCATTTTCAGAGCTCCTAGACCTTCCTATAAGAAGTTAGCCAAAAAGTAGCTTCGAAAAACGCTTAGGTTAAGTTTCAGAGTTGCTTCTAATGTACCAAAGCTGGACTTAGACATAATTTCACTCTCACAACATTATGGCTGGTTGGAGACAGTCCGAACCACAAGTACCGGGTCCATGGTTCTGGCCGTATACTGGGGGGACGGGGACGACTCCCATTAACCCCTGACTATACCGGGGATACGCTTATCACAATGCCTTTCTGGTCTGTGCTGAAGCAGGGCATTCTGGCAGCCAAGTGGCTTGACCTTTATTAGTGAGCCTGGTTACCCCCTCTCGGAACCACAGACTTAGAAATCGCCAGCTCATATACAGTGCATAAAATATATTTATATATATACCCTTATACACCATTTTAATAAAAAATATCACAAAATTCTTCTAAGTCCCTCGGGAAGAGTGAAAGACGCGCACGTTCATTTTCAGAGCTCCTAGACCTTCCTATAAGAAGTTAGCCAAAAAGTAGCTTCGAAAAACGCTTAGGTTAAGTTTCAGAGTTGCTTCTAATGTACCAAAGCTGGACTTAGACATAATTTCACTCTCACAACATTATGGCTGGTTGGAGAGAGTCCGAACCACAAGTACAGGGTCCATGGTTCTGGCCGTATACTGGGGGGACGGATACGACTCCCATTAACCCCTGACTATACCGGGGATACGCTTATCACAATGCCTTTCTGGTCTGTGCTGAAGCAGGGCATTCTGGCAGCCAAGTGGCTTGACCTTTATTAGTGAGCCTGGTTACCCCCTCTCGGAACCACAGACTTAGAAATCGCCAGCTCATATACAGTGCATAAAATATATTTATATATATACCCTTATACACCATTTAATAAAAAATATCACAAAATTCTTCTAAGTCCCTCGAGAAGAGTGAAAGACGCGCACGTTCATTTTCAGAGCTCCTAGACCTTCCTATAAGAAGTTAGCCAAAAAGTAGCTTCGAAAAACGCTTAGGTTAAGTTTCAGAGTTGCTTCTAATGTACCAAAGCTGGACTTAGACATAATTTCACTCTCACAACATTATGGCTGGTTGGAGACAGTCCGAACCACAAGTACCGGGTCCATGGTTCTGGCCGTATACTGGGGGGACGGGAACGACTCCCATTAACCCCTGACTGTACCGGGGATACGCTTATCACAATGCCTTTCTGGTCTGTGCTGAAGCAGGGCATTCTGGCAGCCAAGTGGCTTGACCTTTATTAGTGAGCCTGGTTACCCCCTCTCGGAACCACAGACTTAGAAATCGCCAGCTCATATACAGTGCATAAAATATATTTATATATATACCCTTATACACCATTTTAATAAAAAATATCACAAAATTCTTCTAAGTCCCTCGGGAAGAGTGAAAGACGCGCACGTTCATTTTCAGAGCTCCTAGACCTTCCTATAAGAAGTTAGCCAAAAAGTAGCTTCGAAAAACGCTTAGGTTAAGTTTCAGAGTTGCTTCTAATGTACCAAAGCTGGACTTAGACATAATTTCACTCTCACAACATTATGGCTGGTTGGAGAGAGTCCGAACCACAAGTACCGGGTCCATGGTTCTGGCCGTATACTGGGGGGACGGGGACGACTCCCATTAACCCCTGACTATACCGGGGATACGCTTATCACAATGCCTTTCTGGTCTGTGCTGAAGCAGGGCATTCTGGCAGCCAAGTGGCTTGACCTTTATTAGTGAGCCTGGTTACCCCCTCTCGGAACCACAGACTTAGAAATCGCCAGCTCATATACAGTGCATAAAATATATTTATATATATACCCTTATACACCATTTAATAAAAAATATCACAAAATTCTTCTAAGTCCCTCGGGAAGAGTGAAAGACGCGCACGTTCATTTTCAGAGCTCCTAGACCTTCCTATAAGAAGTTAGCCAAAAAGTAGCTTCGAAAAACGCTTAGGTTAAGTTTCAGAGTTGCTTCTAATGTACCAAAGCTGGACTTAGACATAATTTCACTCTCACAACATTATGGCTGGTTGGAGAGAGTCCGAACCACAAGTACAGGGTCCATGGTTCTGGCCGTATACTGGGGGGACGGGGACGACTCCCATTAACCCCTGACTATACCGGGGATACGCTTATCACAATGCCTTTCTGGTCTGTGCTGAAGCAGGGCATTCTGGCAGCCAAGTGGCTTGACCTTTATTAGTGAGCCTGGTTACCCCCTCTCGGAACCACAGACTTAGAAATCGCCAGCTCATATACAGTGCATAAAATATATTTATATATATACCCTTATACACCATTTAATAAAAAATATCACAAAATTCTTCTAAGTCCCTCGAGAAGAGTGAAAGACGCGCACGTTCATTTTCAGAGCTCCTAGACCTTCCTATAAGAAGTTAGCCAAAAAGTAGCTTCGAAAAACGCTTAGGTTAAGTTTCAGAGTTGCTTCTAATGTACCAAAGCTGGACTTAGACATAATTTCACTCTCACAACATTATGGCTGGTTGGAGACAGTCCGAACCACAAGTACCGGGTCCATGGTTCTGGCCGTATACTGGGGGGACGACGACGACTCCCATTAACCCCTGACTATACCGGGGATACGCTTATCACAATGCCTTTCTGGTCTGTGCTGAAGCAGGGCATTCTGGCAGCCAAGTGGCTTGACCTTTATTAGTGAGCCTGGTTACCCCCTCTCGGAACCACAGACTTAGAAATCGCCAGCTCATATACAGTGCATAAAATATATTTATATATATACCCTTATACACCATTTTAATAAAAAATATCACAAAATTCTTCTAAGTCCCTCGGGAAGAGTGAAAGACGCGCACGTTCATTTTCAGAGCTCCTAGACCTTCCTATAAGAAGTTAGCCAAAAAGTAGCTTCGAAAAACGCTTAGGTTAAGTTTCAGAGTTGCTTCTAATGTACCAAAGCTGGACTTAGACATAATTTCACTCTCACAACATTATGGCTGGTTGGAGAGAGTCCGAACCACAAGTACCGGGTCCATGGTTCTGGCCGTATACTGGGGGGACGGGGACGACTCCCATTAACCCCTGACTATACAGGGGATACGCTTATCACAATGCCTTTCTGGTCTGTGCTGAAGCAGGGCATTCTGGCAGCCAAGTGGCTTGACCTTTATTAGTGAGCCTGGTTACCCCCTCTCGGAACCACAGACTTAGAAATCGCCAGCTCATATACAGTGCATAAAATATATTTATATATATACCCTTATACACCATTTAATAAAAAATATCACAAAATTCTTCTAAGTCCCTCGGGAAGAGTGAAAGACGCGCACGTTCATTTTCAGAGCTCCTAGACCTTCCTATAAGAAGTTAGCCAAAAAGTAGCTTCGAAAAACGCTTAGGTTAAGTTTCAGAGTTGCTTCTAATGTACCAAAGCTGGACTTAGACATAATTTCACTCTCACAACATTATGGCTGGTTGGAGAGAGTCCGAACCACAAGTACAGGGTCCATGGTTCTGGCCGTATACTGGGGGGACGGGGACGACTCCCATTAACCCCTGACTATACCGGGGATACGCTTATCACAATGCCTTTCTGGTCTGTGCTGAAGCAGGGCATTCTGGCAGCCAAGTGGCTTGACCTTTATTAGTGAGCCTGGTTACCCCCTCTCGGAACCACAGACTTAGAAATCGCCAGCTCATATACAGTGCATAAAATATATTTATATATATACCCTTATACACCATTTAATAAAAAATATCACAAAATTCTTCTAAGTCCCTCGGGAAGAGTGAAAGACGCGCACGTTCATTTTCAGAGCTCCTAGACCTTCCTATAAGAAGTTAGCCAAAAAGTAGCTTCGAAAAACGCTTAGGTTAAGTTTCAGAGTTGCTTCTAATGTACCAAAGCTGGACTTAGACATAATTTCACTCTCACAACATTATGGCTGGTTGGAGACAGTCCGAACCACAAGTACCGGGTCCATGGTTCTGGCCGTATACTGGGGGGACGGGGACGACTCCCATTAACCCCTGACTATACCGGGGATACGCTTATCACAATGCCTTTCTGGTCTGTGCTGAAGCAGGGCATTCTGGCAGCCAAGTGGCTTGACCTTTATTAGTGAGCCTGGTTACCCCCTCTCGGAACCACAGACTTAGAAATCGCCAGCTCATATACAGTGCATAAAATATATTTATATATATACCCTTATACACCATTTTAATAAAAAATATCACAAAATTCTTCTAAGTCCCTCGGGAAGAGTGAAAGACGCGCACGTTCATTTTCAGAGCTCCTAGACCTTCCTATAAGAAGTTAGCCAAAAAGTAGTTTTGAAAATCGCTTAGGTTAAGTTTCAGAGTTGCTTCTAATGTACCAAAGCTGGACTTAGACATAATTTCACTCTCACACCATTATGGCTGGTTGGAGATAGTCCGAACCACAAGTACCGGGTCCATGGTTCTGGCCGTATACTGGGGGGACGGGGACGACTCCCATTAACCCCTGACTATACCGGGGATACGCTTATCACAATGCCTTTCTGGTCTGTGCTGAAGCAGGGCATTCTGGCAGCCAAGTGGCTTGACCTTTATTAGTGAGCCTGGTTACCCCCTCTCGGAACCACAGACTTAGAAATCGCCAGCTCATATACAGTGCATAAAATATATTTATATATATACCCTTATACACCATTTTAATAAAAAATATCACAAAATTCTTCTAAGTCCCTCGGGAAGAGTGAAAGACGCGCACGTTCATTTTCAGAGCTCCTAGACCTTCCTATAAGAAGTTAGCCAAAAAGTAGCTTCGAAAAACGCTTAGGTTAAGTTTCAGAGTTGCTTCTAATGTACCAAAGCTGGACTTAGACATAATTTCACTCTCACAACATTATGGCTGGTTGGAGACAGTCCGAACCACAAGTACCGGGTCCATGGTTCTGGCCGTATACTGGGGGGACGGGGACGACTCCCATTAACCCCTGACTATACCGGGGATACGCTTATCACAATGCCTTTCTGGTCTGTGCTGAAGCAGGGCATTCTAGCAGCCAAGTGGCTTGACCTTTATTAGTGAGCCTGGTTACCCCCTCTCGGAACCACAGACTTAGAAATCGCCAGCTCATATACAGTGCATAAAATATATTTATATATATACCCTTATACACCATTTTAATAAAAAATATCACAAAATTCTTCAAAGTCCCTCGGGAAGAGTGAAAGACGCGCACGTTCATTTTCAGAGCTCCTAGACCTTCCTATAAGAAGTTAGCCAAAAAGTAGCTTCGAAAAACGCTTAGGTTAAGTTTCAGAGTTGCTTCTAATGTACCAAAGCTGGACTTAGACATAATTTCACTCTCACAACATTATGGCTGGTTGGAGACAGTCCGAACCACATGTACCGGGTCCATGGTTCTGGCCGTATACTGGGGGGACGGGGACGACTCCCATTAACCCCTGACTATACCGGGGATACGCTTATCACAATGCCTTTCTGGTCTGTGCTGAAGCAGGGCATTCTGGCAGCCAAGTGGCTTGACCTTTATTAGTGAGCCTGGTTACCCCCTCTCGGAACCACAGACTTAGAAATCGCCAGCTCATATACAGTGCATAAAATATATTTATATATATACCCTTATACACCATTTTAATAAAAAATATCACAAAATTCTTCTAAGTCCCTCGGGAAGAGTGAAAGACGCGCACGTTCATTTTCAGAGCTCCTAGACCTTCCTATAAGAAGTTAGCCAAAAAGTAGCTTCGAAAAACGCTTAGGTTAAGTTTCAGAGTTGCTTCTAATGTACCAAAGCTGGACTTAGACATAATTTCACTCTCACAACATTATGGCTGGTTGGAGAGAGTCCGAACCACAAGTACCGGGTCCATGGTTCTGGCCGTATACTGGGGGGACGGGGACGACTCCCATTAACCCCTGACTATACCGGGGATACGCTTATCACAATGCCTTTCTGGTCTGTGCTGAAGCAGGGCATTCTGGCAGCCAAGTGGCTTGACCTTTATTAGTGAGCCTGGTTACCCCCTCTCGGAACCACAGACTTAGAAATCGCCAGCTCATATACAGTGCATAAAATATATTTATATATATACCCTTATACACCATTTAATAAAAAATATCACAAAATTCTTCTAAGTCCCTCGGGAAGAGTGAAAGACGCGCACGTTCATTTTCAGAGCTCCTAGACCTTCCTATAAGAAGTTAGCCAAAAAGTAGCTTCGAAAAACGCTTAGGTTAAGTTTCAGAGTTGCTTCTAATGTACCAAAGCTGGACTTAGACATAATTTCACTCTCACAACATTATGGCTGGTTGGAGAGAGTCCGAACCACAAGTACAGGGTCCATGGTTCTGGCCGTATACTGGGGGGACGGGGACGACTCCCATTAACCCCTGACTATACCGGGGATACGCTTATCACAATGCCTTTCTGGTCTGTGCTGAAGCAGGGCATTCTGGCAGCCAAGTGGCTTGACCTTTATTAGTGAGCCTGGTTACCCCCTCTCGGAACCACAGACTTAGAAATCGCCAGCTCATATACAGTGCATAAAATATATTTATATATATACCCTTATACACCATTTAATAAAAAATATCACAAAATTCTTCTAAGTCCCTCGAGAAGAGTGAAAGACGCGCACGTTCATTTTCAGAGCTCCTAGACCTTCCTATAAGAAGTTAGCCAAAAAGTAGCTTCGAAAAACGCTTAGGTTAAGTTTCAGAGTTGCTTCTAATGTACCAAAGCTGGACTTAGACATAATTTCACTCTCACAACATTATGGCTGGTTGGAGACAGTCCGAACCACAAGTACCGGGTCCATGGTTCTGGCCGTATACTGGGGGGACGGGGACGACTCCCATTAACCCCTGACTATACCGGGGATACGCTTATCACAATGCCTTTCTGGTCTGTGCTGAAGCAGGGCATTCTGGCAGCCAAGTGGCTTGACCTTTATTAGTGAGCCTGGTTACCCCCTCTCGGAACCACAGACTTAGAAATCGCCAGCTCATATACAGTGCATAAAATATATTTATATATATACCCTTATACACCATTTTAATAAAAAATATCACAAAATTCTTCTAAGTCCCTCGGGAAGAGTGAAAGACGCGCACGTTCATTTTCAGAGCTCCTAGACCTTCCTATAAGAAGTTAGCCAAAAAGTAGCTTCGAAAAACGCTTAGGTTAAGTTTCAGAGTTGCTTCTAATGTACCAAAGCTGGACTTAGACATAATTTCACTCTCACAACATTATGGCTGGTTGGAGAGAGTCCGAACCCCAAGTACCAGGTCCATGGTTCTGGCCGTATACTGGGGGGACGGGGACGACTCCCATTAACCCCTGACTATACAGGGGATACGCTTATCACAATGCCTTTCTGGTCTGTGCTGAAGCAGGGCATTCTGGCAGCCAAGTGGCTTGACCTTTATTAGTGAGCCTGGTTACCCCCTCTCGGAGCCACAGACTTAGAAATCGCCAGCTCATATACAGTGCATAAAATATATTTATATATATACCCTTATACACCATTTAATAAAAAATATCACAAAATTCTTCTAAGTCCCTCGGGAAGAGTGAAAGACGCGCACGTTCATTTTCAGAGCTCCTAGACCTTCCTATAAGAAGTTAGTCAAAAAGTAGCTTCGAAAAACGCTTAGGTTAAGTTTCAGAGTTGCTTCTAATGTACCAAAGCTGGACTTAGACATAATTTCACTCTCACAACATTATGGCTGGTTGGAGAGAGTCCGAACCACAAGTACAGGGTCCATTGTTCTGGCCGTATACTGGGGGGACGGGGACGACTCCCATTAACCCCTGACTATACCGGGGATACGCTTATCACAATGCCTTTCTGGTCTGTGCTGAAGCAGGGCATTCTGGCAGCCAAGTGGCTTGACCTTTATTAGTGAGCCTGGTTACCCCCTCTCGGAACCACAGACTTAGAAATCGCCAGCTCATATACAGTGCATAAAATATATTTATATATATACCCTTATACACCATTTTAATAAAAAATATCACAAAATTCTTCTAAGTCCCTCGGGAAGAGTGAAAGACGCGCACGTTCATTTTCAGAGCTCCTAGACCTTCCTATAAGAAGTTAGCCAAAAAGTAGCTTCGAAAAACGCTTAGGTTAAGTTTCAGAGTTGCTTCTAATGTACCAAAGCTGGACTTAGACATAATTTCACTCTCACAACATTATGGCTGGTTGGAGAGAGTCCGAACCACAAGTACAGGGTCCATGGTTCTGGCCGTATACTGGGGGGACGGGGACGACTCCCATTAACCCCTGACTATACCGGGGATACGCTTATCACAATGCCTTTCTGGTCTGTGCTGAAGCAGGGCATTCTGGCAGCCAAGTGGCTTGACCTTTATTAGTGAGCCTGGTTACCCCCTCTCGGAACCACAGACTTAGAAATCGCCAGCTCATATACAGTGCATAAAATATATTTATATATATACCCTTATACACCATTTAATAAAAAATATCACAAAATTCTTCTAAGTCCCTCGGGAAGAGTGAAAGACGCGCACGTTCATTTTCAGAGCTCCTAGACCTTCCTATAAGAAGTTAGCCAAAAAGTAGCTTCGAAAAACGCTTAGGTTAAGTTTCAGAGTTGCTTCTAATGTACCAAAGCTGGACTTGTTCACTCTCACAACATTATGGCTGGTTGGAGACAGTCCGAACCACAAGTACCGGGTCCATGGTTCTGGCCGTATACTGGGGGGACGGGGACGACTCCCATTAACCCCTGACTATACCGGGGATACGCTTATCACAATGCCTTTCTGGTCTGTGCTGAAGCAGGGCATTCTGGCAGCCAAGTGGCTTGACCTTTATTAGTGAGCCTGGTTACCCCCTCTCGGAACCACAGACTTAGAAATCGCCAGCTCATATACAGTGCATAAAATATATTTATATATATACCCTTATACACCATTTAATAAAAAATATCACAAAATTCTTCTAAGTCCCTCGGGAAGAGTGAAAGACGCGCACGTTCATTTTCAGAGCTCCTAGACCTTCCTATAAGAAGTTAGCCAAAAAGTAGCTTCGAAAAACGCTTAGGTTAAGTTTCAGAGTTGCTTCTAATGTACCAAAGCTGGACTTAGACATAATTTCACTCTCACAACATTATGGCTGGTTGGAGAGAGTCCGAACCACAAGTACAGGGTCCATGGTTCTGGCCGTATACTGGGGGGACGGGGACGACTCCCATTAACCCCTGACTATACCGGGGATACGCTTATCACAATGCCTTTCTGGTCTGTGCTGAAGCAGGGCATTCTGGCAGCCAAGTGGCTTGACCTTTATTAGTGAGCCTGGTTACCCCCTCTCGGAACCACAGACTTAGAAATCGCCAGCTCATATACAGTGCATAAAATATATTTATATATATACCCTTATACACCATTTAATAAAAAATATCACAAAATTCTTCTAAGTCCCTCGAGAAGAGTGAAAGACGCGCACGTTCATTTTCAGAGCTCCTAGACCTTCCTATAAGAAGTTAGCCAAAAAGTAGCTTCGAAAAACGCTTAGGTTAAGTTTCAGAGTTGCTTCTAATGTACCAAAGCTGGACTTAGACATAATTTCACTCTCACAACATTATGGCTGGTTGGAGACAGTCCGAACCACAAGTACCGGGTCCATGGTTCTGGCCGTATACTGGGGGGACGGGGACGACTCCCATTAACCCCTGACTATACCGGGGATACGCTTATCACAATGCCTTTCTGGTCTGTGCTGAAGCAGGGCATTCTGGCAGCCAAGTGGCTTGACCTTTATTAGTGAGCCTGGTTACCCCCTCTCGGAACCACAGACTTAGAAATCGCCAGCTCATATACAGTGCATAAAATATATTTATATATATACCCTTATACACCATTTTAATAAAAAATATCACAAAATTCTTCTAAGTCCCTCGGGAAGAGTGAAAGACGCGCACGTTCATTTTCAGAGCTCCTAGACCTTCCTATAAGAAGTTAGCCAAAAAGTAGCTTCGAAAAACGCTTAGGTTAAGTTTCAGAGTTGCTTCTAATGTACCAAAGCTGGACTTAGACATAATTTCACTCTCACAACATTATGGCTGGTTGGAGAGAGTCCGAACCCCAAGTACCAGGTCCATGGTTCTGGCCGTATACTGGGGGGACGGGGACGACTCCCATTAACCCCTGACTATACAGGGGATACGCTTATCACAATGCCTTTCTGGTCTGTGCTGAAGCAGGGCATTCTGGCAGCCAAGTGGCTTGACCTTTATTAGTGAGCCTGGTTACCCCCTCTCGGAGCCACAGACTTAGAAATCGCCAGCTCATATACAGTGCATAAAATATATTTATATATATACCCTTATACACCATTTAATAAAAAATATCACAAAATTCTTCTAAGTCCCTCGGGAAGAGTGAAAGACGCGCACGTTCATTTTCAGAGCTCCTAGACCTTCCTATAAGAAGTTAGCCAAAAAGTAGCTTCGAAAAACGCTTAGGTTAAGTTTCAGAGTTGCTTCTAATGTACCAAAGCTGGACTTAGACATAATTTCACTCTCACAACATTATGGCTGGTTGGAGAGAGTCCGAACCACAAGTACAGGGTCCATTGTTCTGGCCGTATACTGGGGGGACGGGGACGACTCCCATTAACCCCTGACTATACCGGGGATACGCTTATCACAATGCCTTTCTGGTCTGTGCTGAAGCAGGGCATTCTGGCAGCCAAGTGGCTTGACCTTTATTAGTGAGCCTGGTTACCCCCTCTCGGAACCACAGACTTAGAAATCGCCAGCTCATATACAGTGCATAAAATATATTTATATATATACCCTTATACACCATTTTAATAAAAAATATCACAAAATTATTCTAAGTCCCTCGGGAAGAGTGAAAGACGCGCACGTTCATTTTCAGAGCTCCTAGACCTTCCTATAAGAAGTTAGCCAAAAAGTAGCTTCGAAAAACGCTTAGGTTAAGTTTCAGAGTTGCTTCTAATGTACCAAAGCTGGACTTAGACATAATTTCACTCTCACAACATTATGGCTGGTTGGAGAGAGTCCGAACCACAAGTACAGGGTCCATGGTTCTGGCCGTATACTGGGGGGACGGGGACGACTCCCATTAACCCCTGACTATACCGGGGATACGCTTATCACAATGCCTTTCTGGTCTGTGCTGAAGCAGGGCATTCTGGCAGCCAAGTGGCTTGACCTTTATTAGTGAGCCTGGTTACCCCCTCTCGGAACCACAGACTTAGAAATCGCCAGCTCATATACAGTGCATAAAATATATTTATATATATACCCTTATACACCATTTAATAAAAAATATCACAAAATTCTTCTAAGTCCCTCGGGAAGAGTGAAAGACGCGCACGTTCATTTTCAGAGCTCCTAGACCTTCCTATAAGAAGTTAGCCAAAAAGTAGCTTCGAAAAACGCTTAGGTTAAGTTTCAGAGTTGCTTCTAATGTACCAAAGCTGGACTTGTTCACTCTCACAACATTATGGCTGGTTGGAGACAGTCCGAACCACAAGTACCGGGTCCATGGTTCTGGCCGTATACTGGGGGGACGGGGACGACTCCCATTAACCCCTGACTATACCGGGGATACGCTTATCACAATGCCTTTCTGGTCTGTGCTGAAGCAGGGCATTCTGGCAGCCAAGTGGCTTGACCTTTATTAGTGAGCCTGGTTACCCCCTCTCGGAACCACAGACTTAGAAATCGCCAGCTCATATACAGTGCATAAAATATATTTATATATATACCCTTATACACCATTTTAATAAAAAATATCACAAAATTCTTCTAAGTCCCTCGGGAAGAGTGAAAGACGCGCACGTTCATTTTCAGAGCTCCTAGACCTTCCTATAAGAAGTTAGCCAAAAAGTAGTTTTGAAAATCGCTTAGGTTAAGTTTCAGAGTTGCTTCTAATGTACCAAAGCTGGACTTAGACATAATTTCACTCTCACACCATTATGGCTGGTTGGAGATAGTCCGAACCACAAGTACCGGGTCCATGGTTCTGGCCGTATACTGGGGGGACGGGGACGACTCCCATTAACCCCTGACTATACCGGGGATACGCTTATCACAATGCCTTTCTGGTCTGTGCTGAAGCAGGGCATTCTGGCAGCCAAGTGGCTTGACCTTTATTAGTGAGCCTGGTTACCCCCTCTCGGAACCACAGACTTAGAAATCGCCAGCTCATATACAGTGCATAAAATATATTTATATATATACCCTTATACACCATTTTAATAAAAAATATCACAAAATTCTTCTAAGTCCCTCGGGAAGAGTGAAAGACGCGCACGTTCATTTTCAGAGCTCCTAGACCTTCCTATAAGAAGTTAGCCAAAAAGTAGCTTCGAAAAACGCTTAGGTTAAGTTTCAGAGTTGCTTCTAATGTACCAAAGCTGGACTTAGACATAATTTCACTCTCACAACATTATGGCTGGTTGGAGACAGTCCGAACCACAAGTACCGGGTCCATGGTTCTGGCCGTATACTGGGGGGACGGGGACGACTCCCATTAACCCCTGACTATACCGGGGATACGCTTATCACAATGCCTTTCTGGTCTGTGCTGAAGCAGGGCATTCTAGCAGCCAAGTGGCTTGACCTTTATTAGTGAGCCTGGTTACCCCCTCTCGGAACCACAGACTTAGAAATCGCCAGCTCATATACAGTGCATAAAATATATTTATATATATACCCTTATACACCATTTTAATAAAAAATATCACAAAATTCTTCAAAGTCCCTCGGGAAGAGTGAAAGACGCGCACGTTCATTTTCAGAGCTCCTAGACCTTCCTATAAGAAGTTAGCCAAAAAGTAGCTTCGAAAAACGCTTAGGTTAAGTTTCAGAGTTGCTTCTAATGTACCAAAGCTGGACTTAGACATAATTTCACTCTCACAACATTATGGCTGGTTGGAGACAGTCCGAACCACATGTACCGGGTCCATGGTTCTGGCCGTATACTGGGGGGACGGGGACGACTCCCATTAACCCCTGACTATACCGGGGATACGCTTATCACAATGCCTTTCTGGTCTGTGCTGAAGCAGGGCATTCTGGCAGCCAAGTGGCTTGACCTTTATTAGTGAGCCTGGTTACCCCCTCTCGGAACCACAGACTTAGAAATCGCCAGCTCATATACAGTGCATAAAATATATTTATATACTGTATATACCCTTATACACCATTTTAATAAAAAAATATCACAAAATTCTTCTAAGTCCCTCGGGAAGAGTGAAAGACGCGCACGTTCATTTTCAGAGCTCCTAGACCTTCCTATAAGAAGTTAGCCAAAAAGTAGCTTCGAAAAACGCTTAGGTTAAGTTTCAGAGTTGCTTCTAATGTACCAAAGCTGGACTTAGACATAATTTCACTCTCACAACATTATGGCTGGTTGGAGAGAGTCCGAACCACAAGTACAGGGTCCATGGTTCTGGCCGTATACTGGGGGGACGGGGACGACTCCCATTAACCCCTGACTATACCGGGGATACGCTTATCACAATGCCTTTCTGGTCTGTGCTGAAGCAGGGCATTCTGGCAGCCAAGTGGCTTGACCTTTATTAGTGAGCCTGGTTACCCCCTCTCGGAACCACAGACTTAGAAATCGCCAGCTCATATACAGTGCATAAAATATATTTATATATATACCCTTATACACCATTTAATAAAAAATATCACAAAATTCTTCTAAGTCCCTCGAGAAGAGTGAAAGACGCGCACGTTCATTTTCAGAGCTCCTAGACCTTCCTATAAGAAGTTAGCCAAAAAGTAGCTTCGAAAAACGCTTAGGTAAAGTTTCAGAGTTGCTTCTAATGTACCAAAGCTGGACTTAGACATAATTTCACTCTCACAACATTATGGCTGGTTGGAGACAGTCCGAACCACAAGTACCGGGTCCATGGTTCTGGCCGTATACTGGGGGGACGGGGACGACTCCCATTAACCCCTGACTGTACCGGGGATACGCTTATCACAATGCCTTTCTGGTCTGTGCTGAAGCAGGGCATTCTGGCAGCCAAGTGGCTTGACCTTTATTAGTGAGCCTGGTTACCCCCTCTCGGAACCACAGACTTAGAAATCGCCAGCTCATATACAGTGCATAAAATATATTTATATATATACCCTTATACACCATTTTAATAAAAAATATCACAAAATTCTTCTAAGTCCCTCGGGAAGAGTGAAAGACGCGCACGTTCATTTTCAGAGCTCCTAGACCTTCCTATAAGAAGTTAGCCAAAAAGTAGCTTCGAAAAACGCTTAGGTTAAGTTTCAGAGTTGCATCTAATGTACCAAAGCTGGACTTAGACATAATTTCACTCTCACAACATTATGGCTGGTTGGAGACAGTCCGAACCACAAGTACCGGGTCCATGGTTCTGGCCGTATACTGGTGGGACGGGGACGACTCCCATTAACCCCTGACTATACCGGGGATACGCTTATCACAATGCCTTTCTGGTCTGTGCTGAAGCAGGGCATTCTGGCAGCCAAGTGGCTTGACCTTTATTAGTGAGCCTGGTTACCCCCTCTCGGAACCACAGACTTAGAAATCGCCAGCTCATATACAGTGCATAAAATATATTTATATATATACCCTTACTGTATACACCATTTTAATAAAAAATATCACAAAATTCTTCTAAGTCCCTCGGGAAGAGTGAAAGACGCGCACGTTCATTTTCAGAGCTCCTAGACCTTCCTATAAGAAGTTAGCCAAAAAGTAGTTTTGAAAATCGCTTAGGTTAAGTTTCAGAGTTGCTTCTAATGTACCAAAGCTGGACTTAGACATAATTTCACTCTCACACCATTATGGCTGGTTGGAGATAGTCCGAACCACAAGTACCGGGTCCATGGTTCTGGCCGTATACTGGGGGGACGGGGACGACTCCCATTAACCCCTGACTATACCGGGGATACGCTTATCACAATGCCTTTCTGGTCTGTGCTGAAGCAGGGCATTCTGGCAGCCAAGTGGCTTGACCTTTATTAGTGAGCCTGGTTACCCCCTCTCGGAACCACAGACTTAGAAATCGCCAGCTCATATACAGTGCATAAAATATATTTATATATATATACCCTTATACACCATTTTAATAAAAAATATCACAAAATTCTTCTAAGTCCCTCGGGAAGAGTGAAAGACGCGCACGTTCATTTTCAGAGCTCCTAGACCTTCCTATAAGAAGTTAGCCAAAAAGTAGCTTCGAAAAACGCTTAGGTTAAGTTTCAGAGTTGCTTCTAATGTACCAAAGCTGGACTTAGACATAATTTCACTCTCACAACATTATGGCTGGTTGGAGACAGTCCGAACCACAAGTACCGGGTCCATGGTTCTGGCCGTATACTGGTGGGACGGGGACGACTCCCATTAACCCCTGACTATACCGGGGATACGCTTATCACAATGCCTTTCTGGTCTGTGCTGAAGCAGGGCATTCTGGCAGCCAAGTGGCTTGACCTTTATTAGTGAGCCTGGTTACCCCCTCTCGGAACCACAGACTTAGAAATCGCCAGCTCATATACAGTGCATAAAATATATTTATATATATATACCCTTATACACCATTTTAATAAAAAATATCACAAAATTCTTCTAAGTCCCTCGGGAAGAGTGAAAGACGCGCACGTTCATTTTCAGAGCTCCTAGACCTTCCTATAAGAAGTTAGCCAAAAAGTAGCTTCGAAAAACGCTTAGGTTAAGTTTCAGAGTTGCTTCTAATGTACCAAAGCTGGACTTAGACATAATTTCACTCTCACAACATTATGGCTGGTTGGAGACAGTCCGAACCACAAGTACCGGATCCATGGTTCTGGCCGTATACTGGTGGGACGGGGACGACTCCCAGTAACCCCTGACTATACCGGGGATACGCTTATCACAATGCCTTTCTGGTCTGTGCTGAAGCAGGGCATTCTGGCAGCCAAGTGGCTTGACCTTTATTAGTGAGCCTGGTTACCCCCTCTCGGAACCACAGACTTAGAAATCGCCAGCTCATATACAGTGCATAAAATATATTTATATATATACCCTTATACACCATTTTAATAAAAAAAATATCACAAAATTCTTCTAAGTCCCTCGGGAAGAGTGAAAGACGCGCACGTTCATTTTCAGAGCTCCTAGACCTTCCTATAAGAAGTTAGCCAAAAAGTAGCTTCGAAAAACGCTTAGGTTAAGTTTCAGAGTTGCTTCTAATGTACCAAAGCTGGACTTAGACATAATTTCACTCTCACAACATTATGGCTGGTTGGAGACAGTCCGAACCACAAGTACCGGGTCCATGGTTCTGGCCGTATACTGGGGGGACGGGGACGACTCCCATTAACCCCTGACTATACCGGGGATACGCTTATCACAATGCCTTTCTGGTCTGTGCTGAAGCAGGGCATTCTGGCAGCCAAGTGGCTTGACCTTTATTAGTGAGCCTGGTTACCCCCTCTCGGAACCACAGACTTAGAAATCGCCAGCTCATATACAGTGCATAAAATATATTTATATATATACCCTTATACACCATTTTAATAAAAAATATCACAAAATTCTTCTAAGTCCCTCGGGAAGAGTGAAAGACGCGCACGTTCATTTTCAGAGCTCCTAGACCTTCCTATAAGAAGTTAGCCAAAAAGTAGCTTCGAAAAACGCTTAGGTTAAGTTTCAGAGTTGCTTCTAATGTACCAAAGCTGGACTTAGACATAATTTCACTCTCACACCATTATGGCTGGTTGGAGATAGTCCGAACCACAAGTACCGGGTCCATGGTTCTGGCCGTATACTGGGGGGACGGGGACGACTCCCATTAACCCCTGACTATACCGGGGATACGCTTATCACAATGCCTTTCTGGTCTGTGCTGAAGCAGGGCATTCTGGCAGCCAAGTGGCTTGACCTTTATTAGTGAGCCTGGTTACCCCCTCTCGGAACCACAGACTTAGAAATCGCCAGCTCATATACAGTGCATAAAATATATTTATATATATACCCTTATACACCATTACTCCTAGACCTTCCTATAAGAAGTTAGCCAAAAAGTAGTTTTGAAAATCGCTTAGGTTAAGTTCCGAGAGGGGGTAACCAGGCTCACTAATAAAGGTCAAGCCACTTGGCTGCCAGAATGCCCTGCTTCAGCACAGACCAGAAAGGCATTGTGATAAGCGTATCCCCGGTATAGTCAGGGGTTAATGGGAGTCGTCCCCGTCCCCCCAGTATACGGCCAGAACCATGGACCCGGTACTTGTGGTTCGGACTGTCTCCAACCAGCCATAATGTTGTGAGAGTGAAATTATGTCTAAGTCCAGCTTTGGTACATTAGAAGCAACTCTGAAACTTAACCTAAGCGTTTTTCGAAGCTACTTTTTGGCTAACTTCTTATAGGAAGGTCTAGGAGCTCTGAAAATGAACGTGCGCGTCTTTCACTCTTCCCGAGGGACTTAGAAGAATTTTGTGATATTTTTTATTAAATGGTGTATAAGGGTATATATATAAATATATTTTATGCACTGTATATGAGCTGGCGATTTCTAAGTCTGTGGTTCCGAGAGGGGGTAACCAGGCTCACTAATAAAGGTCAAGCCACTTGGCTGCCAGAATGCCCTGCTTCAGCACAGACCAGAAAGGCATTGTGATAAGCGTATCCCCGGTATAGTCAGGGGTTAATGGGAGTCGTCCCCGTCCCCCCAGTATACGGCCAGAACCATGGACCCGGTACTTGTGGTTCGGACTCTCTCCAACCAGCCATAATGTTGTGAGAGTGAAATTATGTCTAAGTCCAGCTTTGGTACATTAGAAGCAACTCTGAAACTTAACCTAAGCGTTTTTCGAAGCTACTTTTTGGCTAACTTCTTATAGGAAGGTCTAGGAGCTCTGAAAATGAACGTGCGCGTCTTTCACTCTTCCCGAGGGACTTAGAAGAATTTTGTGATATTTTTTATTAAAATGGTGTATAAGGGTATATATATAAATATATTTTATGCACTGTATATGAGCTGGCGATTTCTAAGTCTGTGGTTCCGAGAGGGGGTAACCAGGCTCACTAATAAAGGTCAAGCCACTTGGCTGCCAGAATGCCCTGCTTCAGCACAGACCAGAAAGGCATTGTGATATGCGTATCCCCGGTATAGTCAGGGGTTAATGGGAGTCGTCCCCGTCCCCCCAGTATACGGCCAGAACCATGGACCCGGTACTTGTGGTTCGGACTGTCTCCAACCAGCCATAATGTTGTGAGAGTGAAATTATGTCTAAGTCCAGCTTTGGTACATTAGAAGCAACTCTGAAACTTAACCTAAGCGTTTTTCGAAGCTACTTTTTGGCTAACTTCTTATAGGAAGGTCTAGGAGCTCTGAAAATGAACGTGCGCGTCTTTCACTCTTCCCGAGGGACTTAGAAGAATTTTGTGATATTTTTTATTAAAATGGTGTATAAGGGTATATATATAAATATATTTTATGCACTGTATATGAGCTGGCGATTTCTAAGTCTGTGGTTCCGAGAGGGGGTAACCAGGCTCACTAATAAAGGTCAAGCCACTTGGCTGCCAGAATGCCCTGCTTCAGCACAGACCAGAAAGGCATTGTGATAAGCGTATCCCCGGTATAGTCAGGGGTTAATGGGAGTCGTCCCCGTCACCCCAGTATACGGCCAGAACCATGGACCCGGTACTTGTGGTTCGGACTGTCTCCAACCAGCCATAATGTTGTGAGAGTGAAATTATGTCTAAGTCCAGCTTTGGTACATTAGAAGCAACTCTGAAACTTAACCTAAGCGTTTTTCGAAGCTACTTTTTGGCTAACTTCTTATAGGAAGGTCTAGGAGCTCTGAAAATGAACGTGCGCGTCTTCCACTCTTCCCGAGGGACTTAGAAGAATTTTGTGATATTTTTTATTAAAATGGTGTATAAGGGTATATATATAAATATATTTTATGCACTGTATATGAGCTGGCGATTTCTAAGTCTGTGGTTCCGAGAGGGGGTAACCAGGCTCACTAATAAAGGTCAAGCCACTTGGCTGCCAGAATGCCCTGCTTCAGCACAGACCAGAAAGGCATTGTGATAAGCGTATCCCCGGTATAGTCAGGGGTTAAAGGGAGTCGTCCCCGTCCCCCCAGTATACGACCAGAAACATGGACCCGGTACTTGTGGTTCGGACTGTCTCCAACCAGCCATAATGTTGTGAGAGTGAAATTATGTCTAAGTCCAGCTTTGGTACATTAGAAGCAACTCTGAAACTTAACCTAAGCGTTTTTCGAAGCTACTTTTTGGCTAACTTCTTATAGGAAGGTCTAGGAGCTCTGAAAATGAACGTGCGCGTCTTCCACTCTTCCCGAGGGACTTAGAAGAATTTTGTGATATTTTTTATTAAAATGGTGTATAAGGGTATATATATAAATATATTTTATGCACTGTATATGAGCTGGCGATTTCTAAGTCTGTGGTTCCGAGAGGGGGTAACCAGGCTCACTAATAAAGGTCAAGCCACTTGGCTGCCAGAATGCCCTGCTTCAGCACAGACCAGAAAGGCATTGTGATAAGCGTATCCCCGGTATAGTCAGGGGTTAAAGGGAGTCGTCCCCGTCCCCCCAGTATACGACCAGAACCATGGACCCGGTACTTGTGGTTCGGACTATCTCCAACCAGCCATAATGGTGTGAGAGTGAAATTATGTCTAAGTCCAGCTTTGGTACATTAGAAGCAACTCTGAAACTTAACCTAAGCGATTTTCAAAACTACTTTTTGGCTAACTTCTTATAGGAAGGTCTAGGAGCTCTGAAAATGAACGTGCGCGTCTTTCACTCTTCCCGAGGGAATTAGAAGAATTTTGTGATATTTTTTATTAAAATGGTGTATAAGGGTATATATATAAATATATTTTATGCACTGTATATGAGCTGGCGATTTCTAAGTCTGTGGTTCCGAGAGGGGGTAACCAGGCTCACTAATAAAGGTCAAGCCACTTGGCTGCCAGAATGCCCTGCTTCAGCACAGACCAGAAAGGCATTGTGATATGCGTATCCCCGGTATAGTCAGGGGTTAATGGGAGTCGTCCCCGTCCCCCCAGTATACGGCCAGAACCATGGACCCGGTACTTGTGGTTCGGACTGTCTCCAACCAGCCATAATGTTGTGAGAGTGAAATTATGTCTAAGTCCAGCTTTGGTACATTAGAAGCAACTCTGAAACTTAACCTAGCGTTTTTCGAAGCTACTTTTTGGCTAACTTCTTATAGGAAGGTCTAGGAGCTCTGAAAATGAACGTGCGCGTCTTTCACTCTTCCCGAGGGACTTAGAAGAATTTTGTGATATTTTTTATTAAAATGGTGTATAAGGGTATATATATAAATATATTTTATGCACTGTATATGAGCTGGCGATTTCTAAGTCTGTGGTTCCGAGAGGGGGTAACCAGGCTCACTAATAAAGGTCAAGCCACTTGGCTGCCAGAATGCCCTGCTTCAGCACAGACCAGAAAGGCATTGTGATAAGCGTATCCCCGGTATAGTCAGGGGTTAATGGGAGTCGTCCCCGTCACCCCAGTATACGGCCAGAACCATGGACCCGGTACTTGTGGTTCGGACTGTCTCCAACCAGCCATAATGTTGTGAGAGTGAAATTATGTCTAAGTCCAGCTTTGGTACATTAGAAGCAACTCTGAAACTTAACCTAAGCGTTTTTCGAAGCTACTTTTTGGCTAACTTCTTATAGGAAGGTCTAGGAGCTCTGAAAATGAACGTGCGCGTCTTCCACTCTTCCCGAGGGACTTAGAAGAATTTTGTGATATTTTTTATTAAAATGGTGTATAAGGGTATATATATAAATATATTTTATGCACTGTATATGAGCTGGCGATTTCTAAGTCTGTGGTTCCGAGAGGGGGTAACCAGGCTCACTAATAAAGGTCAAGCCACTTGGCTGCCAGAATGCCCTGCTTCAGCACAGACCAGAAAGGCATTGTGATAAGCGTATCCCCGGTATAGTCAGGGGTTAAAGGGAGTCGTCCCCGTCCCCCCAGTATACGACCAGAACCATGGACCCGGTACTTGTGGTTCGGACTATCTCCAACCAGCCATAATGGTGTGAGAGTGAAATTATGTCTAAGTCCAGCTTTGGTACATTAGAAGCAACTCTGAAACTTAACCTAAGCGATTTTCAAAACTACTTTTTGGCTAACTTCTTATAGGAAGGTCTAGGAGCTCTGAAAATGAACGTGCGCGTCTTTCACTCTTCCCGAGGGACTTAGAAGAATTTTGTGATATTTTTTATTAAAATGGTGTATAAGGGTATATATATAAATATATTTTATGCACTGTATATGAGCTGGCGATTTCTAAGTCTGTGGTTCCGAGAGGGGGTAACCAGGCTCACTAATAAAGGTCAAGCCACTTGGCTGCCAGAATGCCCTGCTTCAGCACAGACCAGAAAGGCATTGTGATAAGCGTATCCCCGGTATAGTCAGGGGTTAATGGGAGTCGTCCCCGTCCCCCCAGTATACGGCCAGAACCATGGACCCGGTACTTGTGGTTCGGACCCTCTCCAACCAGCCATAATGTTGTGAGAGTGAAATTATGTCTAAGTCCAGCTTTGGTACATTAGAAGCAACTCTGAAACTTAACCTTTGCGTTTTTCGAAGCTACTTTTTGGCTAACTTCTTATAGGAAGGTCTAGGAGCTCTAAAAATGAACGTGCGCGTCTTTCACTCTTCCCGAGGGACTTAGAATAATTTTGTGATATTTTTTATAAAAATGGTGTATAAGGGTATATATATATAAATATATTTTATGCACTGTATATGAGCTGGCGATTTCTAAGTCTGTGGTTCCGAGAGGGGGTAACCAGGCTCACTAATAAAGGTCAAGCCACTTGGCTGCCAGAATTCCCTCCTTCAGCACAGACCAGAAAGGCATTGTGATAAGCGTATACCCGGTATAGTCAGGGGTTAATGGGAGTCGTCCCCGTCCCCCCAGTATACGGCCAGAACCATGGACCCGGTACTTGTGGTTCGGACTGTCTCCAAACAGCCATAATGTTGTGAGAGTGAAATTATGTCTAAGTCCAGCTTTGGTACATTAGAAGCAACTCTGAAACTTAACCTAAGCGTTTTTCGAAGCTACTTTTTGGCTAACTTCTTATAGGAAGGTCTGGGAGCTCTGAAAATGAACGTACGCGTCTTTCACTCTTCCCGAGGGACTTAGAAGAATTTTGTGATATTTTTTATTAAAATGGTGTATAAGGGTATATATATAAATATATTTTATGCACTGTATATGAGCTGGCGATTTCTAAGTCTGTGGTTCCGAGAGGGGGTAACCAGGCTCACTAATAAAGGTCAAGCCACTTGCCTGCCAGAATGCCCTGCTTCAGCACAGACCAGAAAGGCATTGTGATAAGCGTATCCCCGGTATAGTCAGGGGTTAATGGGAGTCGTCCCCGTCCCTCCAGTATACGGCCAGAACCATGGACCCGGTACTTGTGGTTCGGACTGTCTCCAACCAGCCATAATGTTGTGAGAGTGAAATTATATCTAAGTCCAGCTTTGGTACATTAGAAGCAACTCTGAAACTTAACCTAAGCGTTTTTCGAAGCTACTTTTTGGCTAACTTCTTATAGGAAGGTCTAGGAGCGCTGAAAATGAACGTGCGCGTCTTTCACTCTTCCCAAGGGACTTAGAAGAATTTTGTGATATTTTTTATTAAAATGGTGTATAAGGGTATATATATAAATATATTTTATGCACTGTATATGAGCTGGCGATTTCTAAGTCTGTGGTTCCGAGAGGGGGTAACCAGGCTCACTAATAAAGGTCAAGCCACTTGGCTGCCAGAATGCCCTGCTTCAGCACAGACCAGAAAGGCATTGTGATAAGCGTATCCCCGGTATAGTCAGGGGTTAATGGGAGTCGTCCCCGTCCCCCCAGTATACGGCCAGAACCATGGACCCGGTACTTGTGGTTCGGACCCTCTCCAACCAGCCATAATGTTGTGAGAGTGAAATTATGTCTAAGTCCAGCTTTGGTACATTAGAAGCAACTCTGAAACTTAACCTAAGCGTTTTTCGAAGCTACTTTTTGGCTAACTTCTTATAGGAAGGTCTAGGAGCTCTAAAAATGAACGTGCGCGTCTTTCACTCTTCCCGAGGGACTTAGAAGAATTTTGTGATATTTTTTATAAAAATGGTGTATAAGGGTATATATATATAAATATATTTTATGCACTGTATATGAGCTGGCGATTTCTAAGTCTGTGGTTCCGAGAGGGGTTAACCAGGCTCACTAGTAAAGGTCAAGCCTCTTGGCTGCCAGAATTCCCTCCTTCAGCACAGACCAGAAAGGCATTGTGATAAGCGTATCCCCGGTATAGTCAGGGGTTAATGGGAGTCGTCCCCGTCCCCCCAGTATACGGCCAGAACCATGGACCCGGTACTTGTGGTTCGGACTGTCTCCAACCAGCCATAATGTTGTGAGAGTGAAATTATGTCTAAGTCCAGCTTTGGTACATTAGAAGCAACTCTGAAACTTAACCTAAGCGTTTTTCGAAGCTACTTTTTGGCTAACTTCTTATAGGAAGGTCTAGGAGCTCTGAAAATGAACGTGCGCGTCTTTCACTCTTCCCGAGGGACTAAGAAGAATTTTGTGATATTTTTTATTAAAATGGTGTATAAGGGTATATATATAAATATATTTTATGCACTGTATATGAGCTGGCGATTTCTAAGTCTGTGGTTCCGAGAGGGGTAACCAGGCTCACTAATAAAGGTCAAGCCACTTGGCTGCCAGAATGCCCTGCTTCAGCACAGACCAGAAAGGCATTGTGATAAGCGTATCCCCGGTATAGTCAGGGGTTAATGGGAGTCGTCCCCGTCCCTCCAGTATACGGCCAGAACCATGGACCCGGTACTTGTGGTTCGGACTGTCTCCAACCAGCCATAATGTTGTGAGAGTGAAATTATATCTAAGTCCAGCTTTGGTACATTAGAAGCAACTCTGAAACTTAACCTAAGCGTTTTTCGAAGCTACTTTTTGGCTAACTTCTTATAGGAAGGTCTAGGAGCTCTGAAAATGAACGTGCGCGTCTTTCACTCTTCCCAAGGGACTTAGAAGAATTTTGTGATATTTTTTATTAAAATGGTGTATAAGGGTATATATATAAATATATTTTATGCACTGTATATGAGCTGGCGATTTCTAAGTCTGTGGTTCCGAGAGGGGGTAACCAGGCTCACTAATAAAGGTCAAGCCACTTGGCTGCCAGAATGCCCTGCTTCAGCACAGACCAGAAAGGCATTGTGATAAGCGTATCCCCGGTATAGTCAGGGGTTAATGGGAGTCGTCCCCGTCCCCCCAGTATACGGCCAGAACCATGGACCCGGTACTTGTGGTTCGGACCCTCTCCAACCAGCCATAATGTTGTGAGAGTGAAATTATGTCTAAGTCCAGCTTTGGTACATTAGAAGCAACTCTGAAACTTAACCTAAGCGTTTTTCGAAGCTACTTTTTGGCTAACTTCTTATAGGAAGGTCTAGGAGCTCTAAAAATGAACGTGCGCGTCTTTCACTCTTCCCGAGGGACTTAGAAGAATTTTGTGATATTTTTTATAAAAATGGTGTATAAGGGTATATATATATAAATATATTTTATGCACTGTATATGAGCTGGCGATTTCTAAGTCTGTGGTTCCGAGAGGGGGTAACCAGGCTCACTAATAAAGGTCAAGCCACTTGCCTGCCAGAATGCCCTGCTTCAGCACAGACCAGAAAGGCATTGTGATAAGCGTATCCCCGGTATAGTCAGGGGTTAATGGGAGTCGTCCCCGTCCCTCCAGTATACGGCCAGAACCATGGACCCGGTACTTGTGGTTCGGACTGTCTCCAACCAGCCATAATGTTGTGAGAGTGAAATTATATCTAAGTCCAGCTTTGGTACATTAGAAGCAACTCTGAAACTTAACCTAAGCGTTTTTCGAAGCTACTTTTTGGCTAACTTCTTATAGGAAGGTCTAGGAGCTCTGAAAATGAACGTGCGCGTCTTTCACTCTTCCCAAGGGACTTAGAAGAATTTTGTGATATTTTTTATTAAAATGGTGTATAAGGGTATATATATAAATATATTTTATGCACTGTATATGAGCTGGCGATTTCTAAGTCTGTGGTTCCGAGAGGGGGTAACCAGGCTCACTAATAAAGGTCAAGCCACTTGGCTGCCAGAATGCCCTGCTTCAGCACAGACCAGAAAGGCATTGTGATAAGCGTATCCCCGGTATAGTCAGGGGTTAATGGGAGTCGTCCCCGTCCCCCCAGTATACGGCCAGAACCATGGACCCGGTACTTGTGGTTCGGACTGTCTCCAACCAGCCATAATGTTGTGAGAGTGAAATTATGTCTAAGTCCAGCTTTGGTACATTAGAAGCAACTCTGAAACTTAACCTAAGCGTTTTTCGAAGCTACTTTTTGGCTAACTTCTTATAGGAAGGTCTAGGAGCTCTAAAAATGAACGTGCGCGTCTTTCACTCTTCCCGAGGGACTTAGAAGAATTTTGTGATATTTTTTATAAAAATGGTGTATAAGGGTATATATATATAAATATATTTTATGCACTGTATATGAGCTGGCGATTTCTAAGTCTGTGGTTCCGAGAGGGGGTAACCAGGCTCACTAATAAAGGTCAAGCCACTTGCCTGCCAGAATGCCCTGCTTCAGCACAGACCAGAAAGGCATTGTGATAAGCGTATCCCCGGTATAGTCAGGGGTTAATGGGAGTCGTCCCCGTCCCTCCAGTATACGGCCAGAACCATGGACCCGGTACTTGTGGTTCGGACTGTCTCCAACCAGCCATAATGTTGTGAGAGTGAAATTATATCTAAGTCCAGCTTTGGTACATTAGAAGCAACTCTGAAACTTAACCTAAGCGTTTTTCGAAGCTACTTTTTGGCTAACTTCTTATAGGAAGGTCTAGGAGCTCTGAAAATGAACGTGCGCGTCTTTCACTCTTCCCAAGGGACTTAGAAGAATTTTGTGATATTTTTTATTAAAATGGTGTATAAGGGTATATATATAAATATATTTTATGCACTGTATATGAGCTGGCGATTTCTAAGTCTGTGGTTCCGAGAGGGGGTAACCAGGCTCACTAATAAAGGTCAAGCCACTTGGCTGCCAGAATGCCCTGCTTCAGCACAGACCAGAAAGGCATTGTGATAAGCGTATCCCCGGTATAGTCAGGGGTTAATGGGAGTCGTCCCCGTCCCCCCAGTATACGGCCAGAACCATGGACCCGGTACTTGTGGTTCGGACCCTCTCCAACCAGCCATAATGTTGTGAGAGTGAAATTATGTCTAAGTCCAGCTTTGGTACATTAGAAGCAACTCTGAAACTTAACCTAAGCGTTTTTCGAAGCTACTTTTTGGCTAACTTCTTATAGGAAGGTCTAGGAGCTCTAAAAATGAACGTGCGCGTCTTTCACTCTTCCCGAGGGACTTAGAAGAATTTTGTGATATTTTTTATAAAAATGGTGTATAAGGGTATATATATATAAATATATTTTATGCACTGTATATGAGCTGGCGATTTCTAAGTCTGTGGTTCCGAGAGGGGGTAATCAGGCTCACTAGTAAAGGTCAAGCCACTTGGCTGCCAGAATTCCCTCCTTCAGCACAGACCAGAAAGGCATTGTGATAAGCGTATCCCCGGTATAGTCAGGGGTTAATGGGAGTCGTCCCCGTCCCCCCAGTATACGGCCAGAACCATGGACCCGGTACTTGTGGTTCGGACTGTCTCCAACCAGCCATAATGTTGTGAGAGTGAAATTATGTCTAAGTCCAGCTTTGGTACATTAGAAGCAACTCTGAAACTTAACCTAAGCGTTTTTCGAAGCTACTTTTTGGCTAACTTCTTATAGGAAGGTCTAGGAGCTCTAAAAATGAACGTGCGCGTCTTTCACTCTTCCCGAGGGACTTAGAAGAATTTTGTGATATTTTTTATAAAAATGGTGTATAAGGGTATATATATATAAATATATTTTATGCACTGTATATGAGCTGGCGATTTCTAAGTCTGTGGTTCCGAGAGGGGGTAACCAGGCTCACTAATAAAGGTCAAGCCACTTGGCTGCCAGAATGCCCTGCTTCAGCACAGACCAGAAAGGCATTGTGATAAGCGTATCCCCGGTATAGTCAGGGGTTAATGGGAGTCGTCCCCGTCCCCCCAGTATACGGCCAGAACCATGGACCCGGTACTTGTGGTTCGGACTGTCTCCAACCAGCCATAATGTTGTGAGAGTGAAATTATGTCTAAGTCCAGCTTTAGTACATTAGAAGCAACTCTGAAACTTAACCTAAGCGTTTTTCGAAGCTACTTTTTGGCTAACTTCTTATAGGAAGGTCTAGGAGCTCTGAAAATGAACGTGCGCGTCTTTCACTCTTCCCGAGGGACTAAGAAGAATTTTGTGATATTTTTTATTAAAATGGTGTATAAGGGTATATATATAAATATATTTTATGCACTGTATATGAGCTGGCGATTTCTAAGTCTGTGGTTCAGAGAGGGGGTAACCAGGCTCACTAATAAAGGTCAAGCCACTTGCCTGCCAGAATGCCCTGCTTCAGCACAGACCAGAAAGGCATTGTGATAAGCGTATCCCCGGTATAGTCAGGGGTTAATGGGAGTCGTCCCCGTCCCTCCAGTATACGGCCAGAACCATGGACCCGGTACTTGTGGTTCGGACCCTCTCCAACCAGCCATAATGTTGTGAGAGTGAAATTATGTCTAAGTCCAGCTTTGGTACATTAGAAGCAACTCTGAAACTTAACCTAAGCGTTTTTCGAAGCTACTTTTTGGCTAACTTCTTATAGGAAGGTCTAGGAGCTCTGAAAATGAACGTGCGCGTCTTTCACTCTTCCCGAGGGACTAAGAAGAATTTTGTGATATTTTTTATTAAAATGGTGTATAAGGGTATATATATAAATATATTTTATGCACTGTATATGAGCTGGCGATTTCTAAGTCTGTGGTTCCGAGAGGGGGTAACCAGGCTCACTAATAAAGGTCAAGCCACTTGCCTGCCAGAATGCCCTGCTTCAGCACAGACCAGAAAGGCATTGTGATAAGCGTATCCCCGGTATAGTCAGGGGTTAATGGGAGTCGTCCCCGTCCCCCCAGTATACGGCCAGAACCAAGGACCCGGTACTTGTGGTTCGGACTGTCTCCAACCAGCCATAATGTTGTGAGAGTGAAATTATGTCTAAGTCCAGCTTTGGTACATTAGAAGCAACTCTGAAACTTAACCTAAGCGTTTTTCGAAGCTACTTTTTGGCTAACTTCTTATAGGAAGGTCTAGGAGCTCTGAAAATGAACGTGCGCGTCTTTCACTCTTCCCGAGGGACTTAGAAGAATTTTGTGATATTTTTTATTAAATGGTGTATAAGGGTATATATATAAATATATTTTATGCACTGTATATGAGCTGGCGATTTCTAAGTCTGTGGTTCCGAGAGGGGGTAACCAGGCTCACTAATAAAGGTCAAGCCACTTGGCTGCCAGAATGCCCTGCTTCAGCACAGACCAGAAAGGCATTGTGATAAGCGTATCCCCGGTATAGTCAGGGGTTAATGGGAGTCGTCCCCGTCCCCCCAGTATACGGCCAGAACCATGGACCCGGTACTTGTGGTTCGGACTCTCTCCAACCAGCCATAATGTTGTGAGAGTGAAATTATGTCTAAGTCCAGCTTTGGTACATTAGAAGCAACTCTGAAACTTAACCTAAGCGTTTTTCGAAGCTACTTTTTGGCTAACTTCTTATAGGAAGGTCTAGGAGCTCTGAAAATGAACGTGCGCGTCTTTCACTCTTCCCGAGGTACTTAGAAGAATTTTGTGATATTTTTTATTAAAATGGTGTATAAGGGTATATATATAAATATATTTTATGCACTGTATATGAGCTGGCGATTTCTAAGTCTGTGGTTCCGAGAGGGGGTAACCAGGCTCACTAATAAAGGTCAAGCCACTTGGCTGCCAGAATGCCCTGCTTCAGCACAGACCAGAAAGGCATTGTGATATGCGTATCCCCGGTATAGTCAGGGGTTAATGGGAGTCGTCCCCGTCCCCCCAGTATACGGCCAGAACCATGGACCCGGTACTTGTGGTTCGGACTGTCTCCAACCAGCCATAATGTTGTGAGAGTGAAATTATGTCTAAGTCCAGCTTTGGTACATTAGAAGCAACTCTGAAACTTAACCTAAGCGTTTTTCGAAGCTACTTTTTGGCTAACTTCTTATAGGAAGGTCTAGGAGCTCTGAAAATGAACGTGCGCGTCTTTCACTCTTCCCGAGGGACTTAGAAGAATTTTGTGATATTTTTTATTAAAATGGTGTATAAGGGTATATATATAAATATATTTTATGCACTGTATATGAGCTGGCGATTTCTAAGTCTGTGGTTCCGAGAGGGGGTAACCAGGCTCACTAATAAAGGTCAAGCCACTTGGCTGCCAGAATGCCCTGCTTCAGCACAGACCAGAAAGGCATTGTGATAAGCGTATCCCCGGTATAGTCAGGGGTTAATGGGAGTCGTCCCCGTCACCCCAGTATACGGCCAGAACCATGGACCCGGTACTTGTGGTTCGGACTGTCTCCAACCAGCCATAATGTTGTGAGAGTGAAATTATGTCTAAGTCCAGCTTTGGTACATTAGAAGCAACTCTGAAACTTAACCTAAGCGTTTTTCGAAGCTACTTTTTGGCTAACTTCTTATAGGAAGGTCTAGGAGCTCTAAAAATGAACGTGCGCGTCTTTCACTCTTCCCGAGGGACTTAGAAGAATTTTGTGATATTTTTTATAAAAATGGTGTATAAGGGTATATATATATAAATATATTTTATGCACTGTATATGAGCTGGCGATTTCTAAGTCTGTGGTTCCGAGAGGGGTTAACCAGGCTCACTAGTAAAGGTCAAGCCTCTTGGCTGCCAGAATTCCCTCCTTCAGCACAGACCAGAAAGGCATTGTGATAAGCGTATCCCCGGTATAGTCAGGGGTTAATGGGAGTCGTCCCCGTCCCCCCAGTATACGGCCAGAACCATGGACCCGGTACTTGTGGTTCGGACTGTCTCCAACCAGCCATAATGTTGTGAGAGTGAAATTATGTCTAAGTCCAGCTTTGGTACATTAGAAGCAACTCTGAAACTTAACCTAAGCGTTTTTCGAAGCTACTTTTTGGCTAACTTCTTATAGGAAGGTCTAGGAGCTCTGAAAATGAACGTGCGCGTCTTTCACTCTTCCCGAGGGACTAAGAAGAATTTTGTGATATTTTTTATTAAAATGGTGTATAAGGGTATATATATAAATATATTTTATGCACTGTATATGAGCTGGCGATTTCTAAGTCTGTGGTTCCGAGAGGGGGTAACCAGGCTCACTAATAAAGGTCAAGCCACTTGGCTGCCAGAATGCCCTGCTTCAGCACAGACCAGAAAGGCATTGTGATAAGCGTATCCCCGGTATAGTCAGGGGTTAATGGGAGTCGTCCCCGTCCCTCCAGTATACGGCCAGAACCATGGACCCGGTACTTGTGGTTCGGACTGTCTCCAACCAGCCATAATGTTGTGAGAGTGAAATTATATCTAAGTCCAGCTTTGGTACATTAGAAGCAACTCTGAAACTTAACCTAAGCGTTTTTCGAAGCTACTTTTTGGCTAACTTCTTATAGGAAGGTCTAGGAGCTCTGAAAATGAACGTGCGCGTCTTTCACTCTTCCCAAGGGACTTAGAAGAATTTTGTGATATTTTTTATTAAAATGGTGTATAAGGGTATATATATAAATATATTTTATGCACTGTATATGAGCTGGCGATTTCTAAGTCTGTGGTTCCGAGAGGGGGTAACCAGGCTCACTAATAAAGGTCAAGCCACTTGGCTGCCAGAATGCCCTGCTTCAGCACAGACCAGAAAGGCATTGTGATAAGCGTATCCCCGGTATAGTCAGGGGTTAATGGGAGTCGTCCCCGTCCCCCCAGTATACGGCCAGAACCATGGACCCGGTACTTGTGGTTCGGACCCTCTCCAACCAGCCATAATGTTGTGAGAGTGAAATTATGTCTAAGTCCAGCTTTGGTACATTAGAAGCAACTCTGAAACTTAACCTAAGCGTTTTTCGAAGCTACTTTTTGGCTAACTTCTTATAGGAAGGTCTAGGAGCTCTAAAAATGAACGTGCGCGTCTTTCACTCTTCCCGAGGGACTTAGAAGAATTTTGTGATATTTTTTATAAAAATGGTGTATAAGGGTATATATATATAAATATATTTTATGCACTGTATATGAGCTGGCGATTTCTAAGTCTGTGGTTCCGAGAGGGGGTAACCAGGCTCACTAATAAAGGTCAAGCCACTTGCCTGCCAGAATGCCCTGCTTCAGCACAGACCAGAAAGGCATTGTGATAAGCGTATCCCCGGTATAGTCAGGGGTTAATGGGAGTCGTCCCCGTCCCTCCAGTATACGGCCAGAACCATGGACCCGGTACTTGTGGTTCGGACTGTCTCCAACCAGCCATAATGTTGTGAGAGTGAAATTATATCTAAGTCCAGCTTTGGTACATTAGAAGCAACTCTGAAACTTAACCTAAGCGTTTTTCGAAGCTACTTTTTGGCTAACTTCTTATAGGAAGGTCTAGGAGCTCTGAAAATGAACGTGCGCGTCTTTCACTCTTCCCAAGGGACTTAGAAGAATTTTGTGATATTTTTTATTAAAATGGTGTATAAGGGTATATATATAAATATATTTTATGCACTGTATATGAGCTGGCGATTTCTAAGTCTGTGGTTCCGAGAGGGGGTAACCAGGCTCACTAATAAAGGTCAAGCCACTTGGCTGCCAGAATGCCCTGCTTCAGCACAGACCAGAAAGGCATTGTGATAAGCGTATCCCCGGTATAGTCAGGGGTTAATGGGAGTCGTCCCCGTCCCCCCAGTATACGGCCAGAACCATGGACCCGGTACTTGTGGTTCGGACTGTCTCCAACCAGCCATAATGTTGTGAGAGTGAAATTATGTCTAAGTCCAGCTTTGGTACATTAGAAGCAACTCTGAAACTTAACCTAAGCGTTTTTCGAAGCTACTTTTTGGCTAACTTCTTATAGGAAGGTCTAGGAGCTCTAAAAATGAACGTGCGCGTCTTTCACTCTTCCCGAGGGACTTAGAAGAATTTTGTGATATTTTTTATAAAAATGGTGTATAAGGGTATATATATATAAATATATTTTATGCACTGTATATGAGCTGGCGATTTCTAAGTCTGTGGTTCCGAGAGGGGGTAACCAGGCTCACTAATAAAGGTCAAGCCACTTGCCTGCCAGAATGCCCTGCTTCAGCACAGACCAGAAAGGCATTGTGATAAGCGTATCCCCGGTATAGTCAGGGGTTAATGGGAGTCGTCCCCGTCCCTCCAGTATACGGCCAGAACCATGGACCCGGTACTTGTGGTTCGGACTGTCTCCAACCAGCCATAATGTTGTGAGAGTGAAATTATATCTAAGTCCAGCTTTGGTACATTAGAAGCAACTCTGAAACTTAACCTAAGCGTTTTTCGAAGCTACTTTTTGGCTAACTTCTTATAGGAAGGTCTAGGAGCTCTGAAAATGAACGTGCGCGTCTTTCACTCTTCCCAAGGGACTTAGAAGAATTTTGTGATATTTTTTATTAAAATGGTGTATAAGGGTATATATATAAATATATTTTATGCACTGTATATGAGCTGGCGATTTCTAAGTCTGTGGTTCCGAGAGGGGGTAACCAGGCTCACTAATAAAGGTCAAGCCACTTGGCTGCCAGAATGCCCTGCTTCAGCACAGACCAGAAAGGCATTGTGATAAGCGTATCCCCGGTATAGTCAGGGGTTAATGGGAGTCGTCCCCGTCCCCCCAGTATACGGCCAGAACCATGGACCCGGTACTTGTGGTTCGGACCCTCTCCAACCAGCCATAATGTTGTGAGAGTGAAATTATGTCTAAGTCCAGCTTTGGTACATTAGAAGCAACTCTGAAACTTAACCTAAGCGTTTTTCGAAGCTACTTTTTGGCTAACTTCTTATAGGAAGGTCTAGGAGCTCTAAAAATGAACGTGCGCGTCTTTCACTCTTCCCGAGGGACTTAGAAGAATTTTGTGATATTTTTTATAAAAATGGTGTATAAGGGTATATATATATAAATATATTTTATGCACTGTATATGAGCTGGCGATTTCTAAGTCTGTGGTTCCGAGAGGGGGTAATCAGGCTCACTAGTAAAGGTCAAGCCACTTGGCTGCCAGAATTCCCTCCTTCAGCACAGACCAGAAAGGCATTGTGATAAGCGTATCCCCGGTATAGTCAGGGGTTAATGGGAGTCGTCCCCGTCCCCCCAGTATACGGCCAGAACCATGGACCCGGTACTTGTGGTTCGGACTGTCTCCAACCAGCCATAATGTTGTGAGAGTGAAATTATGTCTAAGTCCAGCTTTGGTACATTAGAAGCAACTCTGAAACTTAACCTAAGCGTTTTTCGAAGCTACTTTTTGGCTAACTTCTTATAGGAAGGTCTAGGAGCTCTAAAAATGAACGTGCGCGTCTTTCACTCTTCCCGAGGGACTTAGAAGAATTTTGTGATATTTTTTATAAAAATGGTGTATAAGGGTATATATATATAAATATATTTTATGCACTGTATATGAGCTGGCGATTTCTAAGTCTGTGGTTCCGAGAGGGGGTAACCAGGCTCACTAATAAAGGTCAAGCCACTTGGCTGCCAGAATGCCCTGCTTCAGCACAGACCAGAAAGGCATTGTGATAAGCGTTTCCCCGGTATAGTCAGGGGTTAATGGGAGTCGTCCCCGTCCCCCCAGTATACGGCCAGAACCATGGACCCGGTACTTGTGGTTCGGACTGTCTCCAACCAGCCATAATGTTGTGAGAGTGAAATTATGTCTAAGTCCAGCTTTAGTACATTAGAAGCAACTCTGAAACTTAACCTAAGCGTTTTTCGAAGCTACTTTTTGGCTAACTTCTTATAGGAAGGTCTAGGAGCTCTGAAAATGAACGTGCGCGTCTTTCACTCTTCCCGAGGGACTAAGAAGAATTTTGTGATATTTTTTATTAAAATGGTGTATAAGGGTATATATATAAATATATTTTATGCACTGTATATGAGCTGGCGATTTCTAAGTCTGTGGTTCAGAGAGGGGGTAACCAGGCTCACTAATAAAGGTCAAGCCACTTGCCTGCCAGAATGCCCTGCTTCAGCACAGACCAGAAAGGCATTGTGATAAGCGTATCCCCGGTATAGTCAGGGGTTAATGGGAGTCGTCCCCGTCCCTCCAGTATACGGCCAGAACCATGGACCCGGTACTTGTGGTTCGGACCCTCTCCAACCAGCCATAATGTTGTGAGAGTGAAATTATGTCTAAGTCCAGCTTTGGTACATTAGAAGCAACTCTGAAACTTAACCTAAGCGTTTTTCGAAGCTACTTTTTGGCTAACTTCTTATAGGAAGGTCTAGGAGCTCTGAAAATGAACGTGCGCGTCTTTCACTCTTCCCGAGGGACTAAGAAGAATTTTGTGATATTTTTTATTAAAATGGTGTATAAGGGTATATATATAAATATATTTTATGCACTGTATATGAGCTGGCGATTTCTAAGTCTGTGGTTCCGAGAGGGGGTAACCAGGCTCACTAATAAAGGTCAAGCCACTTGCCTGCCAGAATGCCCTGCTTCAGCACAGACCAGAAAGGCATTGTGATAAGCGTATCCCCGGTATAGTCAGGGGTTAATGGGAGTCGTCCCCGTCCCCCCAGTATACGGCCAGAACCAAGGACCCGGTACTTGTGGTTCGGACTGTCTCCAACCAGCCATAATGTTGTGAGAGTGAAATTATGTCTAAGTCCAGCTTTGGTACATTAGAAGCAACTCTGAAACTTAACCTAAGCGTTTTTCGAAGCTACTTTTTGGCTAACTTCTTATAGGAAGGTCTAGGAGCTCTGAAAATGAACGTGCGCGTCTTTCACTCTTCCCGAGGGACTTAGAAGAATTTTGTGATATTTTTTATTAAATGGTGTATAAGGGTATATATATAAATATATTTTATGCACTGTATATGAGCTGGCGATTTCTAAGTCTGTGGTTCCGAGAGGGGGTAACCAGGCTCACTAATAAAGGTCAAGCCACTTGGCTGCC
The DNA here is from genome assembly GCF_040206685.1 of Ascaphus truei. Taxonomy (NCBI): domain Eukaryota; kingdom Metazoa; phylum Chordata; class Amphibia; order Anura; family Ascaphidae; genus Ascaphus; species Ascaphus truei. Next base: position 2,485,843 of record NC_134493.1, read on the forward strand.
AGAATGCCCTGCTTCAGCACAGACCAGAAAGGCATTGTGATAAGCGTATCCCCGGTATAGTCAGGGGTTAATGGGAGTCGTCCCCGTCCCCCCAGTATACGGCCAGAACCATGGACCCGGTACTTGTGGTTCGGACTCTCTCCAACCAGCCATAATGTTGTGAGAGTGAAATTATGTCTAAGTCCAGCTTTGGTACATTAGAAGCAACTCTGAAACTTAACCTTAGCGTTTTTCGAAGCTACTTTTTGGCTAACTTCTTATAGGAAGGTCTAGGAGCTCTGAAAATGAACGTGCGCGTCTTTCACTCTTCCCGAGGTACTTAGAAGAATTTTGTGATATTTTTTATTAAAATGGTGTATAAGGGTATATATATAAATATATTTTATGCACTGTATATGAGCTGGCGATTTCTAAGTCTGTGGTTCCGAGAGGGGGTAACCAGGCTCACTAATAAAGGTCAAGCCACTTGGCTGCCAGAATGCCCTGCTTCAGCACAGACCAGAAAGGCATTGTGATATGCGTATCCCCGGTATAGTCAGGGGTTAATGGGAGTCGTCCCCGTCCCCCCAGTATACGGCCAGAACCATGGACCCGGTACTTGTGGTTCGGACTGTCTCCAACCAGCCATAATGTTGTGAGAGTGAAATTATGTCTAAGTCCAGCTTTGGTACATTAGAAGCAACTCTGAAACTTAACCTAAGCGTTTTTCGAAGCTACTTTTTGGCTAACTTCTTATAGGAAGGTCTAGGAGCTCTGAAAATGAACGTGCGCGTCTTTCACTCTTCCCGAGGGACTTAGAAGAATTTTGTGATATTTTTTATTAAAATGGTGTATAAGGGTATATATATAAATATATTTTATGCACTGTATATGAGCTGGCGATTTCTAAGTCTGTGGTTCCGAGAGGGGGTAACCAGGCTCACTAATAAAGGTCAAGCCACTTGGCTGCCAGAATGCCCTGCTTCAGCACAGACCAGAAAGGCATTGTGATAAGCGTATCCCCGGTATAGTCAGGGGTTAATGGGAGTCGTCCCCGTCACCCCAGTATACGGCCAGAACCATGGACCCGGTACTTGTGGTTCGGACTGTCTCCAACCAGCCATAATGTTGTGAGAGTGAAATTATGTCTAAGTCCAGCTTTGGTACATTAGAAGCAACTCTGAAACTTAACCTAAGCGTTTTTCGAAGCTACTTTTTGGCTAACTTCTTATAGGAAGGTCTAGGAGCTCTAAAAATGAACGTGCGCGTCTTTCACTCTTCCCGAGGGACTTAGAAGAATTTTGTGATATTTTTTATAAAAATGGTGTATAAGGGTATATATATAAATATATTTTATGCACTGTATATGAGCTGGCGATTTCTAAGTCTGTGGTTCCGAGAGGGGGTAATCAGGCTCACTAGTAAAGGTCAAGCCACTTGGCTGCCAGAATTCCCTCCTTCAGCACAGACCAGAAAGGCATTGTGATAAGCGTATCCCCGGTATAGTCAGGGGTTAATGGGAGTCGTCCCCGTCCCCCCAGTATACGGCCAGAACTATGGACCCGGTACTTGTGGTTCGGACTGTCTCCAACCAGCCATAATGTTGTGAGAGTGAAATTATGTCTAAGTCCAGCTTTGGTACATTAGAAGCAACTCTGAAACTTAACCTAAGCGTTTTTCGAAGCTACTTTTTGGCTAACTTCTTATAGGAAGGTCTAGGAGCTCTGAAAATGAACGTGCGCGTCTTTCACTCCTCCCAAGGGACTTAGAAGAATTTTGTGATATTTTTTATTAAAATGGTGTATAAGGGTATATATATATAAATATATTTTATGCACTGTATATGAGCTGGCGATTTCTAAGTCTGTGGTTCCGAGAGGGGGTAATCAGGCTCACTAGTAAAAGTCAAGCCACTTGGCTGCCAGAATTCCCTCCTTCAGCACAGACCAGAAAGGCATTGTGATAAGCGTATCCCCGGTATAGTCAGGGGTTAATGGGAGTCGTCCCCGTCCCCCCAGTATACGGCCAGAACCAAGGACCCGGTACTTGTGGTTCGGACTGTCTCCAACCAGCCATAATGTTGTGAGAGTGAAATTATGTCTAAGTCCAGCTTTGGTACATTAGAAGCAACTCTGAAACTTAACCTAAGCGTTTTTCGAAGCTACTTTTTGGCTAACTTCTTATAGGAAGGTCTAGGAGCTCTGAAAATGAACGTGCGCGTCTTTCACTCTTCCCGAGGGACTTAGAAGAATTTTGTGATATTTTTTATTAAATGGTGTATAAGGGTATATATATAAATATATTTTATGCACTGTATATGAGCTGGCGATTTCTAAGTCTGTGGTTCCGAGAGGGGGTAACCAGGCTCACTAATAAAGGTCAAGCCACTTGGCTGCCAGAATGCCCTGCTTCAGCACAGACCAGAAAGGCATTGTGATAAGCGTATCCCCGGTATAGTCAGGGGTTAATGGGAGTCGTCCCCGTCCCCCCAGTATACGGCCAGAACCATGGACCCGGTACTTGTGGTTCGGACTCTCTCCAACCAGCCATAATGTTGTGAGAGTGAAATTATGTCTAAGTCCAGCTTTGGTACATTAGAAGCAACTCTGAAACTTAACCTAAGCGTTTTTCGAAGCTACTTTTTGGCTAACTTCTTATAGGAAGGTCTAGGAGCTCTGAAAATGAACGTGCGCGTCTTTCACTCTTCCCGAGGTACTTAGAAGAATTTTGTGATATTTTTTATTAAAATGGTGTATAAGGGTATATATATAAATATATTTTATGCACTGTATATGAGCTGGCGATTTCTAAGTCTGTGGTTCCGAGAGGGGGTAACCAGGCTCACTAATAAAGGTCAAGCCACTTGGCTGCCAGAATGCCCTGCTTCAGCACAGACCAGAAAGGCATTGTGATATGCGTATCCCCGGTATAGTCAGGGGTTAATGGGAGTCGTCCCCGTCCCCCCAGTATACGGCCAGAACCATGGACCCGGTACTTGTGGTTCGGACTGTCTCCAACCAGCCATAATGTTGTGAGAGTGAAATTATGTCTAAGTCCAGCTTTGGTACATTAGAAGCAACTCTGAAACTTAACCTAAGCGTTTTTCGAAGCTACTTTTTGGCTAACTTCTTATAGGAAGGTCTAGGAGCTCTGAAAATGAACGTGCGCGTCTTTCACTCTTCCCGAGGGACTTAGAAGAATTTTGTGATATTTTTTATTAAAATGGTGTATAAGGGTATATATATAAATATATTTTATGCACTGTATATGAGCTGGCGATTTCTAAGTCTGTGGTTCCGAGAGGGGGTAACCAGGCTCACTAATAAAGGTCAAGCCACTTGGCTGCCAGAATGCCCTGCTTCAGCACAGACCAGAAAGGCATTGTGATAAGCGTATCCCCGGTATAGTCAGGGGTTAATGGGAGTCGTCCCCGTCACCCCAGTATACGGCCAGAACCATGGACCCGGTACTTGTGGTTCGGACTGTCTCCAACCAGCCATAATGTTGTGAGAGTGAAATTATGTCTAAGTCCAGCTTTGGTACATTAGAAGCAACTCTGAAACTTAACCTAAGCGTTTTTCGAAGCTACTTTTTGGCTAACTTCTTATAGGAAGGTCTAGGAGCTCTGAAAATGAACGTGCGCGTCTTCCACTCTTCCCGAGGGACTTACAGTAGAAGAATTTTGTGATATTTTTTATTAAAATGGTGTATAAGGGTATATATATAAATATATTTTATGCACTGTATATGAGCTGGCGATTTCTAAGTCTGTGGTTCCGAGAGGGGGTAACCAGGCTCACTAATAAAGGTCAAGCCACTTGGCTGCCAGAATGCCCTGCTTCAGCACAGACCAGAAAGGCATTGTGATAAGCGTATCCCCGGTATAGTCAGGGGTTAATGGGAGTCGTCCCCGTCCCCCCAGTATACGGCCAGAACCATGGACCCGGTACTTGTGGTTCGGACCCTCTCCAACCAGCCATTATGTTGTGAGAGTGAAATTATGTCTAAGTCCAGCTTTGGTACATTAGAAGCAACTCTGAAACTTAACCTAAGCGTTTTTCGAAGCTACTTTTTGGCTAACTTCTTATAGGAAGGTCTAGGAGCTCTGAAAATGAACGTGCGCGTCTTTCACTCTTCCCGAGGTACTTAGAAGAATTTTGTGATATTTTTTATTAAAATGGTGTATAAGGGTATATATATAAATATATTTTATGCACTGTATATGAGCTGGCGATTTCTAAGTCTGTGGTTCCGAGAGGGGGTAACCAGGCTCACTAATAAAGGTCAAGCCACTTGGCTGCCAGAATGCCCTGCTTCAGCACAGACCAGAAAGGCATTGTGATATGCGTATCCCCGGTATAGTCAGGGGTTAATGGGAGTCGTCCCCGTCCCCCCAGTATACGGCCAGAACCATGGACCCGGTACTTGTGGTTCGGACTGTCTCCAACCAGCCATAATGTTGTGAGAGTGAAATTATGTCTAAGTCCAGCTTTGGTACATTAGAAGCAACTCTGAAACTTAACCTAAGCGTTTTTCGAAGCTACTTTTTGGCTAACTTCTTATAGGAAGGTCTAGGAGCTCTGAAAATGAACGTGCGCGTCTTTCACTCTTCCCGAGGGACTTAGAAGAATTTTGTGATATTTTTTATTAAAATGGTGTATAAGGGTATATATATAAATATATTTTATGCACTGTATATGAGCTGGCGATTTCTAAGTCTGTGGTTCCGAGAGGGGGTAACCAGGCTCACTAATAAAGGTCAAGCCACTTGGCTGCCAGAATGCCCTGCTTCAGCACAGACCAGAAAGGCATTGTGATAAGCGTATCCCCGGTATAGTCAGGGGTTAATGGGAGTCGTCCCCGTCACCCCAGTATACGGCCAGAACCATGGACCCGGTACTTGTGGTTCGGACTGTCTCCAACCAGCCATAATGTTGTGAGAGTGAAATTATGTCTAAGTCCAGCTTTGGTACATTAGAAGCAACTCTGAAACTTAACCTAAGCGTTTTTCGAAGCTACTTTTTGGCTAACTTCTTATAGGAAGGTCTAGGAGCTCTGAAAATGAACGTGCGCGTCTTCCACTCTTCCCGAGGGACTTACAGTAGAAGAATTTTGTGATATTTTTTATTAAAATGGTGTATAAGGGTATATATATAAATATATTTTATGCACTGTATATGAGCTGGCGATTTCTAAGTCTGTGGTTCCGAGAGGGGGTAACCAGGCTCACTAATAAAGGTCAAGCCACTTGGCTGCCAGAATGCCCTGCTTCAGCACAGACCAGAAAGGCATTGTGATAAGCGTATCCCCGGTATAGTCAGGGGTTAATGGGAGTCGTCCCCGTCCCCCCAGTATACGGCCAGAACCATGGACCCGGTACTTGTGGTTCGGACCCTCTCCAACCAGCCATAATGTTGTGAGAGTGAAATTATGTCTAAGTCCAGCTTTGGTACATTAGAAGCAACTCTGAAACTTAACCTTTGCGTTTTTCGAAGCTACTTTTTGGCTAACTTCTTATAGGAAGGTCTAGGAGCTCTGAAAATGAACGTGCGCGTCTTTCACTCTTCCCGAGGGACTTAGAATAATTTTGTGATATTTTTTATAAAAATGGTGTATAAGGGTATATATATATAAATATATTTTATGCACTGTATATGAGCTGGCGATTTCTAAGTCTGTGGTTCCGAGAGGGGGTAACCAGGCTCACTAATAAAGGTCAAGCCACTTGGCTGCCAGAATGCCCTGCTTCAGCACAGACCAGAAAGGCATTGTGATAAGCGTATCCCCGGTATAGTCAGGGGTTAATGGGAGTCGTCCCCGTCACCCCAGTATACGGCCAGAACCATGGACCCGGTACTTGTGGTTCGGACTGTCTCCAACCAGCCATAATGTTGTGAGAGTGAAATTATGTCTAAGTCCAGCTTTGGTACATTAGAAGCAACTCTGAAACTTAACCTAAGCGTTTTTCGAAGCTACTTTTTGGCTAACTTCTTATAGGAAGGTCTAGGAGCTCTGAAAATGAACGTGCGCGTCTTCCACTCTTCCCGAGGGACTTAGAAGAATTTTGTGATATTTTTTATTAAAATGGTGTATAAGGGTATATATATAAATATATTTTATGCACTGTATATGAGCTGGCGATTTCTAAGTCTGTGGTTCCGAGAGGGGGTAACCAGGCTCACTAATAAAGGTCAAGCCACTTGGCTGCCAGAATGCCCTGCTTCAGCACAGACCAGAAAGGCATTGTGATAAGCGTATCCCCGGTATAGTCAGGGGTTAAAGGGAGTCGTCCCCGTCCCCCCAGTATACGACCAGAACCATGGACCCGGTACTTGTGGTTCAGACTATCTCCAACCAGCCATAATGGTGTGAGAGTGAAATTATGTCTAAGTCCAGCTTTGGTACATTAGAAGCAACTCTGAAACTTAACCTAAGCGATTTTCAAAACTACTTTTTGGCTAACTTCTTATAGGAAGGTCTAGGAGCTCTGAAAATGAACGTGCGCGTCTTTCACTCTTCCCGAGGGACTTAGAAGAATTTTGGGATATTTTTTATTAAAATGGTGTATAAGGGTATATATATAAATATATTTTATGCACTGTATATGAGCTGGCGATTTCTAAGTCTGTGGTTCCGAGAGGGGGTAACCAGGCTCACTAATAAAGGTCAAGCCACTTGGCTGCCAGAATGCCCTGCTTCAGCACAGACCAGAAAGGCATTGTGATAAGCGTATCCCCGGTATAGTCAGGGGTTAATGGGAGTCGTCCCCGTCCCCCCAGTATACGGCCAGAACCATGGACCCGGTACTTGTGGTTCGGACCCTCTCCAACCAGCCATAATGTTGTGAGAGTGAAATTATGTCTAAGTCCAGCTTTGGTACATTAGAAGCAACTCTGAAACTTAACCTTTGCGTTTTTCGAAGCTACTTTTTGGCTAACTTCTTATAGGAAGGTCTAGGAGCTCTAAAAATGAACGTGCGCGTCTTTCACTCTTCCCGAGGGACTTAGAATAATTTTGTGATATTTTTTATAAAAATGGTGTATAAGGGTATATATATAAATATATTTTATGCACTGTATATGAGCTGGCGATTTCTAAGTCTGTGGTTCCGAGAGGGGGTAACCAGGCTCACTAATAAAGGTCAAGCCACTTGCCTGCCAGAATGCCCTGCTTCAGCACAGACCAGAAAGGCATTGTGATAAGCGTATCCCCGGTATAGTCAGGGGTTAATGGGAGTCGTCCCCGTCCCTCCAGTATACGGCCAGAACCATGGACCCGGTACTTGTGGTTCGGACTGTCTCCAACCAGCCATAATGTTGTGAGAGTGAAATTATATCTAAGTCCAGCTTTGGTACATTAGAAGCAACTCTGAAACTTAACCTAAGCGTTTTTCGAAGCTACTTTTTGGCTAACTTCTTATAGGAAGGTCTAGGAGCTCTGAAAATGAACGTGCGCGTCTTTCACTCTTCCCAAGGGACTTAGAAGAATTTTGTGATATTTTTTATTAAAATGGTGTATAAGGGTATATATATAAATATATTTTATGCACTGTATATGAGCTGGCGATTTCTAAGTCTGTGGTTCCGAGAGGGGTTAACCAGGCTCACTAGTAAAGGTCAAGCCTCTTGGCTGCCAGAATTCCCTCCTTCAGCACAGACCAGAAAGGCATTGTGATAAGCGTATCCCCGGTATAGTCAGGGGTTAATGGGAGTCGTCCCCGTCCCCCCAGTATACGGCCAGAACCATGGACCCGGTACTTGTGGTTCGGACTGTCTCCAACCAGCCATAATGTTGTGAGAGTGAAATTATGTCTAAGTCCAGCTTTGGTACATTAGAAGCAACTCTGAAACTTAACCTAAGCGTTTTTCGAAGCTACTTTTTGGCTAACTTCTTATAGGAAGGTCTAGGAGCTCTGAAAATGAACGTGCGCGTCTTTCATTCTTCTCGAGGGACTAAGAAGAATTTTGTGATATTTTTTATTAAAATGGTGTATAAGGGTATATATATAAATATATTTTATGCACTGTATATGAGCTGGCGATTTCTAAGTCTGTGGTTCCGAGAGGGGGTAACCAGGCTCACTAATAAAGGTCAAGCCACTTGGCTGCCAGAATGCCCTGCTTCAGCACAGACCAGAAAGGCATTGTGATAAGCGTATCCCCGGTATAGTCAGGGGTTAATGGGAGTCGTCCCCGTCCCCCCAGTATACGGCCAGAACCATGGACCCGGTACTTGTGGTTCGGACTGTCTCCAACCAGCCATAATGTTGTGAGAGTGAAATTATGTCTAAGTCCAGCTTTGGTACATTAGAAGCAACTCTGAAACTTAACCTAAGCGTTTTTCGAAGCTACTTTTTGGCTAACTTCTTATAGGAAGGTCTAGGAGCTCTGAAAATGAACGTGCGCGTCTTTCACTCTTCCCGAGGGACTAAGAAGAATTTTGTGATATTTTTTATTAAAATGGTGTATAAGGGTATATATATAAATATATTTTATGCACTGTATATGAGCTGGCGATTTCTAAGTCTGTGGTTCCGAGAGGGGGTAACCAGGCTCACTAATAAAGGTCAAGCCACTTGGCTGCCAGAATGCCCTGCTTCAGCACAGACCAGAAAGGCATTGTGATAAGCGTATCCCCGGTATAGTCAGGGGTTAATGGGAGTCGTCCCCGTCCCTCCAGTATACGGCCAGAACCATGGACCCGGTACTTGTGGTTCGGACTGTCTCCAACCAGCCATAATGTTGTGAGAGTGAAATTATATCTAAGTCCAGCTTTGGTACATTAGAAGCAACTCTGAAACTTAACCTAAGCGTTTTTCGAAGCTACTTTTTGGCTCACTTCTTATAGGAAGGTCTAGGAGCTCTGAAAATGAACGTGCGCGTCTTTCACTCTTCCCAAGGGACTTAGAAGAATTTTGTGATATTTTTTATTAAAATGGTGTATAAGGGTATATATATAAATATATTTTATGCACTGTATATGAGCTGGCGATTTCTAAGTCTGTGGTTCCGAGAGGGGGTAACCAGGCTCACTAATAAAGGTCAAGCCACTTGGCTGCCAGAATGCCCTGCTTCAGCACAGACCAGAAAGGCATTGTGATAAGCGTATCCCCTGTATAGTCAGGGGTTAATGGGAGTCGTCCCCGTCCCCCCAGTATACGGCCAGAACCATGGACCCGGTACTTGTGGTTCGGACTCTCTCCAACCAGCCATAATGTTGTGAGAGTGAAATTATGTCTAAGTCCAGCTTTGGTACATTAGAAGCAACTCTGAAACTTAACCTAAGCGTTTTTCGAAGCTACTTTTTGGCTAACTTCTTATAGGAAGGTCTAGGAGCTCTGAAAATGAACGTGCGCGTCTTTCACTCTTCCCGAGGGACTTAGAAGAATTTTGTGATATTTTTTATTAAAATGGTGTATAAGGGTATATATATAAATATATTTTATGCACTGTATATGAGCTGGCGATTTCTAAGTCTGTGGTTCCGAGAGGGGGTAACCAGGCTCACTAATAAAGGTCAAGCCACTTGGCTGCCAGAATGCCCTGCTTCAGCACAGACCAGAAAGGCATTGTGATAAGCGTATCCCCGGTATAGTCAGGGGTTAATGGGAGTCGTCCCCGTCCCCCCAGTATACGGCCAGAACCATGGACCCGGTACTTGTGGTTCGGACTATCTCCAACCAGCCATAATGGTGTGAGAGTGAAATTATGTCTAAGTCCAGCTTTGGTACATTAGAAGCAACTCTGAAACTTAACCTAAGCGATTTTCAAAACTACTTTTTGGCTAACTTCTTATAGGAAGGTCTAGGAGCTCTGAAAATGAACGTGCGCGTCTTTCACTCTTCCCAAGGGACTTCGAAGAATTTTGTGATATTTTTTATTAAAATGGTGTATAAGGGTATATATATAAATATATTTTATGCACTGTATATGAGCTGGCGATTTCTAAGTCTGTGGTTCCGAGAGGGGGTAACCAGGCTCACTAATAAAGGTCAAGCCACTTGGCTGCCAGAATGCCCTGCTTCAGCACAGACCAGAAAGGCATTGTGATAAGCGTATCCCCTGTATAGTCAGGGGTTAATGGGAGTCGTCCCCGTCCCCCCAGTATACGGCCAGAACCATGGACCCGGTACTTGTGGTTCGGACTCTCTCCAACCAGCCATAATGTTGTGAGAGTGAAATTATGTCTAAGTCCAGCTTTGGTACATTAGAAGCAACTCTGAAACTTAACCTAAGCGTTTTTCGAAGCTACTTTTTGGCTAACTTCTTATAGGAAGGTCTAGGAGCTCTGAAAATGAACGTGCGCGTCTTTCACTCTTCCCGAGGGACTTAGAAGAATTTTGTGATATTTTTTATTAAAATGGTGTATAAGGGTATATATATAAATATATTTTATGCACTGTATATGAGCTGGCGATTTCTAAGTCTGTGGTTCCGAGAGGGGGTAACCAGGCTCACTAATAAAGGTCAAGCCACTTGGCTGCCAGAATGCCCTGCTTCAGCACAGACCAGAAAGGCATTGTGATAAGCGTATCCCCGGTATAGTCAGGGGTTAATGGGAGTCGTCCCCGTCCCCCCAGTATACGGCCAGAACCATGGACCCGGTACTTGTGGTTCGGACTATCTCCAACCAGCCATAATGGTGTGAGAGTGAAATTATGTCTAAGTCCAGCTTTGGTACATTAGAAGCAACTCTGAAACTTAACCTAAGCGATTTTCAAAACTACTTTTTGGCTAACTTCTTATAGGAAGGTCTAGGAGCTCTGAAAATGAACGTGCGCGTCTTTCACTCTTCCCGAGGGACTTAGAAGAATTTTGTGATATTTTTTATTAAAATGGTGTATAAGGGTATATATATAAATATATTTTATGCACTGTATATGAGCTGGCGATTTCTAAGTCTGTGGTTCCGAGAGGGGGTAACCAGGCTCACTAATAAAGGTCAAGCCACTTGGCTGCCAGAATGCCCTGCTTCAGCACAGACCAGAAAGGCATTGTGATAAGCGTATCCCCGGTATAATCAGGAGTTAATGGGAGTCGTCCCCGTCCCCCCAGTATACGGCCAGAACCATGGACCCGGTACTTGTGGTTCGGACTGTCTCCAACCAGCCATAATGTTGTGAGAGTGAAATTATGTCTAAGTCCAGCTTTGGTACATTAGAAGCAACTCTGAAACTTAACCTAAGCGTTTTTCGAAGCTACTTTTTGGCTAACTTCTTATAGGAAGGTCTAGGAGCTCTGAAAATGAACGTGCGCGTCTTTCACTCTTCCCGAGGGACTTAGAAGAATTTTGTGATATTTTTTATTAAATGGTGTATAAGGGTATATATATAAATATATTTTATGCACTGTATATGAGCTGGCGATTTCTAAGTCTGTGGTTCCGAGAGGGGGTAACCAGGCTCACTAATAAAGGTCAAGCCACTTGGCTGCCAGAATGCCCTGCTTCAGCACAGACCAGAAAGGCATTGTGATAAGCGTATCCCCGGTATAGTCAGGGGTTAATGGGAGTCGTCCCCGTCCCCCCAGTATACGGCCAGAACCATGGACCCGGTACTTGTGGTTCGGACTGTCTCCAACCAGCCATAATGTTGTGAGAGTGAAATTATGTCTAAGTCCAGCTTTGGTACATTAGAAGCAACTCTGAAACTTAACCTAAGCGTTTTTCGAAGCTACTTTTTGGCTAACTTCTTATAGGAAGGTCTAGGAGCTCTGAAAATGAACGTGCGCGTCTTTCACTCTTCCCGAGGGACTTAGAAGAATTTTGTGATATTTTTTATTAAAATGGTGTATAAGGGTATATATATAAATATATTTTATGCACTGTATATGAGCTGGCGATTTCTAAGTCTGTGGTTCCGAGAGGGGGTAACCAGGCTCACTAATAAAGGTCAAGCCACTTGGCTGCCAGAATGCCCTGCTTCAGCACAGACCAGAAAGGCATTGTGATAAGCGTATCCCCGGTATAGTCAGGGGTTAATGGGAGTCGTCCCCGTCCCCCCAGTATACGGCCAGAACCATGGACCCGGTACTTGTGGTTCGGACTGTCTCCAACCAGCCATAATGTTGTGAGAGTGAAATTATGTCTAAGTCCAGCTTTGGTACATTAGAAGCAACTCTGAAACTTAACCTAAGCGTTTTTCGAAGCTACTTTTTGGCTAACTTCTTATAGGAAGGTCTAGGAGCTCTGAAAATGAACGTGCGCGTCTTTCACTCTTCTCGAGGGACTTAGAAGAATTTTGTGATATTTTTTATTAAATGGTGTATAAGGGTATATATATAAATATATTTTATGCACTGTATATGAGCTGGCGATTTCTAAGTCTGTGGTTCCGAGAGGGGGTAACCAGGCTCACTAATAAAGGTCAAGCCACTTGGCTGCCAGAATGCCGTGCTTCAGCACAGACCAGAAAGGCATTGTGATAAGCGTATCCCCGGTATAGTCAGGGGTTAATGGGAGTCGTCCCCGTCCCCCCAGTATACGGCCAGAACCATGGACCCTGTACTTGTGGTTCGGACTCTCTCCAACCAGCCATAATGTTGTGAGAGTGAAATTATGTCTAAGTCCAGCTTTGGTACATTAGAAGCAACTCTGAAACTTAACCTAAGCGTTTTTCGAAGCTACTTTTTGGCTAACTTCTTATAGGAAGGTCTAGGAGCTCTGAAAATGAACGTGCGCGTCTTTCACTCTTCCCGAGGGACTTAGAAGAATTTTGTGATATTTTTTATTAAAATGGTGTATAAGGGTATATATATATAAATATATTTTATGCACTGTATATGAGCTGGCGATTTCTAAGTCTGTGGTTCCGAGAGGGGGTAACCAGGCTCACTAATAAAGGTCAAGCCACTTGGCTGCCAGAATGCCCTGCTTCAGCACAGACCAGAAAGGCATTGTGATAAGCGTATCCCCGGTATAGTCAGGGGTTAATGGGAGTCGTCCCCGTCCCCCCAGTATATGGCCAGAACCATGGACCCGGTACTTGTGGTTCGGACTGTCTCCAACCAGCCATAATGTTGTGAGAGTGAAATTATGTCTAAGTCCAGCTTTGGTACATTAGAAGCAACTTTGAAACTTAACCTAAGCGTTTTTCGAAGCTACTTTTTGGCTAACTTCTTATAGGAAGGTCTAGGAGCTCTGAAAATGAACGTGCGCGTCTTTCACTCTTCCCGAGGGACTTAGAAGAATTTTGTGATATTTTTTATTAAAATGGAGTATAAGGGTATATATATAAATATATTTTATGCACTGTATATGAGCTGGCGATTTCTAAGTCTGTGGTTCCGAGAGGGGGTAACCAGGCTCACTAATAAAGGTCAAGCCACTTGGCTGCCAGAATGCCCTGCTTCAGCACAGACCAGAAAGGCATTGTGATAAGCGTATCCCCTGTATAGTCAGGGGTTAATGGGAGTCGTCCCCGTCCCCCCAGTATACGGCCAGAACCATGGACCCGGTACTTGTGGTTCGGACTCTCTCCAACCAGCCATAATGTTGTGAGAGTGAAATTATGTCTAAGTCCAGCTTTGGTACATTAGAAGCAACTCTGAAACTTAACCTAAGCGTTTTTCGAAGCTACTTTTTGGCTAACTTCTTATAGGAAGGTCTAGGAGCTCTGAAAATGAACGTGCGCGTCTTTCACTCTTCCCGAGGGACTTAGAAGAATTTTGTGATATTTTTTATTAAAATGGTGTATAAGGGTATATATATAAATATATTTTATGCACTGTATATGAGCTGGCGATTTCTAAGTCTGTGGTTCCGAGAGGGGGTAACCAGGCTCACTAATAAAGGTCAAGCCACTTGGCTGCCAGAATGCCCTGCTTCAGCACAGACCAGAAAGGCATTGTGATAAGCGTATCCCCGGTATAGTCAGGGGTTAATGGGAGTCGTCCCCGTCCCCCCAGTATACGGCCAGAACCATGGACCCGGTACTTGTGGTTCGGACTATCTCCAACCAGCCATAATGGTGTGAGAGTGAAATTATGTCTAAGTCCAGCTTTGGTACATTAGAAGCAACTCTGAAACTTAACCTAAGCGATTTTCAAAACTACTTTTTGGCTAACTTCTTATAGGAAGGTCTAGGAGCTCTGAAAATGAACGTGCGCGTCTTTCACTCTTCCCGAGGGACTTAGAAGAATTTTGTGATATTTTTTATTAAAATGGTGTATAAGGGTATATATATAAATATATTTTATGCACTGTATATGAGCTGGCGATTTCTAAGTCTGTGGTTCCGAGAGGGGGTAACCAGGCTCACTAATAAAGGTCAAGCCACTTGGCTGCCAGAATGCCCTGCTTCAGCACAGACCAGAAAGGCATTGTGATAAGCGTATCCCCGGTATAGTCAGGAGTTAATGGGAGTCGTCCCCGTCCCCCCAGTATACGGCCAGAACCATGGACCCGGTACTTGTGGTTCGGACTGTCTCCAACCAGCCATAATGTTGTGAGAGTGAAATTATGTCTAAGTCCAGCTTTGGTACATTAGAAGCAACTCTGAAACTTAACCTAAGCGTTTTTCGAAGCTACTTTTTGGCTAACTTCTTATAGGAAGGTCTAGGAGCTCTGAAAATGAACGTGCGCGTCTTTCACTCTTCCCGAGGGACTTAGAAGAATTTTGTGATATTTTTTATTAAATGGTGTATAAGGGTATATATATAAATATATTTTATGCACTGTATATGAGCTGGCGATTTCTAAGTCTGTGGTTCCGAGAGGGGGTAACCAGGCTCACTAATAAAGGTCAAGCCACTTGGCTGCCAGAATGCCCTGCTTCAGCACAGACCAGAAAGGCATTGTGATAAGCGTATCCCCGGTATAGTCAGGGGTTAATGGGAGTCGTCCCCGTCCCCCCAGTATACGGCCAGAACCATGGACCCGGTACTTGTGGTTCGGACTGTCTCCAACCAGCCATAATGTTGTGAGAGTGAAATTATGTCTAAGTCCAGCTTTGGTACATTAGAAGCAACTCTGAAACTTAACCTAAGCGTTTTTCGAAGCTACTTTTTGGCTAACTTCTTATAGGAAGGTCTAGGAGCTCTGAAAATGAACGTGCGCGTCTTTCACTCTTCCCGAGGGACTTAGAAGAATTTTGTGATATTTTTTATTAAAATGGTGTATAAGGGTATATATATAAATATATTTTATGCACTGTATATGAGCTGGCGATTTCTAAGTCTGTGGTTCCGAGAGGGGGTAACCAGGCTCACTAATAAAGGTCAAGCCACTTGGCTGCCAGAATGCCCTGCTTCAGCACAGACCAGAAAGGCATTGTGATAAGCGTATCCCCGGTATAGTCAGGGGTTAATGGGAGTCGTCCCCGTCCCCCCAGTATACGGCCAGAACCATGGACCCGGTACTTGTGGTTCGGACTGTCTCCAACCAGCCATAATGTTGTGAGAGTGAAATTATGTCTAAGTCCAGCTTTGGTACATTAGAAGCAACTCTGAAACTTAACCTAAGCGTTTTTCGAAGCTACTTTTTGGCTAACTTCTTATAGGAAGGTCTAGGAGCTCTGAAAATGAACGTGCGCGTCTTTCACTCTTCTCGAGGGACTTAGAAGAATTTTGTGATATTTTTTATTAAATGGTGTATAAGGGTATATATATAAATATATTTTATGCACTGTATATGAGCTGGCGATTTCTAAGTCTGTGGTTCCGAGAGGGGGTAACCAGGCTCACTAATAAAGGTCAAGCCACTTGGCTGCCAGAATGCCGTGCTTCAGCACAGACCAGAAAGGCATTGTGATAAGCGTATCCCCGGTATAGTCAGGGGTTAATGGGAGTCGTCCCCGTCCCCCCAGTATACGGCCAGAACCATGGACCCTGTACTTGTGGTTCGGACTCTCTCCAACCAGCCATAATGTTGTGAGAGTGAAATTATGTCTAAGTCCAGCTTTGGTACATTAGAAGCAACTCTGAAACTTAACCTAAGCGTTTTTCGAAGCTACTTTTTGGCTAACTTCTTATAGGAAGGTCTAGGAGCTCTGAAAATGAACGTGCGCGTCTTTCACTCTTCCCGAGGGACTTAGAAGAATTTTGTGATATTTTTTATTAAAATGGTGTATAAGGGTATATATATATAAATATATTTTATGCACTGTATATGAGCTGGCGATTTCTAAGTCTGTGGTTCCGAGAGGGGGTAACCAGGCTCACTAATAAAGGTCAAGCCACTTGGCTGCCAGAATGCCCTGCTTCAGCACAGACCAGAAAGGCATTGTGATAAGCGTATCCCCGGTATAGTCAGGGGTTAATGGGAGTCGTCCCCGTCCCCCCAGTATACGGCCAGAACCATGGACCCGGTACTTGTGGTTCGGACTGTCTCCAACCAGCCATAATGTTGTGAGAGTGAAATTATGTCTAAGTCCAGCTTTGGTACATTAGAAGCAACTCTGAAACTTAACCTAAGCGTTTTTCGAAGCTACTTTTTGGCTAACTTCTTATAGGAAGGTCTAGGAGCTCTGAAAATGAACGTGCGCGTCTTTCACTCTTCTCGAGGGACTTAGAAGAATTTTGTGATATTTTTTATTAAATGGTGTATAAGGGTATATATATAAATATATTTTATGCACTGTATATGAGCTGGCGATTTCTAAGTCTGTGGTTCCGAGAGGGGGTAACCAGGCTCACTAATAAAGGTCAAGCCACTTGGCTGCCAGAATGCCGTGCTTCAGCACAGACCAGAAAGGCATTGTGATAAGCGTATCCCCGGTATAGTCAGGGGTTAATGGGAGTCGTCCCCGTCCCCCCAGTATACGGCCAGAACCATGGACCCTGTACTTGTGGTTCGGACTCTCTCCAACCAGCCATAATGTTGTGAGAGTGAAATTATGTCTAAGTCCAGCTTTGGTACATTAGAAGCAACTCTGAAACTTAACCTAAGCGTTTTTCGAAGCTACTTTTTGGCTAACTTCTTATAGGAAGGTCTAGGAGCTCTGAAAATGAACGTGCGCGTCTTTCACTCTTCCCGAGGGACTTAGAAGAATTTTGTGATATTTTTTATTAAAATGGTGTATAAGGGTATATATATATAAATATATTTTATGCACTGTATATGAGCTGGCGATTTCTAAGTCTGTGGTTCCGAGAGGGGGTAACCAGGCTCACTAATAAAGGTCAAGCCACTTGGCTGCCAGAATGCCCTGCTTCAGCACAGACCAGAAAGGCATTGTGATAAGCGTATCCCCGGTATAGTCAGGGGTTAATGGGAGTCGTCCCCGTCCCCCCAGTATATGGCCAGAACCATGGACCCGGTACTTGTGGTTCGGACTGTCTCCAACCAGCCATAATGTTGTGAGAGTGAAATTATGTCTAAGTCCAGCTTTGGTACATTAGAAGCAACTTTGAAACTTAACCTAAGCGTTTTTCGAAGCTACTTTTTGGCTAACTTCTTATAGGAAGGTCTAGGAGCTCTGAAAATGAACGTGCGCGTCTTTCACTCTTCCCGAGGGACTTAGAAGAATTTTGTGATATTTTTTATTAAAATGGAGTATAAGGGTATATATATAAATATATTTTATGCACTGTATATGAGCTGGCGATTTCTAAGTCTGTGGTTCCGAGAGGGGGTAACCAGGCTCACTAATAAAGGTCAAGCCACTTGGCTGCCAGAATGCCCTGCTTCAGCACAGACCAGAAAGGCATTGTGATAAGCGTATCCCCGGTATAGTCAGGGGTTAATGGGAGTCGTCCCCGTCCCCCCAGTATACGGCCAGAACCATGGACCCGGTACTTGTGGTTCGGACTGTCTCCAACCAGCCATAATGTTGTGAGAGTGAAATTATGTCTAAGTCCAGCTTTGGTACATTAGAAGCAACTCTGAAACTTAACCTAAGCGTTTTTCGAAGCTACTTTTTGGCTAACTTCTTATAGGAAGGTCTAGGAGCTCTGAAAATGAACGTGCGCGTCTTTCACTCTTCCCGAGGGACTTAGAAGAATTTTGTGATATTTTTTATTAAATGGTGTATAAGGGTATATATATAAATATATTTTATGCACTGTATATGAGCTGGCGATTTCTAAGTCTGTGGTTCCGAGAGGGGGTAACCAGGCTCACTAATAAAGGTCAAGCCACTTGGCTGCCAGAATGCCCTGCTTCAGCACAGACCAGAAAGGCATTGTGATAAGCGTATCCCCTGTATAGTCAGGGGTTAATGGGAGTCGTCCCCGTCCCCCCAGTATACGGCCAGAACCATGGACCCGGTACTTGTGGTTCGGACTCTCTCCAACCAGCCATAATGTTGTGAGAGTGAAATTATGTCTAAGTCCAGCTTTGGTACATTAGAAGCAACTCTGAAACTTAACCTAAGCGTTTTTCGAAGCTACTTTTTGGCTAACTTCTTATAGGAAGGTCTAGGAGCTCTGAAAATGAACGTGCGCGTCTTTCACTCTTCCCGAGGGACTTAGAAGAATTTTGTGATATTTTTTATTAAAATGGTGTATAAGGGTATATATATAAATATATTTTATGCACTGTATATGAGCTGGCGATTTCTAAGTCTGTGGTTCCGAGAGGGGGTAACCAGGCTCACTAATAAAGGTCAAGCCACTTGGCTGCCAGAATGCCCTGCTTCAGCACAGACCAGAAAGGCATTGTGATAAGCGTATCCCCGGTATAGTCAGGGGTTAATGGGAGTCGTCCCCGTCCCCCCAGTATACGGCCAGAACCATGGACCCGGTACTTGTGGTTCGGACTGTCTCCAACCAGCCATAATGTTGTGAGAGTGAAATTATGTCTAAGTCCAGCTTTGGTACATTAGAAGCAACTCTGAAACTTAACCTAAGCGTTTTTCGAAGCTACTTTTTGGCTAACTTCTTATAGGAAGGTCTAGGAGCTCTGAAAATGAACGTGCGCGTCTTTCACTCTTCTCGAGGGACTTAGAAGAATTTTGTGATATTTTTTATTAAATGGTGTATAAGGGTATATATATAAATATATTTTATGCACTGTATATGAGCTGGCGATTTCTAAGTCTGTGGTTCCGAGAGGGGGTAACCAGGCTCACTAATAAAGGTCAAGCCACTTGGCTGCCAGAATGCCGTGCTTCAGCACAGACCAGAAAGGCATTGTGATAAGCGTATCCCCGGTATAGTCAGGGGTTAATGGGAGTCGTCCCCGTCCCCCCAGTATACGGCCAGAACCATGGACCCTGTACTTGTGGTTCGGACTCTCTCCAACCAGCCATAATGTTGTGAGAGTGAAATTATGTCTAAGTCCAGCTTTGGTACATTAGAAGCAACTTTGAAACTTAACCTAAGCGTTTTTCGAAGCTACTTTTTGGCTAACTTCTTATAGGAAGGTCTAGGAGCTCTGAAAATGAACGTGCGCGTCTTTCACTCTTCCCGAGGGACTTAGAAGAATTTTGTGATATTTTTTATTAAAATGGAGTATAAGGGTATATATATAAATATATTTTATGCACTGTATATGAGCTGGCGATTTCTAAGTCTGTGGTTCCGAGAGGGGGTAACCAGGCTCACTAATAAAGGTCAAGCCACTTGGCTGCCAGAATGCCCTGCTTCAGCACAGACCAGAAAGGCATTGTGATAAGCGTATCCCCGGTATAGTCAGGGGTTAATGGGAGTCGTCCCCGTCCCCCCAGTATACGGCCAGAACCATGGACCCGGTACTTGTGGTTCGGACTATCTCCAACGAGCCATAATGGTGTGAGAGTGAAATTATGTCTAAGTCCAGCTTTGGTACATTAGAAGCAACTCTGAAACTTAACCTAAGCGATTTTCAAAAATACTTTTTGGCTAACTTCTTATAGGAAGGTCTAGGAGCTCTGAAAATGAACGTGCGCGTCTTTCACTCTTCCCGAGGGACTTAGAAGAATTTTGTGATATTTTTTATTAAAATGGTGTATAAGGGTATATATATAAATATATTTTATGCACTGTATATGAGCTGGCGATTTCTAAGTCTGTGGCTCCGAGAGGGGGTAACCAGGCTCACTAATAAAGGTCAAGCCACTTGGCTGCCAGAATGCCCTGCTTCAGCACAGACCAGAAAGGCATTGTGATAAGCGTATCCCCGGTATAGTCAGGGGTTAATGGGAGTCGTCCCCGTCCCCCCAGTATACGGCCAGAACCATGGACCCGGTACTTGTGGTTCGGACTATCTCCAACGAGCCATAATGGTGTGAGAGTGAAATTATGTCTAAGTCCAGCTTTGGTACATTAGAAGCAACTCTGAAACTTAACCTAAGCGATTTTCAAAAATACTTTTTGGCTAACTTCTTATAGGAAGGTCTAGGAGCTCTGAAAATGAACGTGCGCGTCTTTCACTCTTCCCGAGGGACTTAGAAGAATTTTGTGATATTTTTTATTAAAATGGTGTATAAGGGTATATATATAAATATATTTTATGCACTGTATATGAGCTGGCGATTTCTAAGTCTGTGGTTCCGAGAGGGGGTAACCAGGCTCACTAATAAAGGTCAAGCCACTTGGCTGCTAGAATGCCCTGCTTCAGCACAGACCAGAAAGGCATTGTGATAAGCGTATCCCCGGTATAGTCAGGGGTTAATGGGAGTCGTCCCCGTCCCCCCAGTATACGGCCAGAACCATGGACCCGGTACTTGTGGTTCGGACTCTCTCCAACCAGCCATAATGTTGTGAGAGTGAAATTATGTCTAAGTCCAGCTTTGGTACATTAGAAGCAACTCTGAAACTTAACCTAAGCGTTTTTCGAAGCTACTTTTTGGCTAACTTCTTATAGGAAGGTCTAGGAGCTCTGAAAATGAACGTGCGCGTCTTTCACTCTTCCCGAGGGACTTAGAAGAATTTTGTGATATTTTTTATTAAATGGTGTATAAGGGTATATATATAAATATATTTTATGCACTGTATATGAGCTGGCGATTTCTAAGTCTGTGGTTCCGAGAGGGGGTAACCAGGCTCACTAATAAAGGTCAAGCCACTTGGCTGCCAGAATGCCGTGCTTCAGCACAGACCAGAAAGGCATTGTGATAAGCGTATCCCCGGTATAGTCAGGGGTTAATGGGAGTCGTCCCCGCCCCCCCAGTATACGGCCAGAACCATGGACCCGGTACTTGTGGTTCGGACTGTCTCCAACCAGCCATAATGTTGTGAGAGTGAAATTATGTCTAAGTCCAGCGTTGGTACATTAGAAGCAACTCTGAAACTTAACCTAAGCGTTTTTCGAAGCTACTTTTTGGCTAACTTCTTATAGGAAGGTCTAGGAGCTCTGAAAATGAACGTGCGCGTCTTTCACTCTTCCCGAGGGACTTAGAAGAATTTTGTGATATTTTTTATTAAAATGGTGTATAAGGGTATATATATAAATATATTTTATGCACTGTATATGAGCTGGCGATTTCTAAGTCTGTGGTTCCGAGAGGGGGTAACCAGGCTCACTTATAAAGGTCAAGCCACTTGGCTGCCAGAATGCCCTGCTTCAGCACAGACCAGAAAGGCATTGTGATAAGCGTATCCCCGGTATAGTCAGGGGTTAATGGGAGTCGTCCCCGGACCCCCAGTATACGGCCAGAACCATGGACCCGGTACTTGTGGTTCGGACTCTCTCCAACCAGCCATAATGTTGTGAGAGTGAAATTATGTCTAAGTCCAGCTTTGGTACATTAGAAGCAACTCTGAAACTTAACCTAAGCGTTTTTCGAAGCTACTTTTTGGCTAACTTATTATAGGAAGGTCTAGGAGCTCTGAAAATGAACGTGCGCGTCTTTCACTCTTCCCGAGGGACTTAGAAGAATTTTGTGATATTTTTTATTAAATGGTGTATAAGGGTATATATATAAATATATTTTATGCACTGTATATGAGCTGGCGATTTCTAAGTCTGTGGTTCCGAGAGGGGGTAACCAGGCTCACTAATAAAGGTCAAGCCACTTGGCTGCCAGAATGCCGTGCTTCAGCACAGACCAGAAAGGCATTGTGATAAGCGTATCCCCGGTATAGTCAGGGGTTAATGGGAGTCGTCCCCGCCCCCCCAGTATACGGCCAGAACCATGGACCCGGTACTTGTGGTTCGGACTCTCTCCAACCAGCCATAATGTTGTGAGAGTGAAATTATGTCTAAGTCCAGCTTTGGTACATTAGAAGCAACTCTGAAACTTAACCTAAGCGTTTTTCGAAGCTACTTTTTGGCTAACTTCTTATAGGAAGGTCTAGGAGCTCTGAAAATGAACGTGCGCGTCTTTCACTCTTCCCGAGGGACTTAGAAGAATTTTGTGATATTTTTTATTAAATGGTGTATAAGGGTATATATATAAATATATTTTATGCACTGTATATGAGCTGGCGATTTCTAAGTCTGTGGTTCCGAGAGGGGGTAACCAGGCTCACTAATAAAGGTCAAGCCACTTGGCTGCCAGAATGCCGTGCTTCAGCACAGACCAGAAAGGCATTGTGATAAGCGTATCCCCGGTATAGTCAGGGGTTAATGGGAGTCGTCCCCGCCCCCCCAGTATACGGCCAGAACCATGGACCCGGTACTTGTGGTTCGGACTGTCTCCAACCAGCCATAATGTTGTGAGAGTGAAATTATGTCTAAGTCCAGCGTTGGTACATTAGAAGCAACTCTGAAACTTAACCTAAGCGTTTTTCGAAGCTACTTTTTGGCTAACTTCTTATAGGAAGGTCTAGGAGCTCTGAAAATGAACGTGCGCGTCTTTCACTCTTCCCGAGGGACTTAGAAGAATTTTGTGATATTTTTTATTAAAATGGTGTATAAGGGTATATATATAAATATATTTTATGCACTGTATATGAGCTGGCGATTTCTAAGTCTGTGGTTCCGAGAGGGGGTAACCAGGCTCACTTATAAAGGTCAAGCCACTTGGCTGCCAGAATGCCCTGCTTCAGCACAGACCAGAAAGGCATTGTGATAAGCGTATCCCCGGTATAGTCAGGGGTTAATGGGAGTCGTCCCCGGACCCCCAGTATACGGCCAGAACCATGGACCCGGTACTTGTGGTTCGGACTCTCTCCAACCAGCCATAATGTTGTGAGAGTGAAATTATGTCTAAGTCCAGCTTTGGTACATTAGAAGCAACTCTGAAACTTAACCTAAGCGTTTTTCGAAGCTACTTTTTGGCTAACTTATTATAGGAAGGTCTAGGAGCTCTGAAAATGAACGTGCGCGTCTTTCACTCTTCCCGAGGGACTTAGAAGAATTTTGTGATATTTTTTATTAAATGGTGTATAAGGGTATATATATAAATATATTTTATGCACTGTATATGAGCTGGCGATTTCTAAGTCTGTGGTTCCGAGAGGGGGTAACCAGGCTCACTAATAAAGGTCAAGCCACTTGGCTGCCAGAATGCCGTGCTTCAGCACAGACCAGAAAGGCATTGTGATAAGCGTATCCCCGGTATAGTCAGGGGTTAATGGGAGTCGTCCCCGCCCCCCCAGTATACGGCCAGAACCATGGACCCGGTACTTGTGGTTCGGACTGTCTCCAACCAGCCATAATGTTGTGAGAGTGAAATTATGTCTAAGTCCAGCGTTGGTACATTAGAAGCAACTCTGAAACTTAACCTAAGCGTTTTTCGAAGCTACTTTTTGGCTAACTTCTTATAGGAAGGTCTAGGAGCTCTGAAAATGAACGTGCGCGTCTTTCACTCTTCCCGAGGGACTTAGAAGAATTTTGTGATATTTTTTATTAAAATGGTGTATAAGGGTATATATATAAATATATTTTATGCACTGTATATGAGCTGGCGATTTCTAAGTCTGTGGTTCCGAGAGGGGGTAACCAGGCTCACTAATAAAGGTCAAGCCACTTGGCTGCCAGAATGCCCTGCTTCAGCACAGACCAGAAAGGCATTGTGATAAGCGTATCCCCGGTATAGTCAGGGGTTAATGGGAGTCGTCCCCGTCCCCCCAGTATACGGCCAGAACCATGGACCCGGTACTTGTGGTTCGGACTATCTCCAACGAGCCATAATGGTGTGAGAGTGAAATTATGTCTAAGTCCAGCTTTGGTACATTAGAAGCAACTCTGAAACTTAACCTAAGCGATTTTCAAAATTACTTTTTGGCTAACTTCTTATAGGAAGGTCTAGGAGCTCTGAAAATGAACGTGCGCGTCTTTCACTCTTCCCGAGGGACTTAGAAGAATTTTGTGATATTTTTTATTAAAATGGTGTATAAGGGTATATATATAAATATATTTTATGCACTGTATATGAGCTGGCGATTTCTAAGTCTGTGGCTCCGAGAGGGGGTAACCAGGCTCACTAATAAAGGTCAAGCCACTTGGCTGCCAGAATGCCCTGCTTCAGCACAGACCAGAAAGGCATTGTGATAAGCGTATCCCCGGTATAGTCAGGGGTTAATGGGAGTCGTCCCCGTCCCCCCAGTATACGGCCAGAACCATGGACCCGGTACTTGTGGTTCGGACTGTCTCCAACCAGCCATAATGTTGTGAGAGTGAAATTATGTCTAAGTCCAGCTTTGGTACATTAGAAGCAACTCTGAAACTTAACCTAAGCGTTTTTCGAAGCTACTTTTTGGCTAACTTCTTATAGGAAGGTCTAGGAGCTCTGAAAATGAACGTGCGCGTCTTTCACTCTTCCCGAGGGACTTAGAAGAATTTTGTGATATTTTTTATTAAAATGGTGTATAAGGGTACAGTATATATATAAATATATTTTATGCACTGTATATGAGCTGGCCATTTCTAAGTCTGTGGTTCCGAGAGGGGGTAACCAGGCTCACTAATAAAGGTCAAGCCACTTGGCTGCCAGAATGCCCTGCTTCAGCACAGACCAGAAAGGCATTGTGATAAGCGTATCCCCGGTATAGTCAGGGGTTAATGGGAGTCGTCCCCGTCCCCCCAGTATACGGCCAGAACCATGGACCCGGTACTTGTGGTTCGGACTGTCTCCAACCAGCCATAATGTTGTGAGAGTGAAATTATGTCTAAGTCCAGCTTTGGTACATTAGAAGCAACTCTGAAACTTAACCTAAGCGTTTTTCGAAGCTACTTTTTGGCTAACTTCTTATAGGAAGGTCTAGGAGCTCTGAAAATGAACGTGCGCGTCTTTCACTCTTCCCGAGGGACTTAGAAGAATTTTGTGATATTTTTTATTAAAATGGTGTATAAGGGTATATATATAAATATATTTTATGCACTGTATATGAGCTGGCGATTTCTAAGTCTGTGGTTCCGAGAGGGGGTAACCAGGCTCACTAATAAAGGTCAAGCCACTTGGCTGCTAGAATGCCCTGCTTCAGCACAGACCAGAAAGGCATTGTGATAAGCGTATCCCCGGTATAGTCAGGGGTTAATGGGAGTCGTCCCCGTCCCCCCAGTATACGGCCAGAACCATGGACCCGGTACTTGTGGTTCGGACTGTCTCCAACCAGCCATAATGTTGTGAGAGTGAAATTATGTCTAAGTCCAGCTTTGGTACATTAGAAGCAACTCTGAAACTTAACCTAAGCGTTTTTCGAAGCTACTTTTTGGCTAACTTCTTATAGGAAGGTCTAGGAGCTCTGAAAATGAACGTGCGCGTCTTTCACTCTTCCCGAGGGACTTAGAAGAATTTTGTGATATTTTTTATTAAAATGGTGTATAAGGGTATATATATAAATATATTTTATGCACTGTATATGAGCTGGCGATTTCTAAGTCTGTGGTTCCGAGAGGGGGTAACCAGGCTCACTAATAAAGGTCAAGCCACTTGGCTGCCAGAATGCCCTGCTTCAGCACAGACCAGAAAGGCATTGTGATAAGCGTATCCCCGGTATAGTCAGGGGTTAATGGGAGTCGTCCCCGTCCCCCCAGTATACGGCCAGAACCATGGACCCGGTACTTGTGGTTCGGACTCTCTCCAACCAGCCATAATGTTGTGAGAGTGAAATTATGTCTAAGTCCAGCTTTGGTACATTAGAAGCAACTCTGAAACTTAACCTAAGCGTTTTTCGAAGCTACTTTTTGGCTAACTTATTATAGGAAGGTCTAGGAGCTCTGAAAATGAACGTGCGCGTCTTTCACTCTTCCCGAGGGACTTAGAAGAATTTTGTGATATTTTTTATTAAATGGTGTATAAGGGTATATATATAAATATATTTTATGCACTGTATATGAGCTGGCGATTTCTAAGTCTGTGGTTCCGAGAGGGGGTAACCAGGCTCACTAATAAAGGTCAAGCCACTTGGCTGCCAGAATGCCGTGCTTCAGCACAGACCAGAAAGGCATTGTGATAAGCGTATCCCCGGTATAGTCAGGGGTTAATGGGAGTCGTCCCCGCCCCCCCAGTATACGGCCAGAACCATGGACCCGGTACTTGTGGTTCGGACTGTCTCCAACCAGCCATAATGTTGTGAGAGTGAAATTATGTCTAAGTCCAGCGTTGGTACATTAGAAGCAACTCTGAAACTTAACCTAAGCGTTTTTCGAAGCTACTTTTTGGCTAACTTCTTATAGGAAGGTCTAGGAGCTCTGAAAATGAACGTGCGCGTCTTTCACTCTTCCCGAGGGACTTAGAAGAATTTTGTGATATTTTTTATTAAAATGGTGTATAAGGGTATATATATAAATATATTTTATGCACTGTATATGAGCTGGCGATTTCTAAGTCTGTGGTTCCGAGAGGGGGTAACCAGGCTCACTAATAAAGGTCAAGCCACTTGGCTGCCAGAATGCCCTGCTTCAGCACAGACCAGAAAGGCATTGTGATAAGCGTATCCCCGGTATAGTCAGGGGTTAATGGGAGTCGTCCCCGTCCCCCCAGTATACGGCCAGAACCATGGACCCGGTACTTGTGGTTCGGACTGTCTCCAACCAGCCATAATGTTGTGAGAGTGAAATTATGTCTAAGTCCAGCTTTGGTACATTAGAAGCAACTCTGAAACTTAACCTAAGCGTTTTTCGAAGCTACTTTTTGGCTAACTTCTTATAGGAAGGTCTAGGAGCTCTGAAAATGAACGTGCGCGTCTTTCACTCTTCCCGAGGGACTTAGAAGAATTTTGTGATATTTTTTATTAAAATGGTGTATAAGGGTATATATATAAATATATTTTATGCACTGTATATGAGCTGGCGATTTCTAAGTCTGTGGTTCCGAGAGGGGGTAACCAGGCTCACTAATAAAGGTCAAGCCACTTGGCTGCTAGAATGCCCTGCTTCAGCACAGACCAGAAAGGCATTGTGATAAGCGTATCCCCGGTATAGTCAGGGGTTAATGGGAGTCGTCCCCGTCCCCCCAGTATACGGCCAGAACCATGGACCCGGTACTTGTGGTTCGGACTGTCTCCAACCAGCCATAATGTTGTGAGAGTGAAATTATGTCTAAGTCCAGCTTTGGTACATTAGAAGCAACTCTGAAACTTAACCTAAGCGTTTTTCGAAGCTACTTTTTGGCTAACTTCTTATAGGAAGGTCTAGGAGCTCTGAAAATGAACGTGCGCGTCTTTCACTCTTCCCGAGGGACTTAGAAGAATTTTGTGATATTTTTTATTAAAATGGTGTATAAGGGTATATATATAAATATATTTTATGCACTGTATATGAGCTGGCGATTTCTAAGTCTGTGGTTCCGAGAGGGGGTAACCAGGCTCACTAATAAAGGTCAAGCCACTTGGCTGCCAGAATGCCCTGCTTCAGCACAGACCAGAAAGGCATTGTGATAAGCGTATCCCCGGTATAGTCAGGGGTTAATGGGAGTCGTCCCCGTCCCCCCAGTATACGGCCAGAACCATGGACCCGGTACTTGTGGTTCGGACTCTCTCCAACCAGCCATAATGTTGTGAGAGTGAAATTATGTCTAAGTCCAGCTTTGGTACATTAGAAGCAACTCTGAAACTTAACCTAAGCGTTTTTCGAAGCTACTTTTTGGCTAACTTATTATAGGAAGGTCTAGGAGCTCTGAAAATGAACGTGCGCGTCTTTCACTCTTCCCGAGGGACTTAGAAGAATTTTGTGATATTTTTTATTAAATGGTGTATAAGGGTATATATATAAATATATTTTATGCACTGTATATGAGCTGGCGATTTCTAAGTCTGTGGTTCCGAGAGGGGGTAACCAGGCTCACTAATAAAGGTCAAGCCACTTGGCTGCCAGAATGCCGTGCTTCAGCACAGACCAGAAAGGCATTGTGATAAGCGTATCCCCGGTATAGTCAGGGGTTAATGGGAGTCGTCCCCGCCCCCCCAGTATACGGCCAGAACCATGGACCCGGTACTTGTGGTTCGGACTGTCTCCAACCAGCCATAATGTTGTGAGAGTGAAATTATGTCTAAGTCCAGCGTTGGTACATTAGAAGCAACTCTGAAACTTAACCTAAGCGTTTTTCGAAGCTACTTTTTGGCTAACTTCTTATAGGAAGGTCTAGGAGCTCTGAAAATGAACGTGCGCGTCTTTCACTCTTCCCGAGGGACTTAGAAGAATTTTGTGATATTTTTTATTAAAATGGTGTATAAGGGTATATATATAAATATATTTTATGCACTGTATATGAGCTGGCGATTTCTAAGTCTGTGGTTCCGAGAGGGGGTAACCAGGCTCACTAATAAAGGTCAAGCCACTTGGCTGCCAGAATGCCCTGCTTCAGCACAGACCAGAAAGGCATTGTGATAAGCGTATCCCCGGTATAGTCAGGGGTTAATGGGAGTCGTCCCCGTCCCCCCAGTATACGGCCAGAACCATGGACCCGGTACTTGTGGTTCGGACTGTCTCCAACCAGCCATAATGTTGTGAGAGTGAAATTATGTCTAAGTCCAGCTTTGGTACATTAGAAGCAACTCTGAAACTTAACCTAAGCGTTTTTCGAAGCTACTTTTTGGCTAACTTCTTATAGGAAGGTCTAGGAGCTCTGAAAATGAACGTGCGCGTCTTTCACTCTTCCCGAGGGACTTAGAAGAATTTTGTGATATTTTTTATTAAATGGTGTATAAGGGTATATATATAAATATATTTTATGCACTGTATATGAGCTGGCGATTTCTAAGTCTGTGGTTCCGAGAGGGGGTAACCAGGCTCACTAATAAAGGTCAAGCCACTTGGCTGCCAGAATGCCCTGCTTCAGCACAGACCAGAAAGGCATTGTGATAAGCGTATCCCCGGTATAGTCAGGGGTTAATGGGAGTCGTCCCCGTCCCCCCAGTATACGGCCAGAACCATGGACCCGGTACTTGAGTTCGGACTCTCTCCAACCTGCCATAATGTTGTGAGAGTGAAATTATGTCTAAGTCCAGCTTTGGTACATTAGAAGCAACTCTGAAACTTAACCTAAGCGTTTTTCGAAGCTACTTTTTGGCTAACTTCTTATAGGAAGGTCTAGGAGCTCTGAAAATGAACGTGCGCGTCTTTCACTCTTCCCGAGGGACTTAGAAGAATTTTGTGATATTTTTTATTAAATGGTGTATAAGGGTATATATATAAATATATTTTATGCACTGTATATGAGCTGGCGATTTCTAAGTCTGTGGTTCCGAGAGGGGGTAACCAGGCTCACTAATAAAGGTCAAGCCACTTGGCTGCCAGAATGCCGTGCTTCAGCACAGACCAGAAAGGCATTGTGATAAGCGTATCCCCGGTATAGTCAGGGGTTAATGGGAGTCGTCCCCGCCCCCCCAGTATACGGCCAGAACCATGGACC
Source organism: Ascaphus truei (assembly GCF_040206685.1). Taxonomy (NCBI): domain Eukaryota; kingdom Metazoa; phylum Chordata; class Amphibia; order Anura; family Ascaphidae; genus Ascaphus; species Ascaphus truei. The sequence goes on from NC_134493.1 coordinate 2,515,418, forward strand.
CGGTACTTGTGGTTCGAACTGTCTCCAACCAGCCATAATGTTGTGAGAGTGAAATTATGTCTAAGTCCAGCTTTGGTACATTAGAAGCAACTCTGAAACTTAACCTAAGCGTTTTTCGAAGCTACTTTTTGGCTAACTTCTTATAGGAAGGTCTAGGAGCTCTGAAAATGAACGTGCGCGTCTTTCACTCTTCCCGAGGGACTTAGAAGAATTTTGTGATATTTTTTATTAAATGGTGTATAAGGGTATATATATAAATATATTTTATGCACTGTATATGAGCTGGCGATTTCTAAGTCTGTGGTTCCGAGAGGGGGTAACCAGGCTCACTAATAAAGGTCAAGCCACTTGGCTGCCAGAATGCCGTGCTTCAGCACAGACCAGAAAGGCATTGTGATAAGCGTATCCCCGGTATAGTCAGGGGTTAATGGGAGTCGTCCCCGCCCCCCCAGTATACGGCCAGAACCATGGACCCGGTACTTGTGGTTCGGACTGTCTCCAACCAGCCATAATGTTGTGAGAGTGAAATTATGTCTAAGTCCAGCTTTGGTACATTAGAAGCAACTCTGAAACTTAACCTAAGCGTTTTTCGAAGCTACTTTTTGGCTAACTTCTTATAGGAAGGTCTAGGAGCTCTGAAAATGAACGTGCGCGTCTTTCACTCTTCCCGAGGGACTTAGAAGAATTTTGTGATATTTTTTATTAAAATGGTGTATAAGGGTATATATATAAATATATTTTATGCACTGTATATGAGCTGGCGATTTCTAAGTCTGTGGTTCCGAGAGGGGGTAACCAGGCTCACTAATAAAGGTCAAGCCACTTGGCTGCCAGAATGCCCTGCTTCAGCACAGACCAGAAAGGCATTGTGATAAGCGTATCCCCGGTATAGTCAGGGGTTAATGGGAGTCGTCCCCGTCCCCCCAGTATACGGCCAGAACCATGGACCCGGTACTTGTGGTTCGGACTGTCTCCAACCAGCCATAATGTTGTGAGAGTGAAATTATGTCTAAATCCAGCTTTGGTACATTAGAAGCAACTCTGAAACTTAACCTAAGCGTTTTTCGAAGCTACTTTTTGGCTAACTTCTTATAGGAAGGTCTAGGAGCTCTGAAAATGAACGTGCGCGTCTTTCACTCTTATCGAGGGACTTAGAAGAATTTTGTGATATTTTTTATTAAATGGTGTATAAGGGTATATATATAAATATATTTTATGCACTGTATATGAGCTGGCGATTTCTAAGTCTGTGGTTCCGAGAGGGGGTAACCAGGCTCACTAATAAAGGTCAAGCCACTTGGCTGCCAGAATGCCCTGCTTCAGCACAGACCAGAAAGGCATTGTGATAAGCGTATCCCCGGTATAGTCAGGGGTTAATGGGAGTCGTCCCCGTCCCCCCAGTATACGGCCAGAACCATGGACCCTGTACTTGTGGTTCGGACTCTCTCCAACCAGCCATAATGTTGTGAGAGTGAAATTATGTCTAAGTCCAGCTTTGGTACATTAGAAGCAACTCTGAAACTTAACCTAAGCGTTTTTCGAAGCTACTTTTTGGCTAACTTCTTATAGGAAGGTCTAGGAGCTCTGAAAATGAACGTGCGCGTCTTTCACTCTTCCCGAGGGACTTAGAAGAATTTTGTGATATTTTTTATTAAAATGGTGTATAAGGGTATATATATAAATATATTTTATGCACTGTATATGAGCTGGCGATTTCTAAGTCTGTGGTTCCGAGAGGGGGTAACCAGGCTCACTAATAAAGGTCAAGCCACTTGGCTGCCAGAATGCCCTGCTTCAGCACAGACCAGAAAGGCATTGTGATAAGCGTATCCCCGGTATAGTCAGGGGTTAATGGGAGTCGTCCCCGTCCCCCCAGTATACGGCCAGAACCATGGACCCGGTACTTGTGGTTCGGACTGTCTCCAACCAGCCATAATGTTGTGAGAGTGAAATTATGTCTAAGTCCAGCTTTGGTACATTAGAAGCAACTCTGAAACTTAACCTAAGCGTTTTTCGAAGCTACTTTTTGGCTAACTTCTTATAGGAAGGTCTAGGAGCTCTGAAAATGAACGTGCGCGTCTTTCACTCTTCCCGAGGGACTTAGAAGAATTTTGTGATATTTTTTATTAAATGGTGTATAAGGGTATATATATAAATATATTTTATGCACTGTATATGAGCTGGCGATTTCTAAGTCTGTGGTTCCGAGAGGGGGTAACCAGGCTCACTAATAAAGGTCAAGCCACTTGGCTGCCAGAATGCCCTGCTTCAGCACAGACCAGAAAGGCATTGTGATAAGCGTATCCCCGGTATAGTCAGGGGTTAATGGGAGTCGTCCCCGTCCCCCCAGTATACGGCCAGAACCATGGACCCGGTACTTGTGGTTCGGACTCTCTCCAACCAGCCATAATGTTGTGAGAGTGAAATTATGTCTAAGTCCAGCTTTGGTACATTAGAAGCAACTCTGAAACTTAACCTAAGCGTTTTTCGAAGCTACTTTTTGGCTAACTTCTTATAGGAAGGTCTAGGAGCTCTGAAAATGAACGTGCGCGTCTTTCACTCTTCCCGAGGGACTTAGAAGAATTTTGTGATATTTTTTATTAAATGGTGTATAAGGGTATATATATAAATATATTTTATGCACTGTATATGAGCTGGCGATTTCTAAGTCTGTGGTTCCGAGAGGGGGTAACCAGGCTCACTAATAAAGGTCAAGCCACTTGGCTGCCAGAATGCCCTGCTTCAGCACAGACCAGAAAGGCATTGTGATAAGCGTATCCCCGGTATAGTCAGGGGTTAATGGGAGTCGTCCCCGTCCCCCCAGTATACGGCCAGAACCATGGACCCTGTACTTGTGGTTCGGACTCTCTCCAACCAGCCATAATGTTGTGAGAGTGAAATTATGTCTAAGTCCAGCTTTGGTACATTAGAAGCAACTCTGAAACTTAACCTAAGCGTTTTTCGAAGCTACTTTTTGGCTAACTTCTTATAGGAAGGTCTAGGAGCTCTGAAAATGAACGTGCGCGTCTTTCACTCTTCCCGAGGGACTTAGAAGAATTTTGTGATATTTTTTATTAAAATGGTGTATAAGGGTATATATATAAATATATTTTATGCACTGTATATGAGCTGGCGATTTCTAAGTCTGTGGTTCCGAGAGGGGGTAACCAGGCTCACTAATAAAGGTCAAGCCACTTGGCTGCCAGAATGCCCTGCTTCAGCACAGACCAGAAAGGCATTGTGATAAGCGTATCCCCGGTATAGTCAGGGGTTAATGGGAGTCGTCCCCGTCCCCCCAGTATACGGCCAGAACCATGGACCCGGTACTTGTGGTTCGGACTGTCTCCAACCAGCCATAATGTTGTGAGAGTGAAATTATGTCTAAGTCCAGCTTTGGTACATTAGAAGCAACTCTGAAACTTAACCTAAGCGTTTTTCGAAGCTACTTTTTGGCTAACTTCTTATAGGAAGGTCTAGGAGCTCTGAAAATGAACGTGCGCGTCTTTCACTCTTCCCGAGGGACTTAGAAGAATTTTGTGATATTTTTTATTAAATGGTGTATAAGGGTATATATATAAATATATTTTATGCACTGTATATGAGCTGGCGATTTCTAAGTCTGTGGTTCCGAGAGGGGGTAACCAGGCTCACTAATAAAGGTCAAGCCACTTGGCTGCCAGAATGCCCTGCTTCAGCACAGACCAGAAAGGCATTGTGATAAGCGTATCCCCGGTATAGTCAGGGGTTAATGGGAGTCGTCCCCGTCCCCCCAGTATACGGCCAGAACCATGGACCCGGTACTTGTGGTTCGGACTCTCTCCAACCAGCCATAATGTTGTGAGAGTGAAATTATGTCTAAGTCCAGCTTTGGTACATTAGAAGCAACTCTGAAACTTAACCTAAGCGTTTTTCGAAGCTACTTTTTGGCTAACTTCTTATAGGAAGGTCTAGGAGCTCTGAAAATGAACGTGCGCGTCTTTCACTCTTCCCGAGGGACTTAGAAGAATTTTGTGATATTTTTTATTAAATGGTGTATAAGGGTATATATATAAATATATTTTATGCACTGTATATGAGCTGGCGATTTCTAAGTCTGTGGTTCCGAGAGGGGGTAACCAGGCTCACTAATAAAGGTCAAGCCACTTGGCTGCCAGAATGCCGTGCTTCAGCACAGACCAGAAAGGCATTGTGATAAGCGTATCCCCGGTATAGTCAGGGGTTAATGGGAGTCGTCCCCGCCCCCCCAGTATACGGCCAGAACCATGGACCCGGTACTTGTGGTTCGGACTCTCTCCAACCAGCCATAATGTTGTGAGAGTGAAATTATGTCTAAGTCTAGCTTTGGTACATTAGAAGCAACTCTGAAACTTAACCTAAGCGTTTTTCGAAGCTACTTTTTGGCTAACTTCTTATAGGAAGGTCTAGGAGCTCTGAAAATGAACGTGCGCGTCTTTCACTCTTCCCGAGGGACTTAGAAGAATTTTGTGATATTTTTTATTAAAATGGTGTATAAGGGTATATATATAAATATATTTTATGCACTGTATATGAGCTGGCGATTTCTAAGTCTGTGGTTCCGAGAGGGGGTAACCAGGCTCACTAATAAAGGTCAAGCCACTTGGCTGCTAGAATGCCCTGCTTCAGCACAGACCAGAAAGGCATTGTGATAAGCGTATCCCCGGTATAGTCAGGGGTTAATGGGAGTCGTCCCCGTCCCCCCAGTATACGGCCAGAACCATGGACCCGGTACTTGTGGTTCGGACTGTCTCCAACCAGCCATAATGTTGTGAGAGTGAAATTATGTCTAAGTCCAGCTTTGGTACATTAGAAGCAACTCTGAAACTTAACCTAAGCGTTTTTCGAAGCTACTTTTTGGCTAACTTCTTATAGGAAGGTCTAGGAGCTCTGAAAATGAACGTGCGCGTCTTTCACTCTTCCCGAGGGACTTAGAAGAATTTTGTGATATTTTTTATTAAAATGGTGTATAAGGGTATATATATAAATATATTTTATGCACTGTATATGAGCTGGCGATTTCTAAGTCTGTGGTTCCGAGAGGGGGTAACCAGGCTCACTAATAAAGGTCAAGCCACTTGGCTGCCAGAATGCCCTGCTTCAGCACAGACCAGAAAGGCATTGTGATAAGCGTATCCCCGGTATAGTCAGGGGTTAATGGGAGTCGTCCCCGTCCCCCCAGTATACGGCCAGAACCATGGACCCGGTACTTGTGGTTCGGACTGTCTCCAACCAGCCATAATGTTGTGAGAGTGAAATTATGTCTAAGTCCAGCGTTGGTACATTAGAAGCAACTCTGAAACTTAACCTAAGCGTTTTTCGAAGCTACTTTTTGGCTAACTTCTTATAGGAAGGTCTAGGAGCTCTGAAAATGAACGTGCGCGTCTTTCACTCTTCCCGAGGGACTTAGAAGAATTTTGTGATATTTTTTATTAAAATGGTGTATAAGGGTATATATATAAATATATTTTATGCACTGTATATGAGCTGGCGATTTCTAAGTCTGTGGTTCCGAGAGGGGGTAACCAGGCTCACTAATAAAGGTCAAGCCACTTGGCTGCCAGAATGCCCTGCTTCAGCACAGACCAGAAAGGCATTGTGATAAGCGTATCCCCGGTATAGTCAGGGGTTAATGGGAGTCGTCCCCGTCCCCCCAGTATACGGCCAGAACCATGGACCCGGTACTTGTGGTTCGGACTGTCTCCAACCAGCCATAATGTTGTGAGAGTGAAATTATGTCTAAGTCCAGCTTTGGTACATTAGAAGCAACTCTGAAACTTAACCTAAGCGTTTTTCGAAGCTACTTTTTGGCTAACTTCTTATAGGAAGGTCTAGGAGCTCTGAAAATGAACGTGCGCGTCTTTCACTCTTCCCGAGGGACTTAGAAGAATTTTGTGATATTTTTTATTAAATGGTGTATAAGGGTATATATATAAATATATTTTATGCACTGTATATGAGCTGGCGATTTCTAAGTCTGTGGTTCCGAGAGGGGGTAACCAGGCTCACTAATAAAGGTCAAGCCACTTGGCTGCCAGAATGCCCTGCTTCAGCACAGACCAGAAAGGCATTGTGATAAGCGTATCCCCGGTATAGTCAGGGGTTAATGGGAGTCGTCCCCGTCCCCCCAGTATACGGCCAGAACCATGGACCCGGTACTTGTGGTTCGGACTCTCTCCAACCAGCCATAATGTTGTGAGAGTGAAATTATGTCTAAGTCCAGCTTTGGTACATTAGAATCAACTCTGAAACTTAACCTAAGCGTTTTTCGAAGCTACTTTTTGGCTAACTTCTTATAGGAAGGTCTAGGAGCTCTGAAAATGAACGTGCGCGTCTTTCACTCTTCCCGAGGGACTTAGAAGAATTTTGTGATATTTTTTATTAAAATGGTGTATAAGGGTATATATATAAATATATTTTATGCACTGTATATGAGCTGGCGATTTCTAAGTCTGTGGTTCCGAGAGGGGGTAACCAGGCTCACTAATAAAGGTCAAGCCACTTGGCTGCCAGAATGCCCTGCTTCAGCACAGACCAGAAAGGCATTGTGATAAGCGTATCCCCGGTATAGTCAGGGGTTAATGGGAGTCGTCCCCGTCCCCCCAGTATACGGCCAGAACCATGGACCCGGTACTTGTGGTTCGGACTGTCTCCAACCAGCCATAATGTTGTGAGAGTGAAATTATGTCTAAATCCAGCTTTGGTACATTAGAAGCAACTCTGAAACTTAACCTAAGCGTTTTTCGAAGCTACTTTTTGGCTAACTTCTTATAGGAAGGTCTAGGAGCTCTGAAAATGAACGTGCGCGTCTTTCACTCTTCTCGAGGGACTTAGAAGAATTTTGTGATATTTTTTATTAAATGGTGTATAAGGGTATATATATAAATATATTTTATGCACTGTATATGAGCTGGCGATTTCTAAGTCTGTGGTTCCGAGAGGGGGTAACCAGGCTCACTAATAAAGGTCAAGCCACTTGGCTGCCAGAATGCCCTGCTTCAGCACAGACCAGAAAGGCATTGTGATAAGCGTATCCCCGGTATAGTCAGGGGTTAATGGGAGTCGTCCCCGTCCCCCCAGTATACGGCCAGAACCATGGACCCTGTACTTGTGGTTCGGACTCTCTCCAACCAGCCATAATGTTGTGAGAGTGAAATTATGTCTAAGTCCAGCTTTGGTACATTAGAAGCAACTCTGAAACTTAACCTAAGCGTTTTTCGAAGCTACTTTTTGGCTAACTTCTTATAGGAAGGTCTAGGAGCTCTGAAAATGAACGTGCGCGTCTTTCACTCTTCCCGAGGGACTTAGAAGAATTTTGTGATATTTTTTATTAAAATGGTGTATAAGGGTATATATATAAATATATTTTATGCACTGTATATGAGCTGGCGATTTCTAAGTCTGTGGTTCCGAGAGGGGGTAACCAGGCTCACTAATAAAGGTCAAGCCACTTGGCTGCCAGAATGCCCTGCTTCAGCACAGACCAGAAAGGCATTGTGATAAGCGTATCCCCGGTATAGTCAGGGGTTAATGGGAGTCGTCCCCGTCCCCCCAGTATACGGCCAGAACCATGGACCCGGTACTTGTGGTTCGGACTGTCTCCAACCAGCCATAATGTTGTGAGAGTGAAATTATGTCTAAGTCCAGCTTTGGTACATTAGAAGCAACTCTGAAACTTAACCTAAGCGTTTTTCGAAGCTACTTTTTAGCTAACTTCTTATAGGAAGGTCTAGGAGCTCTGAAAATGAACGTGCGCGTCTTTCACTCTTCCCGAGGGACTTAGAAGAATTTTGTGATATTTTTTATTAAATGGTGTATAAGGGTATATATATAAATATATTTTATGCACTGTATATGAGCTGGCGATTTCTAAGTCTGTGGTTCCGAGAGGGGGTAACCAGGCTCACTAATAAAGGTCAAGCCACTTGGCTGCCAGAATGCCGTGCTTCAGCACAGACCAGAAAGGCATTGTGATAAGCGTATCCCCGGTATAGTCAGGGGTTAATGGGAGTCGTCCCCGCCCCCCCAGTATACGGCCAGAACCATGGACCCGGTACTTGTGGTTCGGACTGTCTCCAACCAGCCATAATGTTGTGAGAGTGAAATTATGTCTAAGTCCAGCTTTGGTACATTAGAAGCAACTCTGAAACTTAACCTAAGCGTTTTTCGAAGCTACTTTTTGGCTAACTTCTTATAGGAAGGTCTAGGAGCTCTGAAAATGAACGTGCGCGTCTTTCACTCTTCCCGAGGGACTTAGAAGAATTTTGTGATATTTTTTATTAAATGGTGTATAAGGGTATATATATAAATATATTTTATGCACTGTATATGAGCTGGCGATTTCTAAGTCTGTGGTTCCGAGAGGGGGTAACCAGGCTCACTAATAAAGGTCAAGCCACTTGGCTGCCAGAATGCCGTGCTTCAGCACAGACCAGAAAGGCATTGTGATAAGCGTATCCCCGGTATAGTCAGGGGTTAATGGGAGTCGTCCCCGCCCCCCCAGTATACGGCCAGAACCATGGACCCGGTACTTGTGGTTCGGACTCTCTCCAACCAGCCATAATGTTGTGAGAGTGAAATTATGTCTAAGTCCAGCTTTGGTACATTAGAAGCAACTCTGAAACTTAACCTAAGCGTTTTTCGAAGCTACTTTTTGGCTAACTTCTTATAGGAAGGTCTAGGAGCTCTGAAAATGAACGTGCGCGTCTTTCACTCTTCCCGAGGGACTTAGAAGAATTTTGTGATATTTTTTATTAAATGGTGTATAAGGGTATATATATAAATATATTTTATGCACTGTATATGAGCTGGCGATTTCTAAGTCTGTGGTTCCGAGAGGGGGTAACCAGGCTCACTAATAAAGGTCAAGCCACTTGGCTGCCAGAATGCCGTGCTTCAGCACAGACCAGAAAGGCATTGTGATAAGCGTATCCCCGGTATAGTCAGGGGTTAATGGGAGTCGTCCCCGCCCCCCCAGTATACGGCCAGAACCATGGACCCGGTACTTGTGGTTCGGACTGTCTCCAACCAGCCATAATGTTGTGAGAGTGAAATTATGTCTAAGTCCAGCTTTGGTACATTAGAAGCAACTCTGAAACTTAACCTAAGCGTTTTTCGAAGCTACTTTTTGGCTAACTTCTTATAGGAAGGTCTAGGAGCTCTGAAAATGAACGTGCGCGTCTTTCACTCTTCCCGAGGGACTTAGAAGAATTTTGTGATATTTTTTATTAAATGGTGTATAAGGGTATATATATAAATATATTTTATGCACTGTATATGAGCTGGCGATTTCTAAGTCTGTGGTTCCGAGAGGGGGTAACCAGGCTCACTAATAAAGGTCAAGCCACTTGGCTGCCAGAATGCCGTGCTTCAGCACAGACCAGAAAGGCATTGTGATAAGCGTATCCCCGGTATAGTCAGGGGTTAATGGGAGTCGTCCCCGCCCCCCCAGTATACGGCCAGAATCATGGACCCGGTACTTGTGGTTCGGACTGTCTCCAACCAGCCATAATGTTGTGAGAGTGAAATTATGTCTAAGTCCAGCTTTGGTACATTAGAAGCAACTCTGAAACTTAACCTAAGCGTTTTTCGAAGCTACTTTTTGGCTAACTTCTTATAGGAAGGTCTAGGAGCTCTGAAAATGAACGTGCGCGTCTTTCACTCTTCCCGAGGGACTTAGAAGAATTTTGTGATATTTTTTATTAAATGGTGTATAAGGGTATATATATAAATATATTTTATGCACTGTATATGAGCTGGCGATTTCTAAGTCTGTGGTTCCGAGAGGGGGTAACCAGGCTCACTAATAAAGGTCAAGCCACTTGGCTGCCAGAATGCCCTGCTTCAGCACAGACCAGAAAGGCATTGTGATAAGCGTATCCCCGGTATAGTCAGGGGTTAATGGGAGTCGTCCCCGTCCCCCCAGTATACGGCCAGAACCATGGACCCGGTACTTGTGGTTCGGACTGTCTCCAACCAGCCATAATGTTGTGAGAGTGAAATTATGTCTAAGTCCAGCTTTGGTACATTAGAAGCAACTCTGAAACTTAACCTAAGCGTTTTTCGAAGCTACTTTTTGGCTAACTTCTTATAGGAAGGTCTAGGAGCTCTGAAAATGAACGTGCGCGTCTTTCACTCTTCCCGAGGGACTTAGAAGAATTTTGTGATATTTTTTATTAAATGGTGTATAAGGGTATATATATAAATATATTTTATGCACTGTATATGAGCTGGCGATTTCTAAGTCTGTGGTTCCGAGAGGGGGTAACCAGGCTCACTAATAAAGGTCAAGCCACTTGGCTGCCAGAATGCCCTGCTTCAGCACAGACCAGAAAGGCATTGTGATAAGCGTATCCCCGGTATAGTCAGGGGTTAATGGGAGTCGTCCCCGTCCCCCCAGTATACGGCCAGAACCATGGACCCGGTACTTGTGGTTCGGACTCTCTCCAACCAGCCATAATGTTGTGAGAGTGAAATTATGTCTAAGTCCAGCTTTGGTACATTAGAATCAACTCTGATACTTAACCTAAGCGTTTTTCGAAGCTACTTTTTGGCTAACTTCTTATAGGAAGGTCTAGGAGCTCTGAAAATGAACGTGCGCGTCTTTCACTCTTCCCGAGGGACTTAGAAGAATTTTGTGATATTTTTTATTAAAATGGTGTATAAGGGTATATATATAAATATATTTTATGCACTGTATATGAGCTGGCGATTTCTAAGTCTGTGGTTCCGAGAGGGGGTAACCAGGCTCACTAATAAAGGTCAAGCCACTTGGCTGCCAGAATGCCCTGCTTCAGCACAGACCAGAAAGGCATTGTGATAAGCGTATCCCCGGTATAGTCAGGGGTTAATGGGAGTCGTCCCCGTCCCCCCAGTATACGACCAGAACCATGGACCCGGTACTTGTGGTTCGGACTGTCTCCAACCAGCCATAATGTTGTGAGAGTGAAATTATGTCTAAATCCAGCTTTGGTACATTAGAAGCAACTCTGAAACTTAACCTAAGCGTTTTTCGAAGCTACTTTTTGGCTAACTTCTTATAGGAAGGTCTAGGAGCTCTGAAAATGAACGTGCGCGTCTTTCACTCTTCTCGAGGGACTTAGAAGAATTTTGTGATATTTTTTATTAAATGGTGTATAAGGGTATATATATAAATATATTTTATGCACTGTATATGAGCTGGCGATTTCTAAGTCTGTGGTTCCGAGAGGGGGTAACCAGGCTCACTAATAAAGGTCAAGCCACTTGGCTGCCAGAATGCCCTGCTTCAGCACAGACCAGAAAGGCATTGTGATAAGCGTATCCCCGGTATAGTCAGGGGTTAATGGGAGTCGTCCCCGTCCCCCCAGTATACGGCCAGAACCATGGACCCTGTACTTGTGGTTCGGACTCTCTCCAACCAGCCATAATGTTGTGAGAGTGAAATTATGTCTAAGTCCAGCTTTGGTACATTAGAAGCAACTCTGAAACTTAACCTAAGCGTTTTTCGAAGCTACTTTTTGGCTAACTTCTTATAGGAAGGTCTAGGAGCTCTGAAAATGAACGTGCGCGTCTTTCACTCTTCCCGAGGGACTTAGAAGAATTTTGTGATATTTTTTATTAAAATGGTGTATAAGGGTATATATATAAATATATTTTATGCACTGTATATGAGCTGGCGATTTCTAAGTCTGTGGTTCCGAGAGGGGGTAACCAGGCTCACTAATAAAGGTCAAGCCACTTGGCTGCCAGAATGCCCTGCTTCAGCACAGACCAGAAAGGCATTGTGATAAGCGTATCCCCGGTATAGTCAGGGGTTAATGGGAGTCGTCCCCGTCCCCCCAGTATACGGCCAGAACCATGGACCCGGTACTTGTGGTTCGGACTGTCTCCAACCAGCCATAATGTTGTGAGAGTGAAATTATGTCTAAGTCCAGCTTTGGTACATTAGAAGCAACTCTGAAACTTAACCTAAGCGTTTTTCGAAGCTACTTTTTGGCTAACTTCTTATAGGAAGGTCTAGGAGCTCTGAAAATGAACGTGCGCGTCTTTCACTCTTGCCGAGGGACTTAGAAGAATTTTGTGATATTTTTTATTAAAATGGTGTATAAGGGTATATATATAAATATATTTTATGCACTGTATATGAGCTGGCGATTTCTAAGTCTGTGGTTCCGAGAGGGGGTAACCAGGCTCACTAATAAAGGTCAAGCCACTTGGCTGCTAGAATGCCCTGCTTCAGCACAGACCAGAAAGGCATTGTGATAAGCGTATCCCCGGTATAGTCAGGGGTTAATGGGAGTCGTCCCCGTCCCCCCAGTATACGGCCAGAACCATGGACCCGGTACTTGTGGTTCGGACTGTCTCCAACCAGCCATAATGTTGTGAGAGTGAAATTATGTCTAAGTCCAGCTTTGGTACATTAGAAGCAACTCTGAAACTTAACCTAAGCGTTTTTCGAAGCTACTTTTTGGCTAACTTCTTATAGGAAGGTCTAGGAGCTCTGAAAATGAATGTGCGCGTCTTTCACTCTTCCCGAGGGACTTAGAAGAATTTTGTGATATTTTTTATTAAAATGGTGTATAAGGGTATATATATAAATATATTTTATGCACTGTATATGAGCTGGCGATTTCTAAGTCTGTGGTTCCGAGAGGGGGTAACCAGGCTCACTAATAAAGGTCAAGCCACTTGGCTGCCAGAATGCCCTGCTTCAGCACAGACCAGAAAGGCATTGTGATAAGCGTATCCCCGGTATAGTCAGGGGTTAATGGGAGTCGTCCCCGTCCCCCCAGTATACGGCCAGAACCATGGACCCGGTACTTGTGGTTCGGACTATCTCCAACCAGCCATAATGGTGTGTGAGTGAAATTATGTCTAAGTCCAGCTTTGGTACATTAGAAGCAACTCTGAAACTTAACCTAAGCGTTTTTCGAAGCTACTTTTTGGCTAACTTCTTATAGGAAGGTCTAGGAGCTCTGAAAATGAACGTGCGCGTCTTTCACTCTTCCCGAGGGACTTAGAAGAATTTTGTGATATTTTTTATTAAAATGGTGTATAAGGGTATATATATAAATATATTTTATGCACTGTATATGAGCTGGCGATTTCTAAGTCTGTGGTTCCGAGAGGGGGTAACCAGGCTCACTAATAAAGGTCAAGCCACTTGGCTGCCAGAATGCCCTGCTTCAGCACAGACCAGAAAGGCATTGTGATAAGCGTATCCCCGGTATAGTCAGGGGTTAATGGGAGTCGTCCCCGTCCCCCCAGTATACGGCCAGAACCATGGACCCGGTACTTGTGGTTCGGACTGTCTCCAACCAGCCATAATGTTGTGAGAGTGAAATTATGTCTAAGTCCAGCTTTGGTACATTAGAAGCAACTCTGAAACTTAACCTAAGCGTTTTTCGAAGCTACTTTTTGGCTAACTTCTTATAGGAAGGTCTAGGAGCTCTGAAAATGAACGTGCGCGTCTTTCACTCTTCCCGAGGGACTTAGAAGAATTTTGTGATATTTTTTATTAAAATGGTGTATAAGGGTATATATATAAATATATTTTATGCACTGTATATGAGCTGGCGATTTCTAAGTCTGTGGTTCCGAGAGGGGGTAACCAGGCTCACTAATAAAGGTCAAGCCACTTGGCTGCTAGAATGCCCTGCTTCAGCACAGACCAGAAAGGCATTGTGATAAGCGTATCCCCGGTATAGTCAGGGGTTAATGGGAGTCGTCCCCGTCCCCCCAGTATACGGCCAGAACCATGGACCCGGTACTTGTGGTTCGGACTGTCTCCAACCAGCCATAATGTTGTGAGAGTGAAATTATGTCTAAGTCCAGCTTTGGTACATTAGAAGCAACTCTGAAACTTAACCTAAGCGTTTTTCGAAGCTACTTTTTGGCTAACTTCTTATAGGAAGGTCTAGGAGCTCTGAAAATGAATGTGCGCGTCTTTCACTCTTCCCGAGGGACTTAGAAGAATTTTGTGATATTTTTTATTAAAATGGTGTATAAGGGTATATATATAAATATATTTTATGCACTGTATATGAGCTGGCGATTTCTAAGTCTGTGGTTCCGAGAGGGGGTAACCAGGCTCACTAATAAAGGTCAAGCCACTTGGCTGCCAGAATGCCCTGCTTCAGCACAGACCAGAAAGGCATTGTGATAAGCGTATCCCCGGTATAGTCAGGGGTTAATGGGAGTCGTCCCCGTCCCCCCAGTATACGGCCAGAACCATGGACCCGGTACTTGTGGTTCGGACTATCTCCAACCAGCCATAATGGTGTGAGAGTGAAATTATGTCTAAGTCCAGCTTTGGTACATTAGAAGCAACTCTGAAACTTAACCTAAGCGTTTTTCGAAGCTACTTTTTGGCTAACTTCTTATAGGAAGGTCTAGGAGCTCTGAAAATGAACGTGCGCGTCTTTCACTCTTCCCGAGGGACTTAGAAGAATTTTGTGATATTTTTTATTAAAATGGTGTATAAGGGTATATATATAAATATATTTTATGCACTGTATATGAGCTGGCGATTTCTAAGTCTGTGGTTCCGAGAGGGGGTAACCAGGCTCACTAATAAAGGTCAAGCCACTTGGCTGCCAGAATGCCCTGCTTCAGCACAGACCAGAAAGGCATTGTGATAAGCGTATCCCCGGTATAGTCAGGGGTTAATGGGAGTCGTCCCCGTCCCCCCAGTATACGGCCAGAACCATGGACCCGGTACTTGTGGTTCGGACTGTCTCCAACCAGCCATAATGTTGTGAGAGTGAAATTATGTCTAAGTCCAGCTTTGGTACATTAGAAGCAACTCTGAAACTTAACCTAAGCGTTTTTCGAAGCTACTTTTTGGCTAACTTCTTATAGGAAGGTCTAGGAGCTCTGAAAATGAACGTGCGCGTCTTTCACTCTTCCCGAGGGACTTAGAAGAATTTTGTGATATTTTTTATTAAATGGTGTATAAGGGTATATATATAAATATATTTTATGCACTGTATATGAGCTGGCGATTTCTAAGTCTGTGGTTCCGAGAGGGGGTAACCAGGCTCACTAATAAAGGTCAAGCCACTTGGCTGCCAGAATGCCCTGCTTCAGCACAGACCAGAAAGGCATTGTGATAAGCGTATCCCCGGTATAGTCAGGGGTTAATGGGAGTCGTCCCCGTCCCCCCAGTATACGGCCAGAACCATGGACCCTGTACTTGTGGTTCGGACTCTCTCCAACCAGCCATAATGTTGTGAGTGAAATTATGTCTAAGTCCAGCTTTGGTACATTAGAAGCAACTCTGAAACTTAACCTAAGCGTTTTTCGAAGCTACTTTTTGGCTAACTTCTTATAGGAAGGTCTAGGAGCTCTGAAAATGAACGTGCGCGTCTTTCACTCTTCCCGAGGGACTTAGAAGAATTTTGTGATATTTTTTATTAAAATGGTGTATAAGGGTATATATATAAATATATTTTATGCACTGTATATGAGCTGGCGATTTCTAAGTCTGTGGTTCCGAGAGGGGGTAACCAGGCTCACTAATAAAGGTCAAGCCACTTGGCTGCTAGAATGCCCTGCTTCAGCACAGACCAGAAAGGCATTGTGATAAGCGTATCCCCGGTATAGTCAGGGGTTAATGGGAGTCGTCCCCGTCCCCCCAGTATACGGCCAGAACCATGGACCCGGTACTTGTGGTTCGGACTGTCTCCAACCAGCCATAATGTTGTGAGAGTGAAATTATGTCTAAGTCCAGCTTTGGTACATTAGAAGCAACTCTGAAACTTAACCTAAGCGTTTTTCGAAGCTACTTTTTGGCTAACTTCTTATAGGAAGGTCTAGGAGCTCTGAAAATGAATGTGCGCGTCTTTCACTCTTCCCGAGGGACTTAGAAGAATTTTGTGATATTTTTTATTAAAATGGTGTATAAGGGTATATATATAAATATATTTTATGCACTGTATATGAGCTGGCGATTTCTAAGTCTGTGGTTCCGAGAGGGGGTAACCAGGCTCACTAATAAAGGTCAAGCCACTTGGCTGCCAGAATGCCCTGCTTCAGCACAGACCAGAAAGGCATTGTGATAAGCGTATCCCCGGTATAGTCAGGGGTTAATGGGAGTCGTCCCCGTCCCCCCAGTATACGGCCAGAACCATGGACCCGGTACTTGTGGTTCGGACTATCTCCAACCAGCCATAATGGTGTGAGAGTGAAATTATGTCTAAGTCCAGCTTTGGTACATTAGAAGCAACTCTGAAACTTAACCTAAGCGTTTTTCGAAGCTACTTTTTGGCTAACTTCTTATAGGAAGGTCTAGGAGCTCTGAAAATGAACGTGCGCGTCTTTCACTCTTCCCGAGGGACTTAGAAGAATTTTGTGATATTTTTTATTAAAATGGTGTATAAGGGTATATATATAAATATATTTTATGCACTGTATATGAGCTGGCGATTTCTAAGTCTGTGGTTCCGAGAGGGGGTAACCAGGCTCACTAATAAAGGTCAAGCCACTTGGCTGCCAGAATGCCCTGCTTCAGCACAGACCAGAAAGGCATTGTGATAAGCGTATCCCCGGTATAGTCAGGGGTTAATGGGAGTCGTCCCCGTCCCCCCAGTATACGGCCAGAACCATGGACCCGGTACTTGTGGTTCGGACTGTCTCCAACCAGCCATAATGTTGTGAGAGTGAAATTATGTCTAAGTCCAGCTTTGGTACATTAGAAGCAACTCTGAAACTTAACCTAAGCGTTTTTCGAAGCTACTTTTTGGCTAACTTCTTATAGGAAGGTCTAGGAGCTCTGAAAATGAACGTGCGCGTCTTTCACTCTTCCCGAGGGACTTAGAAGAATTTTGTGATATTTTTTATTAAAATGGTGTATAAGGGTATATATATATAAATATATTTTATGCACTGTATATGAGCTGGCGATTTCTAAGTCTGTGGTTCCGAGAGGGGGTAACCAGGCTCACTAATAAAGGTCAAGCCACTTGGCTGCCAGAATGCCCTGCTTCAGCACAGACCAGAAAGGCATTGTGATAAGCGTATCCCCGGTATAGTCAGGGGTTAATGGGAGTCGTCCCCGTCCCCCCAGTATACGGCCAGAACCATGGACCCGGTACTTGTGGTTCGGACTATCTCCAACCAGCCATAATGGTGTGAGAGTGAAATTATGTCTAAGTCCAGCTTTGGTACATTAGAAGCAACTCTGAAACTTAACCTAAGCGATTTTCAAAACTACTTTTTGGCTAACTTCTTATAGGAAGGTCTAGGAGCTCTGAAAATGAACGTGCGCGTCTTTCACTCTTCCCGAGGGACTTAGAAGAATTTTGTGATATTTTTTATTAAAATGGTGTATAAGGGTATATATATAAATATATTTTATGCACTGTATATGAGCTGGCGATTTCTAAGTCTGTGGTTCCGAGAGGGGGTAACCAGGCTCACTAATAAAGGTCAAGCCACTTGGCTGCCAGAATGCCCTGCTTCAGCACAGACCAGAAAGGCATTGTGATAAGCGTATCCCCGATCTAGTCAGGGGTTAATGGGAGTCGTCCCCGTCCCCCCAGTATACGGCCAGAACCATGGACCCGGTACTTGTGGTTCGGACTGTCTCCAACCAGCCATAATGTTGTGAGAGTGAAATTATGTCTAAGTCCAGCTTTGGTACATTAGAAGCAACTCTGAAACTTAACCTAAGCGTTTTTCGAAGCTACTTTTTGGCTAACTTCTTATAGGAAGGTCTAGGAGCTCTGAAAATGAACGTGCGCGTCTTTCACTCTTCCCGAGGGACTTAGAAGAATTTTGTGATATTTTTTATTAAATGGTGTATAAGGGTATATATATAAATATATTTTATGCACTGTATATGAGCTGGCGATTTCTAAGTCTGTGGTTCCGAGAGGGGGTAACCAGGCTCACTAATAAAGGTCAAGCCACTTGGCTGCCAGAATGCCCTGCTTCAGCACAGACCAGAAAGGCATTGTGATAAGCGTATCCCCGGTATAGTCAGGGGTTAATGGGAGTCGTCCCCGTCCCCCCAGTATACGGCCAGAACCATGGACCCTGTACTTGTGGTTCGGACTCTCTCCAACCAGCCATAATGTTGTGAGTGAAATTATGTCTAAGTCCAGCTTTGGTACATTAGAAGCAACTCTGAAACTTAACCTAAGCGTTTTTCGAAGCTACTTTTTGGCTAACTTCTTATAGGAAGGTCTAGGAGCTCTGAAAATGAACGTGCGCGTCTTTCACTCTTCCCGAGGGACTTAGAAGAATTTTGTGATATTTTTTATTAAAATGGTGTATAAGGGTATATATATAAATATATTTTATGCACTGTATATGAGCTGGCGATTTCTAAGTCTGTGGTTCCGAGAGGGGGTAACCAGGCTCACTAATAAAGGTCAAGCCACTTGGCTGCTAGAATGCCCTGCTTCAGCACAGACCAGAAAGGCATTGTGATAAGCGTATCCCCGGTATAGTCAGGGGTTAATGGGAGTCGTCCCCGTCCCCCCAGTATACGGCCAGAACCATGGACCCGGTACTTGTGGTTCGGACTGTCTCCAACCAGCCATAATGTTGTGAGAGTGAAATTATGTCTAAGTCCAGCTTTGGTACATTAGAAGCAACTCTGAAACTTAACCTAAGCGTTTTTCGAAGCTACTTTTTGGCTAACTTCTTATAGGAAGGTCTAGGAGCTCTGAAAATGAATGTGCGCGTCTTTCACTCTTCCCGAGGGACTTAGAAGAATTTTGTGATATTTTTTATTAAAATGGTGTATAAGGGTATATATATAAATATATTTTATGCACTGTATATGAGCTGGCGATTTCTAAGTCTGTGGTTCCGAGAGGGGGTAACCAGGCTCACTAATAAAGGTCAAGCCACTTGGCTGCCAGAATGCCCTGCTTCAGCACAGACCAGAAAGGCATTGTGATAAGCGTATCCCCGGTATAGTCAGGGGTTAATGGGAGTCGTCCCCGTCCCCCCAGTATACGGCCAGAACCATGGACCCGGTACTTGTGGTTCGGACTATCTCCAACCAGCCATAATGGTGTGAGAGTGAAATTATGTCTAAGTCCAGCTTTGGTACATTAGAAGCAACTCTGAAACTTAACCTAAGCGTTTTTCGAAGCTACTTTTTGGCTAACTTCTTATAGGAAGGTCTAGGAGCTCTGAAAATGAACGTGCGCGTCTTTCACTCTTCCCGAGGGACTTAGAAGAATTTTGTGATATTTTTTATTAAAATGGTGTATAAGGGTATATATATAAATATATTTTATGCACTGTATATGAGCTGGCGATTTCTAAGTCTGTGGTTCCGAGAGGGGGTAACCAGGCTCACTAATAAAGGTCAAGCCACTTGGCTGCCAGAATGCCCTGCTTCAGCACAGACCAGAAAGGCATTGTGATAAGCGTATCCCCGGTATAGTCAGGGGTTAATGGGAGTCGTCCCCGTCCCCCCAGTATACGGCCAGAACCATGGACCCGGTACTTGTGGTTCGGACTGTCTCCAACCAGCCATAATGTTGTGAGAGTGAAATTATGTCTAAGTCCAGCTTTGGTACATTAGAAGCAACTCTGAAACTTAACCTAAGCGTTTTTCGAAGCTACTTTTTGGCTAACTTCTTATAGGAAGGTCTAGGAGCTCTGAAAATGAACGTGCGCGTCTTTCACTCTTCCCGAGGGACTTAGAAGAATTTTGTGATATTTTTTATTAAAATGGTGTATAAGGGTATATATATATAAATATATTTTATGCACTGTATATGAGCTGGCGATTTCTAAGTCTGTGGTTCCGAGAGGGGGTAACCAGGCTCACTAATAAAGGTCAAGCCACTTGGCTGCCAGAATGCCCTGCTTCAGCACAGACCAGAAAGGCATTGTGATAAGCGTATCCCCGGTATAGTCAGGGGTTAATGGGAGTCGTCCCCGTCCCCCCAGTATACGGCCAGAACCATGGACCCGGTACTTGTGGTTCGGACTATCTCCAACCAGCCATAATGGTGTGAGAGTGAAATTATGTCTAAGTCCAGCTTTGGTACATTAGAAGCAACTCTGAAACTTAACCTAAGCGATTTTCAAAACTACTTTTTGGCTAACTTCTTATAGGAAGGTCTAGGAGCTCTGAAAATGAACGTGCGCGTCTTTCACTCTTCCCGAGGGACTTAGAAGAATTTTGTGATATTTTTTATTAAAATGGTGTATAAGGGTATATATATAAATATATTTTATGCACTGTATATGAGCTGGCGATTTCTAAGTCTGTGGTTCCGAGAGGGGGTAACCAGGCTCACTAATAAAGGTCAAGCCACTTGGCTGCCAGAATGCCCTGCTTCAGCACAGACCAGAAAGGCATTGTGATAAGCGTATCCCCGGTATAGTCAGGTGTTAATGGGAGTCGTCCCCGTCCCCCCAGTATACGGCCAGAACCATGGACCCGGTACTTGTGGTTCGGACTGTCTCCAACCAGCCATAATGTTGTGAGAGTGAAATTATGTCTAAGTCCAGCTTTGGTACATTAGAAGCAACTCTGAAACTTAACCTAAGCGTTTTTCGAAGCTACTTTTTGGCTAACTTCTTATAGGAAGGTCTAGGAGCTCTGAAAATGAACGTGCGCGTCTTTCACTCTTCCCGAGGGACTTAGAAGAATTTTGTGATATTTTTTATTAAATGGTGTATAAGGGTATATATATAAATATATTTTATGCACTGTATATGAGCTGGCGATTTCTAAGTCTGTGGTTCCGAGAGGGGGTAACCAGGCTCACTAATAAAGGTCAAGCCACTTGGCTGCCAGAATGCCCTGCTTCAGCACAGACCAGAAAGGCATTGTGATAAGCGTATCCCCGGTATAGTCAGGGGTTAATGGGAGTCGTCCCCGTCCCCCCAGTATACGGCCAGAACCATGGACCCTGTACTTGTGGTTCGGACTCTCTCCAACCAGCCATAATGTTGTGAGTGAAATTATGTCTAAGTCCAGCTTTGGTACATTAGAAGCAACTCTGAAACTTAACCTAAGCGTTTTTCGAAGCTACTTTTTGGCTAACTTCTTATAGGAAGGTCTAGGAGCTCTGAAAATGAACGTGCGCGTCTTTCACTCTTCCCGAGGGACTTAGAAGAATTTTGTGATATTTTTTATTAAAATGGTGTATAAGGGTATATATATAAATATATTTTATGCACTGTATATGAGCTGGCGATTTCTAAGTCTGTGGTTCCGAGAGGGGGTAACCAGGCTCACTAATAAAGGTCAAGCCACTTGGCTGCCAGAATGCCCTGCTTCAGCACAGACCAGAAAGGCATTGTGATAAGCGTATCCCCGGTATAGTCAGGGGTTAATGGGAGTCGTCCCCGTCCCCCCAGTATACGGCCAGAACCATGGACCCGGTACTTGTGGTTCGGACTGTCTCCAACCAGCCATAATGTTGTGAGAGTGAAATTATGTCTAAGTCCAGCTTTGGTACATTAGAAGCAACTCTGAAACTTAACCTAAGCGTTTTTCGAAGCTACTTTTTGGCTAACTTCTTATAGGAAGGTCTAGGAGCTCTGAAAATGAACGTGCGCGTCTTTCACTCTTCCCGAGGGACTTAGAAGAATTTTGTGATATTTTTTATTAAATGGTGTATAAGGGTATATATATAAATATATTTTATGCACTGTATATGAGCTGGCGATTTCTAAGTCTGTGGTTCCGAGAGGGGGTAACCAGGCTCACTAATAAAGGTCAAGCCACTTGGCTGCCAGAATGCCCTGCTTCAGCACAGACCAGAAAGGCATTGTGATAAGCGTATCCCCGGTATAGTCAGGGGTTAATGGGAGTCGTCCCCGTCCCCCCAGTATACGGCCAGAACCATGGACCCGGTACTTGTGGTTCGGACTATCTCCAACCAGCCATAATGGTGTGAGAGTGAAATTATGTCTAAGTCCAGCTTTGGTACATTAGAAGCAACTCTGAAACTTAACCTAAGCGATTTTCAAAACTACTTTTTGGCTAACTTCTTATAGGAAGGTCTAGGAGCTCTGAAAATGAACGTGCGCGTCTTTCACTCTTCCCGAGGGACTTAGAAGAATTTTGTGATATTTTTTATTAAAATGGTGTATAAGGGTATATATATAAATATATTTTATGCACTGTATATGAGCTGGCGATTTCTAAGTCTGTGGTTCCGAGAGGGGGTAACCAGGCTCACTAATAAAGGTCAAGCCACTTGGCTGCCAGAATGCCCTGCTTCAGCACAGACCAGAAAGGCATTGTGATAAGCGTATCCCCGGTATAGTCAGGTGTTAATGGGAGTCGTCCCCGTCCCCCCAGTATACGGCCAGAACCATGGACCCGGTACTTGTGGTTCGGACTGTCTCCAACCAGCCATAATGTTGTGAGAGTGAAATTATGTCTAAGTCCAGCTTTGGTACATTAGAAGCAACTCTGAAACTTAACCTAAGCGTTTTTCGAAGCTACTTTTTGGCTAACTTCTTATAGGAAGGTCTAGGAGCTCTGAAAATGAACGTGCGCGTCTTTCACTCTTCCCGAGGGACTTAGAAGAATTTTGTGATATTTTTTATTAAATGGTGTATAAGGGTATATATATAAATATATTTTATGCACTGTATATGAGCTGGCGATTTCTAAGTCTGTGGTTCCGAGAGGGGGTAACCAGGCTCACTAATAAAGGTCAAGCCACTTGGCTGCCAGAATGCCCTGCTTCAGCACAGACCAGAAAGGCATTGTGATAAGCGTATCCCCGGTATAGTCAGGGGTTAATGGGAGTCGTCCCCGTCCCCCCAGTATACGGCCAGAACCATGGACCCTGTACTTGTGGTTCGGACTCTCTCCAACCAGCCATAATGTTGTGAGAGTGAAATTATGTCTAAGTCCAGCTTTGGTACATTAGAAGCAACTCTGAAACTTAACCTAAGCGTTTTTCGAAGCTACTTTTTGGCTAACTTCTTATAGGAAGGTCTAGGAGCTCTGAAAATGAACGTGCGCGTCTTTCACTCTTCCCGAGGGACTTAGAAGAATTTTGTGATATTTTTTATTAAAATGGTGTATAAGGGTATATATATAAATATATTTTATGCACTGTATATGAGCTGGCGATTTCTAAGTCTGTGGTTCCGAGAGGGGGTAACCAGGCTCACTAATAAAGGTCAAGCCACTTGGCTGCCAGAATGCCCTGCTTCAGCACAGACCAGAAAGGCATTGTGATAAGCGTATCCCCGGTATAGTCAGGGGTTAATGGGAGTCCCCCCCGTCCCCCCAGTATACGGCCAGAACCATGGACCCGGTACTTGTGGTTCGGACTGTCTCCAACCAGCCATAATGTTGTGAGAGTGAAATTATGTCTAAGTCCAGCTTTGGTACATTAGAAGCAACTCTGAAACTTAACCTAAGCGTTTTTCGAAGCTACTTTTTGGCTAACTTCTTATAGGAAGGTCTAGGAGCTCTGAAAATGAACGTGCGCGTCTTTCACTCTTCCCGAGGGACTTAGAAGAATTTTGTGATATTTTTTATTAAATGGTGTATAAGGGTATATATATAAATATATTTTATGCACTGTATATGAGCTGGCGATTTCTAAGTCTGTGGTTCCGAGAGGGGGTAACCAGGCTCACTAATAAAGGTCAAGCCACTTGGCTGCCAGAATGCCCTGCTTCAGCACAGACCAGAAAGGCATTGTGATAAGCGTATCCCCTGTATAGTCAGGGGTTAATGGGAGTCGTCCCCGTCCCCCCAGTATACGGCCAGAACCATGGACCCGGTACTTGTGGTTCGGACTATCTCCAACCAGCCATAATGGTGTGAGAGTGAAATTATGTCTAAGTCCAGCTTTGGTACATTAGAAGCAACTCTGAAACTTAACCTAAGCGATTTTCAAAACTACTTTTTGGCTAACTTCTTATAGGAAGGTCTAGGAGCTCTGAAAATGAACGTGCGCGTCTTTCACTCTTCCCGAGGGACTTAGAAGAATTTTGTGATATTTTTTATTAAAATGGTGTATAAGGGTATATATATAAATATATTTTATGCACTGTATATGAGCTGGCGATTTCTAAGTCTGTGGTTCCGAGAGGGGGTAACCAGGCTCACTAATAAAGGTCAAGCCACTTGGCTGCCAGAATGCCCTGCTTCAGCACAGACCAGAAAGGCATTGTGATAAGCGTATCCCCGGTATAGTCAGGAGTTAATGGGAGTCGTCCCCGTCCCCCCAGTATACGGCCAGAACCATGGACCCGGTACTTGTGGTTCGGACTGTCTCCAACCAGCCATAATGTTGTGAGAGTGAAATTATGTCTAAGTCCAGCTTTGGTACATTAGAAGCAACTCTGAAACTTAACCTAAGCGTTTTTCGAAGCTACTTTTTGGCTAACTTCTTATAGGAAGGTCTAGGAGCTCTGAAAATGAACGTGCGCGTCTTTCACTCTTCCCGAGGGACTTAGAAGAATTTTGTGATATTTTTTATTAAATGGTGTATAAGGGTATATATATAAATATATTTTATGCACTGTATATGAGCTGGCGATTTCTAAGTCTGTGGTTCCGAGAGGGGGTAACCAGGCTCACTAATAAAGGTCAAGCCACTTGGCTGCCAGAATGCCCTGCTTCAGCACAGACCAGAAAGGCATTGTGATAAGCGTATCCCCGGTATAGTCAGGGGTTAATGGGAGTCGTCCCCGTCCCCCCAGTATACGGCCAGAACCATGGACCCGGTACTTGTGGTTCGGACTGTCTCCAACCAGCCATAATGTTGTGAGAGTGAAATTATGTCTAAGTCCAGCTTTGGTACATTAGAAGCAACTCTGAAACTTAACCTAAGCGTTTTTCGAAGCTACTTTTTGGCTAACTTCTTATAGGAAGGTCTAGGAGCTCTGAAAATGAACGTGCGCGTCTTTCACTCTTCCCGAGGGACTTAGAAGAATTTTGTGATATTTTTTATTAAATGGTGTATAAGGGTATATATATAAATATATTTTATGCACTGTATATGAGCTGGCGATTTCTAAGTCTGTGGTTCCGAGAGGGGGTAACCAGGCTCACTAATAAAGGTCAAGCCACTTGGCTGCCAGAATGCCCTGCTTCAGCACAGACCAGAAAGGCATTGTGATAAGCGTATCCCCTGTATAGTCAGGGGTTAATGGGAGTCGTCCCCGTCCCCCCAGTACACGGCCAGAACCATGGACCCGGTACTTGTGGTTCGGACTCTCTCCAACCAGCCATAATGTTGTGAGAGTGAAATTATGTCTAAGTCCAGCTTTGGTACATTAGAAGCAACTCTGAAACTTAACCTAAGCGTTTTTCGAAGCTACTTTTTGGCTAACTTCTTATAGGAAGGTCTAGGAGCTCTGAAAATGAACGTGCGCGTCTTTCACTCTTCCCGAGGGACTTAGAAGAATTTTGTGATATTTTTTATTAAAATGGTGTATAAGGGTATATATATAAATATATTTTATGCACTGTATATGAGCTGGCGATTTCTAAGTCTGTGGTTCCGAGAGGGGGTAACCAGGCTCACTAATAAAGGTCAAGCCACTTGGCTGCCAGAATGCCCTGCTTCAGCACAGACCAGAAAGGCATTGTGATAAGCGTATCCCCGGTATAGTCAGGGGTTAATGGGAGTCGTCCCCGTCCCCCCAGTATACGGCCAGAACCATGGACCCGGTACTTGTGGTTCGGACTATCTCCAACCAGCCATAATGGTGTGAGAGTGAAATTATGTCTAAGTCCAGCTTTGGTACATTAGAAGCAACTCTGAAACTTAACCTAAGCGATTTTCAAAACTACTTTTTGGCTAACTTCTTATAGGAAGGTCTAGGAGCTCTGAAAATGAACGTGCGCGTCTTTCACTCTTCCCGAGGGACTTAGAAGAATTTTGTGATATTTTTTATTAAAATGGTGTATAAGGGTATATATATAAATATATTTTATGCACTGTATATGAGCTGGCGATTTCTAAGTCTGTGGTTCCGAGAGGGGGTAACCAGGCTCACTAATAAAGGTCAAGCCACTTGGCTGCCAGAATGCCCTGCTTCAGCACAGACCAGAAAGGCATTGTGATAAGCGTATCCCCGGTATAGTCAGGAGTTAATGGGAGTCGTCCCCGTCCCCCCAGTATACGGCCAGAACCATGGACCCGGTACTTGTGGTTCGGACTGTCTCCAACCAGCCATAATGTTGTGAGAGTGAAATTATGTCTAAGTCCAGCTTTGGTACATTAGAAGCAACTCTGAAACTTAACCTAAGCGTTTTTCGAAGCTACTTTTTGGCTAACTTCTTATAGGAAGGTCTAGGAGCTCTGAAAATGAACGTGCGCGTCTTTCACTCTTCCCGAGGGACTTACTGTAGAAGAATTTTGTGATATTTTTTATTAAATGGTGTATAAGGGTATATATATAAATATATTTTATGCACTGTATATGAGCTGGCGATTTCTAAGTCTGTGGTTCCGAGAGGGGGTAACCAGGCTCACTAATAAAGGTCAAGCCACTTGGCTGCCAGAATGCCCTGCTTCAGCACAGACCAGAAAGGCATTGTGATAAGCGTATCCCCGGTATAGTCAGAGGTTAATGGGAGTCGTCCCCGTCCCCCCAGTATACGGCCAGAACCATGGACCCTGTACTTGTGGTTCGGACTCTCTCCAACCAGCCATAATGTTGTGAGAGTGAAATTATGTCTAAGTCCAGCTTTGGTACATTAGAAGCAACTCTGAAACTTAACCTAAGCGTTTTTCGAAGCTACTTTTTGGCTAACTTCTTATAGGAAGGTCTAGGAGCTCTGAAAATGAACGTGCGCGTCTTTCACTCTTCCCGAGGGACTTAGAAGAATTTTGTGATATTTTTTATTAAAATGGTGTATAAGGGTATATATATAAATATATTTTATGCACTGTATATGAGCTGGCGATTTCTAAGTCTGTGGTTCCGAGAGGGGGTAACCAGGCTCACTAATAAAGGTCAAGCCACTTGGCTGCCAGAATGCCCTGCTTCAGCACAGACCAGAAAGGCATTGTGATAAGCGTATCCCCGGTATAGTCAGGGGTTAATGGGAGTCGTCCCCGTCCCCCCAGTATACGGCCAGAACCATGGACCCGGTACTTGTGGTTCGGACTGTCTCCAACCAGCCATAATGTTGTGAGAGTGAAATTATGTCTAAGTCCAGCTTTGGTACATTAGAAGCAACTCTGAAACTTAACCTAAGCGTTTTTCGAAGCTACTTTTTGGCTAACTTCTTATAGGAAGGTCTAGGAGCTCTGAAAATGAACGTGCGCGTCTTTCACTCTTCCCGAGGGACTTAGAAGAATTTTGTGATATTTTTTATTAAATGGTGTATAAGGGTATATATATAAATATATTTTATGCACTGTATATGAGCTGGCGATTTCTAAGTCTGTGGTTCCGAGAGGGGGTAACCAGGCTCACTAATAAAGGTCAAGCCACTTGGCTGCCAGAATGCCCTGCTTCAGCACAGACCAGAAAGGCATTGTGATAAGCGTATCCCCTGTATAGTCAGGGGTTAATGGGAGTCGTCCCCGTCCCCCCAGTATACGGCCAGAACCATGGACCCGGTACTTGTGGTTCGGACTCTCTCCAACCAGCCATAATGTTGTGAGAGTGAAATTATGTCTAAGTCCAGCTTTGGTACATTAGAAGCAACTCTGAAACTTAACCTAAGCGTTTTTCGAAGCTACTTTTTGGCTAACTTCTTATAGGAAGGTCTAGGAGCTCTGAAAATGAACGTGCGCGTCTTTCACTCTTCCCGAGGGACTTAGAAGAATTTTGTGATATTTTTTATTAAAATGGTGTATAAGGGTATATATATAAATATATTTTATGCACTGTATATGAGCTGGCGATTTCTAAGTCTGTGGTTCCGAGAGGGGGTAACCAGGCTCACTAATAAAGGTCAAGCCACTTGGCTGCCAGAATGCCCTGCTTCAGCACAGACCAGAAAGGCATTGTGATAAGCGTATCCCCGGTATAGTCAGGGGTTAATGGGAGTCGTCCCCGTCCCCCCAGTATACGGCCAGAACCATGGACCCGGTACTTGTGGTTCGGACTATCTCCAACCAGCCATAATGGTGTGAGAGTGAAATTATGTCTAAGTCCAGCTTTGGTACATTAGAAGCAACTCTGAAACTTAACCTAAGCGATTTTCAAAACTACTTTTTGGCTAACTTCTTATAGGAAGGTCTAGGAGCTCTGAAAATGAACGTGCGCGTCTTTCACTCTTCCCGAGGGACTTAGAAGAATTTTGTGATATTTTTTATTAAAATGGTGTATAAGGGTATATATATAAATATATTTTATGCACTGTATATGAGCTGGCGATTTCTAAGTCTGTGGTTCCGAGAGGGGGTAACCAGGCTCACTAATAAAGGTCAAGCCACTTGGCTGCCAGAATGCCCTGCTTCAGCACAGACCAGAAAGGCATTGTGATAAGCGTATCCCCGGTATAGTCAGGAGTTAATGGGAGTCGTCCCCGTCCCCCCAGTATACGGCCAGAACCATGGACCCGGTACTTGTGGTTCGGACTGTCTCCAACCAGCCATAATGTTGTGAGAGTGAAATTATGTCTAAGTCCAGCTTTGGTACATTAGAAGCAACTCTGAAACTTAACCTAAGCGTTTTTCGAAGCTACTTTTTGGCTAACTTCTTATAGGAAGGTCTAGGAGCTCTGAAAATGAACGTGCGCGTCTTTCACTCTTCCCGAGGGACTTAGAAGAATTTTGTGATATTTTTTATTAAATGGTGTATAAGGGTATATATATAAATATATTTTATGCACTGTATATGAGCTGGCGATTTCTAAGTCTGTGGTTCCGAGAGGGGGTAACCAGGCTCACTAATAAAGGTCAAGCCACTTGGCTGCCAGAATGCCCTGCTTCAGCACAGACCAGAAAGGCATTGTGATAAGCGTATCCCCGGTATAGTCAGAGGTTAATGGGAGTCGTCCCCGTCCCCCCAGTATACGGCCAGAACCATGGACCCTGTACTTGTGGTTCGGACTCTCTCCAACCAGCCATAATGTTGTGAGAGTGAAATTATGTCTAAGTCCAGCTTTGGTACATTAGAAGCAACTCTGAAACTTAACCTAAGCGTTTTTCGAAGCTACTTTTTGGCTAACTTCTTATAGGAAGGTCTAGGAGCTCTGAAAATGAACGTGCGCGTCTTTCACTCTTCCCGAGGGACTTAGAAGAATTTTGTGATATTTTTTATTAAAATGGTGTATAAGGGTATATATATAAATATATTTTATGCACTGTATATGAGCTGGCGATTTCTAAGTCTGTGGTTCCGAGAGGGGGTAACCAGGCTCACTAATAAAGGTCAAGCCACTTGGCTGCCAGAATGCCCTGCTTCAGCAGAGACCAGAAAGGCATTGTGATAAGCGTATCCCCGGTATAGTCAGGGGTTAATGGGAGTCGTCCCCGTCCCCCCAGTATACGGCCAGAACCATGGACCCGGTACTTGTGGTTCGGACTGTCTCCAACCAGCCATAATGTTGTGAGAGTGAAATTATGTCTAAGTCCAGCTTTGGTACATTAGAAGCAACTCTGAAACTTAACCTAAGCGTTTTTCGAAGCTACTTTTTGGCTAACTTCTTATAGGAAGGTCTAGGAGCTCTGAAAATGAACGTGCGCGTCTTTCACTCTTCCCGAGGGACTTAGAAGAATTTTGTGATATTTTTTATTAAATGGTGTATAAGGGTATATATATAAATATATTTTATGCACTGTATATGAGCTGGCGATTTCTAAGTCTGTGGTTCCGAGAGGGGGTAACCAGGCTCACTAATAAAGGTCAAGCCACTTGGCTGCCAGAATGCCCTGCTTCAGCACAGACCAGAAAGGCATTGTGATAAGCGTATCCCCTGTATAGTCAGGGGTTAATGGGAGTCGTCCCCGTCCCCCCAGTATACGGCCAGAACCATGGACCCGGTACTTGTGGTTCGGACTGTCTCCAACCAGCCATAATGTTGTGAGAGTGAAATTATGTCTAAGTCCAGCTTTGGTACATTAGAAGCAACTCTGAAACTTAACCTAAGCGTTTTTCGAAGCTACTTTTTGGCTAACTTCTTATAGGAAGGTCTAGGAGCTCTGAAAATGAACGTGCGCGTCTTTCACTCTTCTCGAGGGACTTAGAAGAATTTTGTGATATTTTTTATTAAATGGTGTATAAGGGTATATATATAAATATATTTTATGCACTGTATATGAGCTGGCGATTTCTAAGTCTGTGGTTCCGAGAGGGGGTAACCAGGCTCACTAATAAGGGTCAAGCCACTTGGCTGCCAGAATGCCGTGCTTCAGCACAGACCAGAAAGGCATTGTGATAAGCGTATCCCCGGTATAGTCAGGGGTTAATGGGAGTCGTCCCCGTCCCCCCAGTATACGGCCAGAACCATGGACCCTGTACTTGTGGTTCGGACTCTCTCCAACCAGCCATAATGTTGTGAGAGTGAAATTATGTCTAAGTCCAGCTTTGGTACATTAGAAGCAACTCTGAAACTTAACCTAAGCGTTTTTCGAAGCTACTTTTTGGCTAACTTCTTATAGGAAGGTCTAGGAGCTCTGAAAATGAACGTGCGCGTCTTTCACTCTTCCCGAGGGACTTAGAAGAATTTTGTGATATTTTTTATTAAAATGTTGTATAAGGGTATATATATAAATATATTTTATGCACTGTATATGAGCTGGCCATTTCTAAGTCTGTGGTTCCGAGAGGGGGTAACCAGGCTCACTAATAAAGGTCAAGCCACTTGGCTGCCAGAATGCCCTGCTTCAGCACAGACCAGAAAGGCATTGTGATAAGCGTATCCCCGGTATAGTCAGGGGTTAATGGGAGTCGTCCCCGTCCCCCCAGTATACGGCCAGAACCATGGACCCGGTACTTGTGGTTCGGACTGTCTCCAACCAGCCATAATGTTGTGAGAGTGAAATTATGTCTAAGTCCAGCTTTGGTACATTAGAAGCAACTCTGAAACTTAACCTAAGCGATTTTCAAAACTACTTTTTGGCTAACTTCTTATAGGAAGGTCTAGGAGCTCTGAAAATGAACGTGCGCGTCTTTCACTCTTCCCGAGGGACTTAGAAGAATTTTGTGATATTTTTTATTAAAATGGTGTATAAGGGTATATATATAAATATATTTTATGCACTGTATATGAGCTGGCGATTTCTAAGTCTGTGGTTCCGAGAGGGGGTAACCAGGCTCACTAATAAAGGTCAAGCCACTTGGCTGCCAGAATGCCCTGCTTCAGCACAGACCAGAAAGGCATTGTGATAAGCGTATCCCCGGTATAGTCAGGAGTTAATGGGAGTCGTCCCCGTCCCCCCAGTATACGGCCAGAACCATGGACCCGGTACTTGTGGTTCGGACTGTCTCCAACCAGCCATAATGTTGTGAGAGTGAAATTATGTCTAAGTCCAGCTTTGGTACATTAGAAGCAACTCTGAAACTTAACCTAAGCGTTTTTCGAAGCTACTTTTTGGCTAACTTCTTATAGGAAGGTCTAGGAGCTCTGAAAATGAACGTGCGCGTCTTTCACTCTTCCCGAGGGACTTAGAAGAATTTTGTGATATTTTTTATTAAATGGTGTATAAGGGTATATATATAAATATATTTTATGCACTGTATATGAGCTGGCGATTTCTAAGTCTGTGGTTCCGAGAGGGGGTAACCAGGCTCACTAATAAAGGTCAAGCCACTTGGCTGCCAGAATGCCCTGCTTCAGCACAGACCAGAAAGGCATTGTGATAAGCGTATCCCCG
The DNA here is from genome assembly GCF_040206685.1 of Ascaphus truei. Taxonomy (NCBI): domain Eukaryota; kingdom Metazoa; phylum Chordata; class Amphibia; order Anura; family Ascaphidae; genus Ascaphus; species Ascaphus truei. The sequence continues at coordinate 2,547,154 of NC_134493.1, forward strand.
GTATAGTCAGAGGTTAATGGGAGTCGTCCCCGTCCCCCCAGTATACGGCCAGAACCATGGACCCTGTACTTGTGGTTCGGACTCTCTCCAACCAGCCATAATGTTGTGAGAGTGAAATTATGTCTAAGTCCAGCTTTGGTACATTAGAAGCAACTCTGAAACTTAACCTAAGCGTTTTTCGAAGCTACTTTTTGGCTAACTTCTTATAGGAAGGTCTAGGAGCTCTGAAAATGAACGTGCGCGTCTTTCACTCTTCCCGAGGGACTTAGAAGAATTTTGTGATATTTTTTATTAAAATGGTGTATAAGGGTATATATATAAATATATTTTATGCACTGTATATGAGCTGGCGATTTCTAAGTCTGTGGTTCCGAGAGGGGGTAACCAGGCTCACTAATAAAGGTCAAGCCACTTGGCTGCCAGAATGCCCTGCTTCAGCAGAGACCAGAAAGGCATTGTGATAAGCGTATCCCCGGTATAGTCAGGGGTTAATGGGAGTCGTCCCCGTCCCCCCAGTATACGGCCAGAACCATGGACCCGGTACTTGTGGTTCGGACTGTCTCCAACCAGCCATAATGTTGTGAGAGTGAAATTATGTCTAAGTCCAGCTTTGGTACATTAGAAGCAACTCTGAAACTTAACCTAAGCGTTTTTCGAAGCTACTTTTTGGCTAACTTCTTATAGGAAGGTCTAGGAGCTCTGAAAATGAACGTGCGCGTCTTTCACTCTTCCCGAGGGACTTAGAAGAATTTTGTGATATTTTTTATTAAATGGTGTATAAGGGTATATATATAAATATATTTTATGCACTGTATATGAGCTGGCGATTTCTAAGTCTGTGGTTCCGAGAGGGGGTAACCAGGCTCACTAATAAAGGTCAAGCCACTTGGCTGCCAGAATGCCCTGCTTCAGCACAGACCAGAAAGGCATTGTGATAAGCGTATCCCCTGTATAGTCAGGGGTTAATGGGAGTCGTCCCCGTCCCCCCAGTATACGGCCAGAACCATGGACCCGGTACTTGTGGTTCGGACTGTCTCCAACCAGCCATAATGTTGTGAGAGTGAAATTATGTCTAAGTCCAGCTTTGGTACATTAGAAGCAACTCTGAAACTTAACCTAAGCGTTTTTCGAAGCTACTTTTTGGCTAACTTCTTATAGGAAGGTCTAGGAGCTCTGAAAATGAACGTGCGCGTCTTTCACTCTTCTCGAGGGACTTAGAAGAATTTTGTGATATTTTTTATTAAATGGTGTATAAGGGTATATATATAAATATATTTTATGCACTGTATATGAGCTGGCGATTTCTAAGTCTGTGGTTCCGAGAGGGGGTAACCAGGCTCACTAATAAGGGTCAAGCCACTTGGCTGCCAGAATGCCGTGCTTCAGCACAGACCAGAAAGGCATTGTGATAAGCGTATCCCCGGTATAGTCAGGGGTTAATGGGAGTCGTCCCCGTCCCCCCAGTATACGGCCAGAACCATGGACCCTGTACTTGTGGTTCGGACTCTCTCCAACCAGCCATAATGTTGTGAGAGTGAAATTATGTCTAAGTCCAGCTTTGGTACATTAGAAGCAACTCTGAAACTTAACCTAAGCGTTTTTCGAAGCTACTTTTTGGCTAACTTCTTATAGGAAGGTCTAGGAGCTCTGAAAATGAACGTGCGCGTCTTTCACTCTTCCCGAGGGACTTAGAAGAATTTTGTGATATTTTTTATTAAAATGTTGTATAAGGGTATATATATAAATATATTTTATGCACTGTATATGAGCTGGCCATTTCTAAGTCTGTGGTTCCGAGAGGGGGTAACCAGGCTCACTAATAAAGGTCAAGCCACTTGGCTGCCAGAATGCCCTGCTTCAGCACAGACCAGAAAGGCATTGTGATAAGCGTATCCCCGGTATAGTCAGGGGTTAATGGGAGTCGTCCCCGTCCCCCCAGTATACGGCCAGAACCATGGACCCGGTACTTGTGGTTCGGACTCTCTCCAACCAGCCATAATGTTGTGAGAGTGAAATTATGTCTAAGTCCAGCTTTGGTACATTAGAAGCAACTCTGAAACTTAACCTAAGCGTTTTTCGAAGCTACTTTTTGGCTAACTTCTTATAGGAAGGTCTAGGAGCTCTGAAAATGAACGTGCGCGTCTTTCTCTCTTCCCGAGGGACTTTGAAGAATTTTGTGATATTTGTTATTAAAATGGTGTATAAGGGTATATATATAAATATATTTTATGCACTGTATATGAGCTGGCCATTTCTAAGTCTGTGGTTCCGAGAGGGGGTAACCAGGCTCACTAATAAAGGTCAAGCCACTTGGCTGCCAGAATGCCGTGCTTCAGCACAGACCAGAAAGGCATTGTGATAAGCGTATCCCCGGTATAGTCAGGGGTTAATGGGAGTCGTCCCCGTCCCCCCAGTATACGGCCAGAACCATGGACCCTGTACTTGTGGTTCGGACTCTCTCCAACCAGCCATAATGTTGTGAGAGTGAAATTATGTCTAAGTCCAGCTTTGGTACATTAGAAGCAACTCTGAAACTTAACCTAAGCGTTTTTCGAAGCTACTTTTTGGCTAACTTCTTATAGGAAGGTCTAGGAGCTCTGAAAATGAACGTGCGCGTCTTTCACTCTTCCCGAGGGACTTAGAAGAATTTTGTGATATTTTTTATTAAAATGGTGTATAAGGGTATATATATAAATATATTTTATGCACTGTATATGAGCTGGCCATTTCTAAGTCTGTGGTTCCGAGAGGGGGTAACCAGGCTCACTAATAAAGGTCAAGCCACTTTGCTGCCAGAATGCCCTGCTTCAGCACAGACCAGAAAGGCATTGTGATAAGCGTATCCCCGGTATAGTCAGGGGTTAATGGGAGTCGTCCCCGTCCCCCCAGTATACGGCCAGAACCATGGACCCTGTACTTGTGGTTCGGACTCTCTCCAACCAGCCATAATGTTGTGAGAGTGAAATTATGTCTAAGTCCAGCTTTGGTACATTAGAAGCAACTCTGAAACTTAACCTAAGCGTTTTTCGAAGCTACTTTTTGGCTAACTTCTTATAGGAAGGTCTAGGAGCTCTGAAAATGAACGTGCGCGTCTTTCACTCTTCCCGAGGGACTTAGAAGAATTTTGTGATATTTTTTATTAAAATGTTGTATAAGGGTATATATATAAATATATTTTATGCACTGTATATGAGCTGGCCATTTCTAAGTCTGTGGTTCCGAGAGGGGGTAACCAGGCTCACTAATAAAGGTCAAGCCACTTGGCTGCCAGAATGCCCTGCTTCAGCACAGACCAGAAAGGCATTGTGATAAGCGTATCCCCGGTATAGTCAGGGGTTAATGGGAGTCGTCCCCGTCCCCCCAGTATACGGCCAGAACCATGGACCCGGTACTTGTGGTTCGGACTCTCTCCAACCAGCCATAATGTTGTGAGAGTGAAATTATGTCTAAGTCCAGCTTTGGTACATTAGAAGCAACTCTGAAACTTAACCTAAGCGTTTTTCGAAGCTACTTTTTGGCTAACTTCTTATAGGAAGGTCTAGGAGCTCTGAAAATGAACGTGCGCGTCTTTCACTCTTCTCGAGGGACTTAGAAGAATTTTGTGATATTTTTTATTAAATGGTGTATAAGGGTATATATATAAATATATTTTATGCACTGTATATGAGCTGGCGATTTCTAAGTTTGTGGTTCCGAGAGGGGGTAACCAGGCTCACTAATAAAGGTCAAGCCACTTGGCTGCCAGAATGCCGTGCTTCAGCACAGACCAGAAAGGCATTGTGATAAGCGTATCCCCGGTATAGTCAGGGGTTAATGGGAGTCGTCCCCGTCCCCCCAGTATACGGCCAGAACCATGGACCCGGTACTTGTGGTTCGGACTCTCTCCAACCAGCCATAATGTTGTGAGAGTGAAATTATGTCTAAGTCCAGCTTTGGTACATTAGAAGCAACTCTGAAACTTAACCTAAGCGTTTTTCGAAGCTACTTTTTGGCTAACTTCTTATAGGAAGGTCTAGGAGCTCTGAAAATGAACGTGCGCGTCTTTCTCTCTTCCCGAGGGACTTTGAAGAATTTTGTGATATTTGTTATTAAAATGGTGTATAAGGGTATATATATAAATATATTTTATGCACTGTATATGAGCTGGCCATTTCTAAGTCTGTGGTTCCGAGATGGGGTAACCAGGCTCACTAATAAAGGTCAAGCCACTTGGCTGCCAGAATGCCGTGCTTCAGCACAGACCAGAAAGGCATTGTGATAAGCGTATCCCCGGTATAGTCAGGGGTTAATGGGAGTCGTCCCCGTCCCCCCAGTATACGGCCAGAACCATGGACCCTGTACTTGTGGTTCGGACTCTCTCCAACCAGCCATAATGTTGTGAGAGTGAAATTATGTCTAAGTCCAGCTTTGGTACATTAGAAGCAACTCTGAAACTTAACCTAAGCGTTTTTCGAAGCTACTTTTTGGCTAACTTCTTATAGGAAGGTCTAGGAGCTCTGAAAATGAACGTGCGCGTCTTTCACTCTTCCCGAGGGACTTAGAAGAATTTTGTGATATTTTTTATTAAAATGGTGTATAAGGGTATATATATAAATATATTTTATGCACTGTATATGAGCTGGCCATTTCTAAGTCTGTGGTTCCGAGAGGGGGTAACCAGGCTCACTAATAAAGGTCAAGCCACTTTGCTGCCAGAATGCCCTGCTTCAGCACAGACCAGAAAGGCATTGTGATAAGCGTATCCCCGGTATAGTCAGGGGTTAATGGGAGTCGTCCCCGTCCCCCCAGTATACGGCCAGAACCATGGACCCGGTACTTGTGGTTCGGACTGTCTCCAACCAGCCATAATGTTGTGAGAGTGAAATTATGTCTAAGTCCAGCTTTGGTACATTAGAAGCAACTCTGAAACTTAACCTAAGCGTTTTTCGAAGCTACTTTTTGGCTAACTTCTTATAGGAAGGTCTAGGAGCTCTGAAAATGAACGTGCGCGTCTTTCACTCTTCCCGAGGGACTTAGAAGAATTTTGTGATATTTTTTATTAAATCGTGTATAAGGGTATATATATAAATATATTTTATGCACTGTATATGAGCTGGCGATTTCTAAGTCTGTGGTTCCGAGAGGGGGTAACCAGGCTCACTAATAAAGGTCAAGCCACTTGGCTGCCAGAATGCCCTGCTTCAGCACAGACCAGAAAGGCATTGTGATAAGCGTATCCCCTGTATAGTCAGGGGTTAATGGGAGTCGTCCCCGTCCCCCCAGTATACGGCCAGAACCATGGACCCGGTACTTGTGGTTCGGACTCTCTCCAACCAGCCATAATGTTGTGAGAGTGAAATTATGTCTAAGTCCAGCTTTGGTACATTAGAAGCAACTCTGAAACTTAACCTAAGCGTTTTTCGAAGCTACTTTTTGGCTAACTTCTTATAGGAAGGTCTAGGAGCTCTGAAAATGAACGTGCGCGTCTTTCACTCTTCCCGAGGGACTTAGAAGAATTTTGTGATATTTTTTATTAAAATGGTGTATAAGGGTATATATATAAATATATTTTATGCACTGTATATGAGCTGGCCATTTCTAAGTCTGTGGTTCCGAGAGGGGGTAACCAGGCTCACTAATAAAGGTCAAGCCACTTTGCTGCCAGAATGCCCTGCTTCAGCACAGACCAGAAAGGCATTGTGATAAGCGTATCCCCGGTATAGTCAGGGGTTAATGGGAGTCGTCCCCGTCCCCCCAGTATACGGCCAGAACCATGGACCCGGTACTTGTGGTTCGGACTGTCTCCAACCAGCCATAATGTTGTGAGAGTGAAATTATGTCTAAGTCCAGCTTTGGTACATTAGAAGCAACTCTGAAACTTAACCTAAGCGTTTTTCGAAGCTACTTTTTGGCTAACTTCTTATAGGAAGGTCTAGGAGCTCTGAAAATGAACGTGCGCGTCTTTCACTCTTCCCGAGGGACTTAGAAGAATTTTGTGATATTTTTTATTAAATCGTGTATAAGGGTATATATATAAATATATTTTATGCACTGTATATGAGCTGGCGATTTCTAAGTCTGTGGTTCCGAGAGGGGGTAACCAGGCTCACTAATAAAGGTCAAGCCACTTGGCTGCCAGAATGCCCTGCTTCAGCACAGACCAGAAAGGCATTGTGATAAGCGTATCCCCTGTATAGTCAGGGGTTAATGGGAGTCGTCCCCGTCCCCCCAGTATACGGCCAGAACCATGGACCCGGTACTTGTGGTTCGGACTCTCTCCAACCAGCCATAATGTTGTGAGAGTGAAATTATGTCTAAGTCCAGCTTTGGTACATTAGAAGCAACTCTGAAACTTAACCTAAGCGTTTTTCGAAGCTACTTTTTGGCTAACTTCTTATAGGAAGGTCTAGGAGCTCTGAAAATGAACGTGCGCGTCTTTCTCTCTTCCCGAGGGACTTTGAAGAATTTTGTGATATTTGTTATTAAAATGGTGTATAAGGGTATATATATAAATATATTTTATGCACTGTATATGAGCTGGCCATTTCTAAGTCTGTGGTTCCGAGAGGGGGTAACCAGGCTCACTAATAAAGGTCAAGCCACTTGGCTGCCAGAATGCCGTGCTTCAGCACAGACCAGAAAGGCATTGTGATAAGCGTATCCCCGGTATAGTCAGGGGTTAATGGGAGTCGTCCCCGTCCCCCCAGTATACGGCCAGAACCATGGACCCTGTACTTGTGGTTCGGACTCTCTCCAACCAGCCATAATGTTGTGAGAGTGAAATTATGTCTAAGTCCAGCTTTGGTACATTAGAAGCAACTCTGAAACTTAACCTAAGCGTTTTTCGAAGCTACTTTTTGGCTAACTTCTTATAGGAAGGTCTAGGAGCTCTGAAAATGAACGTGCGCGTCTTTCACTCTTCCCGAGGGACTTAGAAGAATTTTGTGATATTTTTTATTAAAATGGTGTATAAGGGTATATATATAAATATATTTTATGCACTGTATATGAGCTGGCCATTTCTAAGTCTGTGGTTCCGAGAGGGGGTAACCAGGCTCACTAATAAATGTCAAGCCACTTTGCTGCCAGAATGCCCTGCTTCAGCACAGACCAGAAAGGCATTGTGATAAGCGTATCCCCGGTATAGTCAGGGGTTAATGGGAGTCGTCCCCGTCCCCCCAGTATACGGCCAGAACCATGGACCCGGTACTTGTGGTTCGGACTGTCTCCAACCAGCCATAATGTAGTGAGAGTGAAATTATGTCTAAGTCCAGCTTTGGTACATTAGAAGCAACTCTGAAACTTAACCTAAGCGTTTTTCGAAGCTACTTTTTGGCTAACTTCTTATAGGAAGGTCTAGGAGCTCTGAAAATGAACGTGCGCGTCTTTCTCTCTTCCCGAGGGACTTTGAAGAATTTTGTGATATTTGTTATTAAAATGGTGTATAAGGGTATATATATAAATATATTTTATGCACTGTATATGAGCTGGCCATTTCTAAGTCTGTGGTTCCGAGAGGGGGTAACCAGGCTCACTAATAAAGGTCAAGCCACTTGGCTGCCAGAATGCCGTGCTTCAGCACAGACCAGAAAGGCATTGTGATAAGCGTATCCCCGGTATAGTCAGGGGTTAATGGGAGTCGTCCCCGTCCCCCCAGTATACGGCCAGAACCATGGACCCTGTACTTGTGGTTCGGACTCTCTCCAACCAGCCATAATGTTGTGAGAGTGAAATTATGTCTAAGTCCAGCTTTGGTACATTAGAAGCAACTCTGAAACTTAACCTAAGCGTTTTTCGAAGCTACTTTTTGGCTAACTTCTTATAGGAAGGTCTAGGAGCTCTGAAAATGAACGTGCGCGTCTTTCACTCTTCCCGAGGGACTTAGAAGAATTTTGTGATATTTTTTATTAAAATGGTGTATAAGGGTATATATATAAATATATTTTATGCACTGTATATGAGCTGGCCATTTCTAAGTCTGTGGTTCCGAGAGGGGGTAACCAGGCTCACTAATAAAGGTCAAGCCACTTTGCTGCCAGAATGCCCTGCTTCAGCACAGACCAGAAAGGCATTGTGATAAGCGTATCCCCGGTATAGTCAGGGGTTAATGGGAGTCGTCCCCGTCCCCCCAGTATACGGCCAGAACCATGGACCCTGTACTTGTGGTTCGGACTCTCTCCAACCAGCCATAATGTTGTGAGAGTGAAATTATGTCTAAGTCCAGCTTTGGTACATTAGAAGCAACTCTGAAACTTAACCTAAGCGTTTTTCGAAGCTACTTTTTGGCTAACTTCTTATAGGAAGGTCTAGGAGCTCTGAAAATGAACGTGCGCGTCTTTCACTCTTCCCGAGGGACTTAGAAGAATTTTGTGATATTTTTTATTAAAATGTTGTATAAGGGTATATATATAAATATATTTTATGCACTGTATATGAGCTGGCCATTTCTAAGTCTGTGGTTCCGAGAGGGGGTAACCAGGCTCACTAATAAAGGTCAAGCCACTTGGCTGCCAGAATGCCCTGCTTCAGCACAGACCAGAAAGGCATTGTGATAAGCGTATCCCCGGTATAGTCAGGGGTTAATGGGAGTCGTCCCCGTCCCCCCAGTATACGGCCAGAACCATGGACCCGGTACTTGTGGTTCGGACTCTCTCCAACCAGCCATAATGTTGTGAGAGTGAAATTATGTCTAAGTCCAGCTTTGGTACATTAGAAGCAACTCTGAAACTTAACCTAAGCGTTTTTCGAAGCTACTTTTTGGCTAACTTCTTATAGGAAGGTCTAGGAGCTCTGAAAATGAACGTGCGCGTCTTTCACTCTTCTCGAGGGACTTAGAAGAATTTTGTGATATTTTTTATTAAATGGTGTATAAGGGTATATATATAAATATATTTTATGCACTGTATATGAGCTGGCGATTTCTAAGTTTGTGGTTCCGAGAGGGGGTAACCAGGCTCACTAATAAAGGTCAAGCCACTTGGCTGCCAGAATGCCGTGCTTCAGCACAGACCAGAAAGGCATTGTGATAAGCGTATCCCCGGTATAGTCAGGGGTTAATGGGAGTCGTCCCCGCCCCCCCAGTATACGGCCAGAACCATGGACCCGGTACTTGTGGTTCGGACTGTCTCCAACCAGCCATAATGTTGTGAGAGTGAAATTATGTCTAAGTCCAGCTTTGGTACATTAGAAGCAACTCTGAAACTTAACCTAAGCGTTTTTCGAAGCTACTTTTTGGCTAACTTCTTATAGGAAGGTCTAGGAGCTCTGAAAATGAACGTGCGCGTCTTTCTCTCTTCCCGAGGGACTTTGAAGAATTTTGTGATATTTGTTATTAAAATGGTGTATAAGGGTATATATATAAATATATTTTATGCACTGTATATGAGCTGGCCATTTCTAAGTCTGTGGTTCCGAGAGGGGGTAACCAGGCTCACTAATAAAGGTCAAGCCACTTGGCTGCCAGAATGCCGTGCTTCAGCACAGACCAGAAAGGCATTGTGATAAGCGTATCCCCGGTATAGTCAGGGGTTAATGGGAGTCGTCCCCGTCCCCCCAGTATACGGCCAGAACCATGGACCCTGTACTTGTGGTTCGGACTCTCTCCAACCAGCCATAATGTTGTGAGAGTGAAATTATGTCTAAGTCCAGCTTTGGTACATTAGAAGCAACTCTGAAACTTAACCTAAGCGTTTTTCGAAGCTACTTTTTGGCTAACTTCTTATAGGAAGGTCTAGGAGCTCTGAAAATGAACGTGCGCGTCTTTCACTCTTCCCGAGGGACTTAGAAGAATTTTGTGATATTTTTTATTAAAATGGTGTATAAGGGTATATATATAAATATATTTTATGCACTGTATATGAGCTGGCCATTTCTAAGTCTGTGGTTCCGAGAGGGGGTAACCAGGCTCACTAATAAAGGTCAAGCCACTTTGCTGCCAGAATGCCCTGCTTCAGCACAGACCAGAAAGGCATTGTGATAAGCGTATCCCCGGTATAGTCAGGGGTTAATGGGAGTCGTCCCCGTCCCCCCAGTATACGGCCAGAACCATGGACCCGGTACTTGTGGTTCGGACTGTCTCCAACCAGCCATAATGTTGTGAGAGTGAAATTATGTCTAAGTCCAGCTTTGGTACATTAGAAGCAACTCTGAAACTTAACCTAAGCGTTTTTCGAAGCTACTTTTTGGCTAACTTCTTATAGGAAGGTCTAGGAGCTCTGAAAATGAACGTGCGCGTCTTTCACTCTTCCCGAGGGACTTAGAAGAATTTTGTGATATTTTTTATTAAATCGTGTATAAGGGTATATATATAAATATATTTTATGCACTGTATATGAGCTGGCGATTTCTAAGTCTGTGGTTCCGAGAGGGGGTAACCAGGCTCACTAATAAAGGTCAAGCCACTTGGCTGCCAGAATGCCCTGCTTCAGCACAGACCAGAAAGGCATTGTGATAAGCGTATCCCCTGTATAGTCAGGGGTTAATGGGAGTCGTCCCCGTCCCCCCAGTATACGGCCAGAACCATGGACCCGGTACTTGTGGTTCGGACTCTCTCCAACCAGCCATAATGTTGTGAGAGTGAAATTATGTCTAAGTCCAGCTTTGGTACATTAGAAGCAACTCTGAAACTTAACCTAAGCGTTTTTCGAAGCTACTTTTTGGCTAACTTCTTATAGGAAGGTCTAGGAGCTCTGAAAATGAACGTGCGCGTCTTTCACTCTTCCCGAGGGACTTAGAAGAATTTTGTGATATTTTTTATTAAAATGGTGTATAAGGGTATATATATAAATATATTTTATGCACTGTATATGAGCTGGCCATTTCTAAGTCTGTGGTTCCGAGAGGGGGTAACCAGGCTCACTAATAAAGGTCAAGCCACTTTGCTGCCAGAATGCCCTGCTTCAGCACAGACCAGAAAGGCATTGTGATAAGCGTATCCCCTGTATAGTCAGGGGTTAATGGGAGTCGTCCCCGTCCCCCCAGTATACGGCCAGAACCATGGACCCGGTACTTGTGGTTCGGACTCTCTCCAACCAGCCATAATGTTGTGAGAGTGAAATTATGTCTAAGTCCAGCTTTGGTACATTAGAAGCAACTCTGAAACTTAACCTAAGCGTTTTTCGAAGCTACTTTTTGGCTAACTTCTTATAGGAAGGTCTAGGAGCTCTGAAAATGAACGTGCGCGTCTTTCTCTCTTCCCGAGGGACTTTGAAGAATTTTGTGATATTTGTTATTAAAATGGTGTATAAGGGTATATATATAAATATATTTTATGCACTGTATATGAGCTGGCCATTTCTAAGTCTGTGGTTCCGAGAGGGGGTAACCAGGCTCACTAATAAAGGTCAAGCCACTTGGCTGCCAGAATGCCGTGCTTCAGCACAGACCAGAAAGGCATTGTGATAAGCGTATCCCCGGTATAGTCAGGGGTTAATGGGAGTCGTCCCCGTCCCCCCAGTATACGGCCAGAACCATGGACCCTGTACTTGTGGTTCGGACTCTCTCCAACCAGCCATAATGTTGTGAGAGTGAAATTATGTCTAAGTCCAGCTTTGGTACATTAGAAGCAACTCTGAAACTTAACCTAAGCGTTTTTCGAAGCTACTTTTTGGCTAACTTCTTATAGGAAGGTCTAGGAGCTCTGAAAATGAACGTGCGCGTCTTTCACTCTTCCCGAGGGACTTAGAAGAATTTTGTGATATTTTTTATTAAAATGGTGTATAAGGGTATATATATAAATATATTTTATGCACTGTATATGAGCTGGCCATTTCTAAGTCTGTGGTTCCGAGAGGGGGTAACCAGGCTCACTAATAAAGGTCAAGCCACTTTGCTGCCAGAATGCCCTGCTTCAGCACAGACCAGAAAGGCATTGTGATAAGCGTATCCCCGGTATAGTCAGGGGTTAATGGGAGTCGTCCCCGTCCCCCCAGTATACGGCCAGAACCATGGACCCTGTACTTGTGGTTCGGACTCTCTCCAACCAGCCATAATGTTGTGAGAGTGAAATTATGTCTAAGTCCAGCTTTGGTACATTAGAAGCAACTCTGAAACTTAACCTAAGCGTTTTTCGAAGCTACTTTTTGGCTAACTTCTTATAGGAAGGTCTAGGAGCTCTGAAAATGAACGTGCGCGTCTTTCACTCTTCCCGAGGGACTTAGAAGAATTTTGTGATATTTTTTATTAAAATGTTGTATAAGGGTATATATATAAATATATTTTATGCACTGTATATGAGCTGGCCATTTCTAAGTCTGTGGTTCCGAGAGGGGGTAACCAGGCTCACTAATAAAGGTCAAGCCACTTGGCTGCCAGAATGCCCTGCTTCAGCACAGACCAGAAAGGCATTGTGATAAGCGTATCCCCGGTATAGTCAGGGGTTAATGGGAGTCGTCCCCGTCCCCCCAGTATACGGCCAGAACCATGGACCCGGTACTTGTGGTTCGGACTCTCTCCAACCAGCCATAATGTTGTGAGAGTGAAATTATGTCTAAGTCCAGCTTTGGTACATTAGAAGCAACTCTGAAACTTAACCTAAGCGTTTTTCGAAGCTACTTTTTGGCTAACTTCTTATAGGAAGGTCTAGGAGCTCTGAAAATGAACGTGCGCGTCTTTCACTCTTCTCGAGGGACTTAGAAGAATTTTGTGATATTTTTTATTAAATGGTGTATAAGGGTATATATATAAATATATTTTATGCACTGTATATGAGCTGGCGATTTCTAAGTTTGTGGTTCCGAGAGGGGGTAACCAGGCTCACTAATAAAGGTCAAGCCACTTGGCTGCCAGAATGCCGTGCTTCAGCACAGACCAGAAAGGCATTGTGATAAGCGTATCCCCGGTATAGTCAGGGGTTAATGGGAGTCGTCCCCGTCCCCCCAGTATACGGCCAGAACCATGGACCCGGTACTTGTGGTTCGGACTCTCTCCAACCAGCCATAATGTTGTGAGAGTGAAATTATGTCTAAGTCCAGCTTTGGTACATTAGAAGCAACTCTGAAACTTAACCTAAGCGTTTTTCGAAGCTACTTTTTGGCTAACTTCTTATAGGAAGGTCTAGGAGCTCTGAAAATGAACGTGCGCGTCTTTCTCTCTTCCCGAGGGACTTTGAAGAATTTTGTGATATTTGTTATTAAAATGGTGTATAAGGGTATATATATAAATATATTTTATGCACTGTATATGAGCTGGCCATTTCTAAGTCTGTGGTTCCGAGAGGGGGTAACCAGGCTCACTAATAAAGGTCAAGCCACTTGGCTGCCAGAATGCCGTGCTTCAGCACAGACCAGAAAGGCATTGTGATAAGCGTATCCCCGGTATAGTCAGGGGTTAATGGGAGTCGTCCCCGTCCCCCCAGTATACGGCCAGAACCATGGACCCTGTACTTGTGGTTCGGACTCTCTCCAACCAGCCATAATGTTGTGAGAGTGAAATTATGTCTAAGTCCAGCTTTGGTACATTAGAAGCAACTCTGAAACTTAACCTAAGCGTTTTTCGAAGCTACTTTTTGGCTAACTTCTTATAGGAAGGTCTAGGAGCTCTGAAAATGAACGTGCGCGTCTTTCACTCTTCCCGAGGGACTTAGAAGAATTTTGTGATATTTTTTATTAAATGGTGTATAAGGGTATATATATAAATATATTTTATGCACTGTATATGAGCTGGCGATTTCTAAGTCTGTGGTTCCGAGAGGGGGTAACCAGGCTCACTAATAAAGGTCAAGCCACTTGGCTGCCAGAATGCCCTGCTTCAGCACAGACCAGAAAGGCATTGTGATAAGCGTATCCCCGGTATAGTCAGGGGTTAATGGGAGTCGTCCCCGTCCCCCCAGTATACGGCCAGAACCATGGACCCGGTACTTGTGGTTCGGACTCTCTCCAACCAGCCATAATGTTGTGAGAGTGAAATTATGTCTAAGTCCAGCTTTGGTACATTAGAAGCAACTCTGAAACTTAACCTAAGCGTTTTTCGAAACTACTTTTTGGCTAACTTCTTATAGGAAGGTCTAGGAGCTCTGAAAATGAACGTGCGCGTCTTTCACTCTTCCCGAGGGACTTAGAAGAATTTTGTGATATTTTTTATTAAATGGTGTATAAGGGTATATATATAAATATATTTTATGCACTGTATATGAGCTGGCGATTTCTAAGTCTGTGGTTCCGAGAGGGGGTAACCAGGCTCACTAATAAAGGTCAAGCCACTTGGCTGCCAGAATGCCGTGCTTCAGCACAGACCAGAAAGGCATTGTGATAAGCGTATCCCCGGTATAGTCAGGGGTTAATGGGAGTCGTCCCCGCCCCCCCAGTATACGGCCAGAACCATGGACCCGGTACTTGTGGTTCGGACTGTCTCCAACCAGCCATAATGTTGTGAGAGTGAAATTATGTCTAAGTCCAGCTTTGGTACATTAGAAGCAACTCTGAAACTTAACCTAAGCGTTTTTCGAAGCTACTTTTTGGCTAACTTCTTATAGGAAGGTCTAGGAGCTCTGAAAATGAACGTGCGCGTCTTTCACTCTTCCCGAGGGACTTAGAAGAATTTTGTGATATTTTTTATTAAATGGTGTATAAGGGTATATATATAAATATATTTTATGCACTGTATATGAGCTGGCGATTTCTAAGTCTGTGGTTCCGAGAGGGGGTAACCAGGCTCACTAATAAAGGTCAAGCCACTTGGCTGCCAGAATGCCCTGCTTCAGCACAGACCAGAAAGGCATTGTGATAAGCGTATCCCCGGTATAGTCAGGGGTTAATGGGAGTCGTCCCCGTCCCCCCAGTATACGGCCAGAACCATGGACCCGGTACTTGTGGTTCGGACTCTCTCCAACCAGCCATAATGTTGTGAGAGTGAAATTATGTCTAAGTCCAGCTTTGGTACATTAGAAGCAACTCTGAAACTTAACATAAGCGTTTTTCGAAGCTACTTTTTGGCTAACTTCTTATAGCAAGGTCTAGGAGCTCTGAAAATGAACGTGCGCGTCTTTCACTCTTCCCGAGGGACTTAGAAGAATTTTGTGATATTTTTTATTAAATGGTGTATAAGGGTATATATATAAATATATTTTATGCACTGTATATGAGCTGGCGATTTCTAAGTCTGTGGTTCCGAGAGGGGGTAACCAGGCTCACTAATAAAGGTCAAGCCACTTGGCTGCCAGAATGCCCTGCTTCAGCACAGACCAGAAAGGCATTGTGATAAGCGTATCCCCGGTATAGTCAGGGGTTAATGGGAGTCGTCCCCGTCCCCCCAGTATACGGCCAGAACCATGGACCCGGTACTTGTGGTTCGGACTCTCTCCAACCAGCCATAATGTTGTGAGAGTGAAATTATGTCTAAGTCCAGCTTTGGTACATTAGAAGCAACTCTGAAACTTAACCTAAGCGTTTTTCGAAGCTACTTTTTGGCTAACTTCTTATAGGAAGGTCTAGGAGCTCTGAAAATGAACGTGCGCGTCTTTCACTCTTCCCGAGGGACTTAGAAGAATTTTGTGATATTTTTTATTAAAT
The DNA here is from genome assembly GCF_040206685.1 of Ascaphus truei. Lineage (NCBI taxonomy): Eukaryota > Metazoa > Chordata > Amphibia > Anura > Ascaphidae > Ascaphus > Ascaphus truei. The sequence goes on from NC_134493.1 coordinate 2,562,639, forward strand.
GGTGTATAAGGGTATATATATAAATATATTTTATGCACTGTATATGAGCTGGCGATTTCTAAGTCTGTGGTTCCGAGAGGGGGTAACCAGGCTCACTAATAAAGGTCAAGCCACTTGGCTGCCAGAATGCCGTGCTTCAGCACAGACCAGAAAGGCATTGTGATAAGCGTATCCCCGGTATAGTCAGGGGTTAATGGGAGTCGTCCCCGCCCCCCCAGTATACGGCCAGAACCATGGACCCGGTACTTGTGGTTCGGACTGTCTCCAACCAGCCATAATGTTGTGAGAGTGAAATTATGTCTAAGTCCAGCTTTGGTACATTAGAAGCAACTCTGAAACTTAACCTAAGCGTTTTTCGAAGCTACTTTTTGGCTAACTTCTTATAGGAAGGTCTAGGAGCTCTGAAAATGAACGTGCGCGTCTTTCACTCTTCCCGAGGGACTTAGAAGAATTTTGTGATATTTTTTATTAAAATGGTGTATAAGGGTATATATATAAATATATTTTATGCACTGTATATGAGCTGGCGATTTCTAAGTCCGTGGTTCCGAGAGGGGGTAACCAGGCTCACTAATAAAGGTCAAGCCACTTGGCTGCCAGAATGCCCTGCTTCAGCACAGACCAGAAAGGCATTGTGATAAGCGTATCCCCGGTATAGTCAGGGGTTAATGGGAGTCGTCCCCGTCACCCCAGTATACGGCCAGAACCATGGACCCGGTACTTGTGGTTCGGACTGTCTCCAACCAGCCATAATGTTGTGAGAGTGAAATTATGTCTAAGTCCAGCTTTGGTACATTAGAAGCAACTCTGAAACTTAACCTAAGCGTTTTTCGAAGCTACTTTTTGGCTAACTTCTTATAGGAAGGTCTAGGAGCTCTGAAAATGAACGTGCGCGTCTTCCACTCTTCCCGAGGGACTTAGAAGAATTTTGTGATATTTTTTATTAAAATGGTGTATAAGGGTATATATATAAATATATTTTATGCACTGTATATGAGCTGGCGATTTCTAAGTCTGTGGTTCCGAGAGGGGGTAACCAGGCTCACTAATAAAGGTCAAGCCACTTGGCTGCCAGAATGCCCTGCTTCAGCACAGACCAGAAAGGCATTGTGATAAGCGTATCCCCGGTATAGTCAGGGGTTAAAGGGAGTCGTCCCCGTCCCCCCAGTATACGACCAGAACCATGGACCCGGTACTTGTGGTTCGGACTATCTCCAACCAGCCATAATGGTGTGAGAGTGAAATTATGTCTAAGTCCAGCTTTGGTACATTAGAAGCAACTCTGAAACTTAACCTAAGCGATTTTCAAAACTACTTTTTGGCTAACTTCTTATAGGAAGGTCTAGGAGCTCTGAAAATGAACGTGCGCGTCTTTCACTCTTCCCGAGGGACTTAGAAGAATTTTGTGATATTTTTTATTAAAATGGTGTATAAGGGTATATATATAAATATATTTTATGCACTGTATATGAGCTGGCGATTTCTAAGTCTGTGGTTCCGAGAGGGGGTAACCAGGCTCACTAATAAAGGTCAAGCCACTTGGCTGCCAGAATGCCCTGCTTCAGCACAGACCAGAAAGGCATTGTGATAAGCGTATCCCCGGTATAGTCAGGGGTTAATGGGAGTCGTCCCCGTCCCCCCAGTATACGGCCAGAACCATGGACCCGGTACTTGTGGTTCGGACCCTCTCCAACCAGCCATAATGTTGTGAGAGTGAAATTATGTCTAAGTCCAGCTTTGGTACATTAGAAGCAACTCTGAAACTTAACCTTTGCGTTTTTCGAAGCTACTTTTTGGCTAACTTCTTATAGGAAGGTCTAGGAGCTCTAAAAATGAACGTGCGCGTCTTTCACTCTTCCCGAGGGACTTAGAATAATTTTGTGATATTTTTTATAAAAATGGTGTATAAGGGTATATATATATAAATATATTTTATGCACTGTATATGAGCTGGCGATTTCTAAGTCTGTGGTTCCGAGAGGGGGTAACCAGGCTCACTAATAAAGGTCAAGCCACTTGGCTGCCAGAATTCCCTCCTTCAGCACAGACCAGAAAGGCATTGTGATAAGCGTATACCCGGTATAGTCAGGGGTTAATGGGAGTCGTCCCCGTCCCCCCAGTATACGGCCAGAACCATGGACCCGGTACTTGTGGTTCGGACTGTCTCCAAACAGCCATAATGTTGTGAGAGTGAAATTATGTCTAAGTCCAGCTTTGGTACATTAGAAGCAACTCTGAAACTTAACCTAAGCGTTTTTCGAAGCTACTTTTTGGCTAACTTCTTATAGGAAGGTCTGGGAGCTCTGAAAATGAACGTACGCGTCTTTCACTCTTCCCGAGGGACTTAGAAGAATTTTGTGATATTTTTTATTAAAATGGTGTATAAGGGTATATATATAAATATATTTTATGCACTGTATATGAGCTGGCGATTTCTAAGTCTGTGGTTCCGAGAGGGGGTAACCAGGCTCACTAATAAAGGTCAAGCCACTTGCCTGCCAGAATGCCCTGCTTCAGCACAGACCAGAAAGGCATTGTGATAAGCGTATCCCCGGTATAGTCAGGGGTTAATGGGAGTCGTCCCCGTCCCTCCAGTATACGGCCAGAACCATGGACCCGGTACTTGTGGTTCGGACTGTCTCCAACCAGCCATAATGTTGTGAGAGTGAAATTATATCTAAGTCCAGCTTTGGTACATTAGAAGCAACTCTGAAACTTAACCTAAGCGTTTTTCGAAGCTACTTTTTGGCTAACTTCTTATAGGAAGGTCTAGGAGCGCTGAAAATGAACGTGCGCGTCTTTCACTCTTCCCAAGGGACTTAGAAGAATTTTGTGATATTTTTTATTAAAATGGTGTATAAGGGTATATATATAAATATATTTTATGCACTGTATATGAGCTGGCGATTTCTAAGTCTGTGGTTCCGAGAGGGGGTAACCAGGCTCACTAATAAAGGTCAAGCCACTTGGCTGCCAGAATGCCCTGCTTCAGCACAGACCAGAAAGGCATTGTGATAAGCGTATCCCCGGTATAGTCAGGGGTTAATGGGAGTCGTCCCCGTCCCCCCAGTATACGGCCAGAACCATGGACCCGGTACTTGTGGTTCGGACCCTCTCCAACCAGCCATAATGTTGTGAGAGTGAAATTATGTCTAAGTCCAGCTTTGGTACATTAGAAGCAACTCTGAAACTTAACCTAAGCGTTTTTCGAAGCTACTTTTTGGCTAACTTCTTATAGGAAGGTCTAGGAGCTCTAAAAATGAACGTGCGCGTCTTTCACTCTTCCCGAGGGACTTAGAAGAATTTTGTGATATTTTTTATAAAAATGGTGTATAAGGGTATATATATATAAATATATTTTATGCACTGTATATGAGCTGGCGATTTCTAAGTCTGTGGTTCCGAGAGGGGTTAACCAGGCTCACTAGTAAAGGTCAAGCCTCTTGGCTGCCAGAATTCCCTCCTTCAGCACAGACCAGAAAGGCATTGTGATAAGCGTATCCCCGGTATAGTCAGGGGTTAATGGGAGTCGTCCCCGTCCCCCCAGTATACGGCCAGAACCATGGACCCGGTACTTGTGGTTCGGACTGTCTCCAACCAGCCATAATGTTGTGAGAGTGAAATTATGTCTAAGTCCAGCTTTGGTACATTAGAAGCAACTCTGAAACTTAACCTAAGCGTTTTTCGAAGCTACTTTTTGGCTAACTTCTTATAGGAAGGTCTAGGAGCTCTGAAAATGAACGTGCGCGTCTTTCACTCTTCCCGAGGGACTAAGAAGAATTTTGTGATATTTTTTATTAAAATGGTGTATAAGGGTATATATATAAATATATTTTATGCACTGTATATGAGCTGGCGATTTCTAAGTCTGTGGTTCCGAGAGGGGTAACCAGGCTCACTAATAAAGGTCAAGCCACTTGGCTGCCAGAATGCCCTGCTTCAGCACAGACCAGAAAGGCATTGTGATAAGCGTATCCCCGGTATAGTCAGGGGTTAATGGGAGTCGTCCCCGTCCCTCCAGTATACGGCCAGAACCATGGACCCGGTACTTGTGGTTCGGACTGTCTCCAACCAGCCATAATGTTGTGAGAGTGAAATTATATCTAAGTCCAGCTTTGGTACATTAGAAGCAACTCTGAAACTTAACCTAAGCGTTTTTCGAAGCTACTTTTTGGCTAACTTCTTATAGGAAGGTCTAGGAGCTCTGAAAATGAACGTGCGCGTCTTTCACTCTTCCCAAGGGACTTAGAAGAATTTTGTGATATTTTTTATTAAAATGGTGTATAAGGGTATATATATAAATATATTTTATGCACTGTATATGAGCTGGCGATTTCTAAGTCTGTGGTTCCGAGAGGGGGTAACCAGGCTCACTAATAAAGGTCAAGCCACTTGGCTGCCAGAATGCCCTGCTTCAGCACAGACCAGAAAGGCATTGTGATAAGCGTATCCCCGGTATAGTCAGGGGTTAATGGGAGTCGTCCCCGTCCCCCCAGTATACGGCCAGAACCATGGACCCGGTACTTGTGGTTCGGACCCTCTCCAACCAGCCATAATGTTGTGAGAGTGAAATTATGTCTAAGTCCAGCTTTGGTACATTAGAAGCAACTCTGAAACTTAACCTAAGCGTTTTTCGAAGCTACTTTTTGGCTAACTTCTTATAGGAAGGTCTAGGAGCTCTAAAAATGAACGTGCGCGTCTTTCACTCTTCCCGAGGGACTTAGAAGAATTTTGTGATATTTTTTATAAAAATGGTGTATAAGGGTATATATATATAAATATATTTTATGCACTGTATATGAGCTGGCGATTTCTAAGTCTGTGGTTCCGAGAGGGGGTAACCAGGCTCACTAATAAAGGTCAAGCCACTTGCCTGCCAGAATGCCCTGCTTCAGCACAGACCAGAAAGGCATTGTGATAAGCGTATCCCCGGTATAGTCAGGGGTTAATGGGAGTCGTCCCCGTCCCTCCAGTATACGGCCAGAACCATGGACCCGGTACTTGTGGTTCGGACTGTCTCCAACCAGCCATAATGTTGTGAGAGTGAAATTATATCTAAGTCCAGCTTTGGTACATTAGAAGCAACTCTGAAACTTAACCTAAGCGTTTTTCGAAGCTACTTTTTGGCTAACTTCTTATAGGAAGGTCTAGGAGCTCTGAAAATGAACGTGCGCGTCTTTCACTCTTCCCAAGGGACTTAGAAGAATTTTGTGATATTTTTTATTAAAATGGTGTATAAGGGTATATATATAAATATATTTTATGCACTGTATATGAGCTGGCGATTTCTAAGTCTGTGGTTCCGAGAGGGGGTAACCAGGCTCACTAATAAAGGTCAAGCCACTTGGCTGCCAGAATGCCCTGCTTCAGCACAGACCAGAAAGGCATTGTGATAAGCGTATCCCCGGTATAGTCAGGGGTTAATGGGAGTCGTCCCCGTCCCCCCAGTATACGGCCAGAACCATGGACCCGGTACTTGTGGTTCGGACTGTCTCCAACCAGCCATAATGTTGTGAGAGTGAAATTATGTCTAAGTCCAGCTTTGGTACATTAGAAGCAACTCTGAAACTTAACCTAAGCGTTTTTCGAAGCTACTTTTTGGCTAACTTCTTATAGGAAGGTCTAGGAGCTCTAAAAATGAACGTGCGCGTCTTTCACTCTTCCCGAGGGACTTAGAAGAATTTTGTGATATTTTTTATAAAAATGGTGTATAAGGGTATATATATATAAATATATTTTATGCACTGTATATGAGCTGGCGATTTCTAAGTCTGTGGTTCCGAGAGGGGGTAACCAGGCTCACTAATAAAGGTCAAGCCACTTGCCTGCCAGAATGCCCTGCTTCAGCACAGACCAGAAAGGCATTGTGATAAGCGTATCCCCGGTATAGTCAGGGGTTAATGGGAGTCGTCCCCGTCCCTCCAGTATACGGCCAGAACCATGGACCCGGTACTTGTGGTTCGGACTGTCTCCAACCAGCCATAATGTTGTGAGAGTGAAATTATATCTAAGTCCAGCTTTGGTACATTAGAAGCAACTCTGAAACTTAACCTAAGCGTTTTTCGAAGCTACTTTTTGGCTAACTTCTTATAGGAAGGTCTAGGAGCTCTGAAAATGAACGTGCGCGTCTTTCACTCTTCCCAAGGGACTTAGAAGAATTTTGTGATATTTTTTATTAAAATGGTGTATAAGGGTATATATATAAATATATTTTATGCACTGTATATGAGCTGGCGATTTCTAAGTCTGTGGTTCCGAGAGGGGGTAACCAGGCTCACTAATAAAGGTCAAGCCACTTGGCTGCCAGAATGCCCTGCTTCAGCACAGACCAGAAAGGCATTGTGATAAGCGTATCCCCGGTATAGTCAGGGGTTAATGGGAGTCGTCCCCGTCCCCCCAGTATACGGCCAGAACCATGGACCCGGTACTTGTGGTTCGGACCCTCTCCAACCAGCCATAATGTTGTGAGAGTGAAATTATGTCTAAGTCCAGCTTTGGTACATTAGAAGCAACTCTGAAACTTAACCTAAGCGTTTTTCGAAGCTACTTTTTGGCTAACTTCTTATAGGAAGGTCTAGGAGCTCTAAAAATGAACGTGCGCGTCTTTCACTCTTCCCGAGGGACTTAGAAGAATTTTGTGATATTTTTTATAAAAATGGTGTATAAGGGTATATATATATAAATATATTTTATGCACTGTATATGAGCTGGCGATTTCTAAGTCTGTGGTTCCGAGAGGGGGTAATCAGGCTCACTAGTAAAGGTCAAGCCACTTGGCTGCCAGAATTCCCTCCTTCAGCACAGACCAGAAAGGCATTGTGATAAGCGTATCCCCGGTATAGTCAGGGGTTAATGGGAGTCGTCCCCGTCCCCCCAGTATACGGCCAGAACCATGGACCCGGTACTTGTGGTTCGGACTGTCTCCAACCAGCCATAATGTTGTGAGAGTGAAATTATGTCTAAGTCCAGCTTTGGTACATTAGAAGCAACTCTGAAACTTAACCTAAGCGTTTTTCGAAGCTACTTTTTGGCTAACTTCTTATAGGAAGGTCTAGGAGCTCTAAAAATGAACGTGCGCGTCTTTCACTCTTCCCGAGGGACTTAGAAGAATTTTGTGATATTTTTTATAAAAATGGTGTATAAGGGTATATATATATAAATATATTTTATGCACTGTATATGAGCTGGCGATTTCTAAGTCTGTGGTTCCGAGAGGGGGTAACCAGGCTCACTAATAAAGGTCAAGCCACTTGGCTGCCAGAATGCCCTGCTTCAGCACAGACCAGAAAGGCATTGTGATAAGCGTATCCCCGGTATAGTCAGGGGTTAATGGGAGTCGTCCCCGTCCCCCCAGTATACGGCCAGAACCATGGACCCGGTACTTGTGGTTCGGACTGTCTCCAACCAGCCATAATGTTGTGAGAGTGAAATTATGTCTAAGTCCAGCTTTAGTACATTAGAAGCAACTCTGAAACTTAACCTAAGCGTTTTTCGAAGCTACTTTTTGGCTAACTTCTTATAGGAAGGTCTAGGAGCTCTGAAAATGAACGTGCGCGTCTTTCACTCTTCCCGAGGGACTAAGAAGAATTTTGTGATATTTTTTATTAAAATGGTGTATAAGGGTATATATATAAATATATTTTATGCACTGTATATGAGCTGGCGATTTCTAAGTCTGTGGTTCAGAGAGGGGGTAACCAGGCTCACTAATAAAGGTCAAGCCACTTGCCTGCCAGAATGCCCTGCTTCAGCACAGACCAGAAAGGCATTGTGATAAGCGTATCCCCGGTATAGTCAGGGGTTAATGGGAGTCGTCCCCGTCCCTCCAGTATACGGCCAGAACCATGGACCCGGTACTTGTGGTTCGGACCCTCTCCAACCAGCCATAATGTTGTGAGAGTGAAATTATGTCTAAGTCCAGCTTTGGTACATTAGAAGCAACTCTGAAACTTAACCTAAGCGTTTTTCGAAGCTACTTTTTGGCTAACTTCTTATAGGAAGGTCTAGGAGCTCTGAAAATGAACGTGCGCGTCTTTCACTCTTCCCGAGGGACTAAGAAGAATTTTGTGATATTTTTTATTAAAATGGTGTATAAGGGTATATATATAAATATATTTTATGCACTGTATATGAGCTGGCGATTTCTAAGTCTGTGGTTCCGAGAGGGGGTAACCAGGCTCACTAATAAAGGTCAAGCCACTTGCCTGCCAGAATGCCCTGCTTCAGCACAGACCAGAAAGGCATTGTGATAAGCGTATCCCCGGTATAGTCAGGGGTTAATGGGAGTCGTCCCCGTCCCCCCAGTATACGGCCAGAACCAAGGACCCGGTACTTGTGGTTCGGACTGTCTCCAACCAGCCATAATGTTGTGAGAGTGAAATTATGTCTAAGTCCAGCTTTGGTACATTAGAAGCAACTCTGAAACTTAACCTAAGCGTTTTTCGAAGCTACTTTTTGGCTAACTTCTTATAGGAAGGTCTAGGAGCTCTGAAAATGAACGTGCGCGTCTTTCACTCTTCCCGAGGGACTTAGAAGAATTTTGTGATATTTTTTATTAAATGGTGTATAAGGGTATATATATAAATATATTTTATGCACTGTATATGAGCTGGCGATTTCTAAGTCTGTGGTTCCGAGAGGGGGTAACCAGGCTCACTAATAAAGGTCAAGCCACTTGGCTGCCAGAATGCCCTGCTTCAGCACAGACCAGAAAGGCATTGTGATAAGCGTATCCCCGGTATAGTCAGGGGTTAATGGGAGTCGTCCCCGTCCCCCCAGTATACGGCCAGAACCATGGACCCGGTACTTGTGGTTCGGACTCTCTCCAACCAGCCATACTGTAATGTTGTGAGAGTGAAATTATGTCTAAGTCCAGCTTTGGTACATTAGAAGCAACTCTGAAACTTAACCTAAGCGTTTTTCGAAGCTACTTTTTGGCTAACTTCTTATAGGAAGGTCTAGGAGCTCTGAAATTGAACGTGCGCGTCTTTCACTCTTCCCGAGGGACTTAGAAGAATTTTGTGATATTTTTTATTAAAATGGTGTATAAGGGTATATATATAAATATATTTTATGCACTGTATATGAGCTGGCCATTTCTAAGTCTGTGGTTCCGAGAGGGGGTAACCAGGCTCACTAATAAAGGTCAAGCCACTTGGCTGCCAGAATGCCCTGCTTCAGCACAGACCAGAAAGGCATTGTGATAAGCGTATCCCCGGTATAGTCAGGGGTTAATGGGAGTCGTCCCCGTCCCCCCAGTATACGGCCAGAACCATGGACCCGGTACTTGTGGTTCGGACTGTCTCCAACCAGCCATAATGTTGTGAGAGTGAAATTATGTCTAAGTCCAGCTTTGGTACATTAGAAACAACTCTGAAACTTAACCTAAGCGTTTTTCGAAGCTACTTTTTGGCTAACTTCTTATAGGAAGGTCTAGGAGCTCTGAAAATGAACGTGCGCGTCTTTCACTCTTCCCGAGGGACTTAGAAGAATTTTGTGATATTTTTTATTAAATCGTGTATAAGGGTATATATATAAATATATTTTATGCACTGTATATGAGCTGGCGATTTCTAAGTCTGTGGTTCCGAGAGGGGGTAACCAGGCTCACTAATAAAGGTCAAGCCACTTGGCTGCCAGAATGCCCTGCTTCAGCACAGACCAGAAAGGCATTGTGATAAGCGTATCCCCTGTATAGTCAGGGGTTAATGGGAGTCGTCCCCGTCCCCCCAGTATACGGCCAGAACCATGGACCCGGTACTTGTGGTTCGGACTCTCTCCAACCAGCCATAATGTTGTGAGAGTGAAATTATGTCTAAGTCCAGCTTTGGTACATTAGAAGCAACTCTGAAACTTAACCTAAGCGTTTTTCGAAGCTACTTTTTGGCTAACTTCTTATAGGAAGGTCTAGGAGCTCTGAAAATGAACGTGCGCGTCTTTCACTCTTCCCGAGAGACTTAGAAGAATTTTGTGATATTTTTTATTAAAATGGTGTATAAGGGTATATATATAAATATATTTTATGCACTGTATATGAGCTGGCGATTTCTAAGTCTGTGGTTCCGAGAGGGGGTAACCAGGCTCACTAATAAAGGTCAAGCCACTTGGCTGCCAGAATGCCCTGCTTCAGCACAGACCAGAAAGGCATTGTGATAAGCGTATCCCCGGTATAGTCAGGGGTTAATGGGAGTCGTCCCCGTCCCCCCAGTATACGGCCAGAACCATGGACCCGGTACTTGTGGTTCGGACTGTCTCCAACCAGCCATAATGTTGTGAGAGTGAAATTATGTCTAAGTCCAGCTTTGGTACATTAGAAGCAACTCTGAAACTTAACCTAAGCGTTTTTCGAAGCTACTTTTTGGCTAACTTCTTATAGGAAGGTCTAGGAGCTCTGAAAATGAACGTGCGCGTCTTTCACTCTTCTCGAGGGACTTAGAAGAATTTTGTGATATTTTTTATTAAATGGTGTATAAGGGTATATATATAAATATATTTTATGCACTGTATATGAGCTGGCGATTTCTAAGTCTGTGGTTCCGAGAGGGGGTAACCAGGCTCACTAATAAAGGTCAAGCCACTTGGCTGCCAGAATGCCGTGCTTCAGCACAGACCAGAAAGGCATTGTGATAAGCGTATCCCCGGTATAGTCAGGGGTTAATGGGAGTCGTCCCCGTCCCCCCAGTATACGGCCAGAACCATGGACCCGGTACTTGTGGTTCGGACTATCTCCAACCAGCCATAATGGTGTGAGAGTGAAATTATGTCTAAGTCCAGCTTTGGTACATTAGAAGCAACTCTGAAACTTAACCTAAGCGATTTTCAAAACTACTTTTTGGCTAACTTCTTATAGGAAGGTCTAGGAGCTCTGAAAATGAATGTGCGCGTCTTTCACTCTTCCCGAGGGACTTAGAAGAATTTTGTGATATTTTTTATTAAAATGGTGTATAAGGGTATATATATAAATATATTTTATGCACTGTATATGAGCTGGCGATTTCTAAGTCTGTGGTTCCGAGAGGGGGTAACCAGGCTCACTAATAAAGGTCAAGCCACTTGGCTGCCAGAATGCCCTGCTTCAGCACAGACCAGAAAGGCATTGTGATAAGCGTATCCCCGGTATAGTCAGGGGTTAATGGGAGTCGTCCCCGTCCCCCCAGTATACGGCCAGAACCATGGACCCGGTACTTGTGGTTCGGACTGTCTCCAACCAGCCATAATGTTGTGAGAGTGAAATTATGTCTAAGTCCAGCTTTGGTACATTAGAAGCAACTCTGAAACTTAACCTAAGCGTTTTTCGAAGCTACTTTTTGGCTAACTTCTTATAGGAAGGTCTAGGAGCTCTGAAAATGAACGTGCGCGTCTTTCACTCTTCCCGAGGGACTTAGAAGAATTTTGTGATATTTTTTATTAAAATGGTGTATAAGGGTATATATATAAATATATTTTATGCACTGTAAATGAGCTGGCGATTTCTAAGTCTGTGGTTCCGAGAGGGGGTAACCAGGCTCACTAATAAAGGTCAAGCCACTTGGCTGCCAGAATGCCCTGCTTCAGCACAGACCAGAAAGGCATTGTGATAAGCGTATCCCCGGTATAGTCAGGGGTTAATGGGAGTCGTCCCCGTCCCCCCAGTATACGGCCAGAACCATGGACCCGGTACTTGTGGTTCGGACTGTCTCCAACCAGCCATAATGTTGTGAGAGTGAAATTATGTCTAAGTCCAGCTTTGGTACATTAGAAGCAACTCTGAAACTTAACCTAAGCGTTTTTCGAAGCTACTTTTTGGCTAACTTCTTATAGGAAGGTCTAGGAGCTCTGAAAATGAACGTGCGCGTCTTTCACTCTTCTCGAGGGACTTAGAAGAATTTTGTGATATTTTTTATTAAATGGTGTATAAGGGTATATATATAAATATATTTTATGCACTGTATATGAGCTGGCGATTTCTAAGTCTGTGGTTCCGAGAGGGGGTAACCAGGCTCACTAATAAAGGTCAAGCCACTTGGCTGCCAGAATGCCGTGCTTCAGCACAGACCAGAAAGGCATTGTGATAAGCGTATCCCCGGTATAGTCAGGGGTTAATGGGAGTCGTCCCCGTCCCCCCAGTATACGGCCAGAACCATGGACCCGGTACTTGTGGTTCGGACTATCTCCAACCAGCCATAATGGTGTGAGAGTGAAATTATGTCTAAGTCCAGCTTTGGTACATTAGAAGCAACTCTGAAACTTAACCTAAGCGATTTTCAAAACTACTTTTTGGCTAACTTCTTATAGGAAGGTCTAGGAGCTCTGAAAATGAACGTGCGCGTCTTTCACTCTTCCCGAGGGACTTAGAAGAATTTTGTGATATTTTTTATTAAAATGGTGTATAAGGGTATATATATAAATATATTTTATGCACTGTATATGAGCTGGCGATTTCTAAGTCTGTGGTTCCGAGAGGGGGTAACCAGGCTCACTAATAAAGGTCAAGCCACTTGGCTGCCAGAATGCCCTGCTTCAGCACAGACCAGAAAGGCATTGTGATAAGCGTATCCCCGGTATAGTCAGGAGTTAATGGGAGTCGTCCCCGTCCCCCCAGTATACGGCCAGAACCATGGACCCGGTACTTGTGGTTCGGACTGTCTCCAACCAGCCATAATGTTGTGAGAGTGAAATTATGTCTAAGTCCAGCTTTGGTACATTAGAAGCAACTCTGAAACTTAACCTAAGCGTTTTTCGAAGCTACTTTTTGGCTAACTTCTTATAGGAAGGTCTAGGAGCTCTGAAAATGAACGTGCGCGTCTTTCACTCTTCCCGAGGGACTTAGAAGAATTTTGTGATATTTTTTATTAAATGGTGTATAAGGGTATATATATAAATATATTTTATGCACTGTATATGAGCTGGCGATTTCTAAGTCTGTGGTTCCGAGAGGGGGTAACCAGGCTCACTAATAAAGGTCAAGCCACTTGGCTGCCAGAATGCCGTGCTTCAGCACAGACCAGAAAGGCATTGTGATAAGCGTATCCCCGGTATAGTCAGGGGTTAATGGGAGTCGTCCCCGTCCCCCCAGTATACGGCCAGAACCATGGACCCTGTACTTGTGGTTCGGACTCTCTCCAACCAGCCATAATGTTGTGAGAGTGAAATTATGTCTAAGTCCAGCTTTGGTACATTAGAAGCAACTCTGAAACTTAACCTAAGCGTTTTTCGAAGCTACTTTTTGGCTAACTTCTTATAGGAAGGTCTAGGAGCTCTGAAAATGAACGTGCGCGTCTTTCACTCTTCCCGAGGGACTTAGAAGAATTTTGTGATATGTTTTTATTAAAATGGTGTATAAGGGTATATATATATAAATATATTTTATGCACTGTATATGAGCTGGCGATTTCTAAGTCTGTGGTTCCGAGAGGGGGTAACCAGGCTCAATAATAAAGGTCAAGCCACTTGGCTGCCAGAATGCCCTGCTTCAGCACAGACCAGAAAGGCATTGTGATAAGCGTATCCCCGGTATAGTCAGGGGTTAATGGGAGTCGTCCCCGTCCCCCCAGTATACGGCCAGAACCATGGACCCGGTACTTGTGGTTCGGACTGTCTCCAACCAGCCATAATGTTGTGAGAGTGAAATTATGTCTAAGTCCAGCTTTGGTACATTAGAAGCAACTCTGAAACTTAACCTAAGCGTTTTTCGAAGCTACTTTTTGGCTAACTTCTTATAGGAAGGTCTAGGAGCTCTGAAAATGAACGTGCGCGTCTTTCACTCTTCCCGAGGGACTTAGAAGAATTTTGTGATATTTTTTATTAAATGGTGTATAAGGGTATATATATAAATATATTTTATGCACTGTATATGTGCTGGCGATTTCTAAGTCTGTGGTTCCGAGAGGGGGTAACCAGGCTCACTAATAAAGGTCAAGCCACTTGGCTGCCAGAATGCCGTGCTTCAGCACAGACCAGAAAGGCATTGTGATAAGCGTATCCCCGGTATAGTCAGGGGTTAATGGGAGTCGTCCCCGTCCCCCCAGTATACGGCCAGAACCATGGACCCTGTACTTGTGGTTCGGACTCTCTCCAACCAGCCATAATGTTGTGAGAGTGAAATTATGTCTAAGTCCAGCTTTGGTACATTAGAAGCAACTCTGAAACTTAACCTAAGCGTTTTTCGAAGCTACTTTTTGGCTAACTTCTTATAGGAAGGTCTAGGAGCTCTGAAAATGAACGTGCGCGTCTTTCACTGTTCCCGAGGGACTTAGAAGAATTTTGTGATATTTTTTATTAAAATGGTGTATAAGGGTATATATATAAATATATTTTATGCACTGTATATGAGCTGGCGATTTCTAAGTCTGTGGTTCCGAGAGGGGGTAACCAGGCTCACTAATAAAGGTCAAGCCACTTGGCTGCCAGAATGCCCTGCTTCAGCACAGACCAGAAAGGCATTGTGATAAGCGTATCCCCGGTATAGTCAGGGGTTAATGGGAGTCGTCCCCGTCCCCCCAGTATACGGCCAGAACCATGGACCCGGTACTTGTGGTTCGGACTGTCTCCAACCAGCCATAATGTTGTGAGAGTGAAATTATGTCTAAGTCCAGCTTTGGTACATTAGAAGCAACTTTGAAACTTAACCTAAGCGTTTTTCGAAGCTACTTTTTGGCTAACTTCTTATAGGAAGGTCTAGGAGCTCTGAAAATGAACGTGCGCGTCTTTCACTCTTCCCGAGGGACTTAGAAGAATTTTGTGATATTTTTTATTAAAATGGTGTATAAGGGTATATATATAAATATATTTTATGCACTGTATATGAGCTGGCGATTTCTAAGTCTGTGGTTCCGAGAGGGGGTAACCAGGCTCACTAATAAAGGTCAAGCCACTTGGCTGCCAGAATGCCTTGCTTCAGCACAGACCAGAAAGGCATTGTGATAAGCGTATCCCCGGTATAGTCAGGGGTAAATGGGAGTCGTCCCCGTCCCCCCAGTATACGGCCAGAACCATGGACCCGGTACTTGTGGTTCGGACTGTCTCCAACCAGCCATAATGTTGTGAGAGTGAAATTATGTCTAAGTCCAGCTTTGGTACATTAGAAGCAACTCTGAAACTTAACCTAAGCGTTTTTCGAAGCTACTTTTTGGCTAACTTCTTATAGGAAGGTCTAGGAGCTCTGAAAATGAACGTGCGCGTCTTTCACTCTTCCCGAGGGACTTAGAAGAATTTTGTGATATTTTTTATTAAAATGGAGTATAAGGGTATATATATAAATATATTTTATGCACTGTATATGAGCTGGCGATTTCTAAGTCTGTGGTTCCGAGAGGGGGTAACCAGGCTCACTAATAAAGGTCAAGCCACTTGGCTGCCAGAATGCCCTGCTTCAGCACAGACCAGAAAGGCATTGTGATAAGCGTATCCCCGGTATAGTCAGGGGTTAATGGGAGTCGTCCCCGTCCCCCCAGTATACGGCCAGAACCATGGACCCGGTACTTGTGGTTCGGACTATCTCCAACGAGCCATAATGGTGTGAGAGTGAAATTATGTCTAAGTCCAGCTTTGGTACATTAGAAGCAACTCTGAAACTTAACCTAAGCGATTTTCAAAACTACTTTTTGGCTAACTTCTTATAGGAAGGTCTAGGAGCTCTGAAAATGAACGTGCGCGTCTTTCACTCTTCCCGAGGGACTTAGAAGAATTTTGTGATATTTTTTATTAAAATGGTGTATAAGGGTATATATATAAATATATTTTATGCACTGTATATGAGCTGGCGATTTCTAAGTCTGTGGTTCCGAGAGGGGGTAACCAGGCTCACTAATAAAGGTCAAGCCACTTGGCTGCCAGAATGCCCTGCTTCAGCACAGACCAGAAAGGCATTGTGATAAGCGTATCCCCGGTATAGTCAGGGGTTAATGGGAGTCGTCCCCGTCCCCCCAGTATACGGCCAGAACCATGGACCCGGTACTTGTGGTTCGGACTGTCTCCAACCAGCCATAATGTTGTGAGAGTGAAATTATGTCTAAGTCCAGCTTTGGTACATTAGAAGCAACTCTGAAACTTAACCTAAGCGTTTTTCGAAGCTACTTTTTGGCTAACTTCTTATAGGAAGGTCTAGGAGCTCTGAAAATGAACGTGCGCGTCTTTCACTATTCCCGAGGGACTTAGAAGAATTTTGTGATATTTTTTATTAAAATGGTGTATAAGGGTATATATATAAATATATTTTATGCACTGTATATGAGCTGGCCATTTCTAAGTCTGTGGTTCCGAGAGGGGGTAACCAGGCTCACTAATAAAGGTCAAGCCACTTGGCTGCCAGAATGCCCTGCTTCAGCACAGACCAGAAAGGCATTGTGATAAGCGTATCCCCGGTATAGTCAGGGGTTAATGGGAGTCGTCCCCGTCCCCCCAGTATACGGCCAGAACCATGGACCCGGTACTTGTGGTTCGGACTGTCTCCAACCAGCCATAATGTTGTGAGAGTGAAATTATGTCTAAGTCCAGCTTTGGTACATTAGAAGCAACTCTGAAACTTAACCTAAGCGTTTTTCGAAGCTACTTTTTGGCTAACTTCTTATAGGAAGGTCTAGGAGCTCTGAAAATGAACGTGCGCGTCTTTCACTCTTCCCGAGGGACTTAGAAGAATTTTGTGATATTTTTTATTAAAATGGTGTATAAGGGTATATATATAAATATATTTTATGCACTGTATATGAGCTGGCGATTTCTAAGTCTGTGGTTCCGAGAGGGGGTAACCAGGCTCACTAATAAAGGTCAAGCCACTTGGCTGCTAGAATGCCCTGCTTCAGCACAGACCAGAAAGGCATTGTGATAAGCGTATCCCCGGTATAGTCAGGGGTTAATGGGAGTCGTCCCCGTCCCCCCAGTATACGGCCAGAACCATGGACCCGGTACTTGTGGTTCGGACTGTCTCCAACCAGCCATAATGTTGTGAGAGTGAAATTATGTCTAAGTCCAGCTTTGGTACATTAGAAGCAACTCTGAAACTTAACCTAAGCGTTTTTCGAAGCTACTTTTTGGCTAACTTCTTATAGGAAGGTCTAGGAGCTCTGAAAATGAACGTGCGCGTCTTTCACTCTTCCCGAGGGACTTAGAAGAATTTTGTGATATTTTTTATTAAAATGGTGTATAAGGGTATATATATAAATATATTTTATGCACTGTATATGAGCTGGCGATTTCTAAGTCTGTGGTTCCGAGAGGGGGTAACCAGGCTCACTAATAAAGGTCAAGCCACTTGGCTGCCAGAATGCCCTGCTTCAGCACAGACCAGAAAGGCATTGTGATAAGCGTATCCCCGGTATAGTCAGGGGTTAATGGGAGTCGTCCCCGTCCCCCCAGTATACGGCAAGAACCATAGACCCGGTACTTGTGGTTCGGACTATCTCCAACCAGCCATAATGGTGTGAGAGTGAAATTATGTCTAAGTCCAGCTTTGGTACATTAGAAGCAACTCTGAAACTTAACCTAAGCGATTTTCAAAACTACTTTTTGGCTAACTTCTTATAGGAAGGTCTAGGAGCTCTGAAAATGAACGTGCGCGTCTTTCACTCTTCCCGAGGGACTTAGAATAATTTTGTGATATTTTTTATTAAAATGGTGTATAAGGGTATATATATAAATATATTTTATGCACTGTATATGAGCTGGCGATTTCTAAGTCTGTGGTTCCGAGAGGGGGTAACCAGGCTCACTAATAAAGGTCAAGCCACTTGGCTGCCAGAATGCCCTGCTTCAGCACAGACCAGAAAGGCATTGTGATAAGCGTATCCCCGGTATAGTCAGGGGTTAATGGGAGTCGTCCCCGTCCCCCCAGTATACGGCCAGAACCATGGACCCGGTACTTGTGGTTCGGACTCTCTCCAACCAGCCATAATGTTGTGAGAGTGAAATTATGTCTAAGTCCAGCTTTGGTACATTAGAAGCAACTCTGAAACTTAACCTAAGCGTTTTTCGAAGCTACTTTTTGGCTAACTTCTTATAGGAAGGTCTAGGAGCTCTGAAAATGAACGTGCGCGTCTTTCACTCTTCCCGAGGGACTTAGAAGAATTTTGTGATATTTTTTATTAAATGGTGTATAAGGGTATATATATAAATATATTTTATGCACTGTATATGAGCTGGCGATTTCTAAGTCTGTGGTTCCGAGAGGGGGTAACCAGGCTCACTAATAAAGGTCAAGCCACTTGGCTGCCAGAATGCCGTGCTTCAGCACAGACCAGAAAGGCATTGTGATAAGCGTATCCCCGGTATAGTCAGGGGTTAATGGGAGTCGTCCCCGCCCCCCCAGTATACGGCCAGAACCATGGACCCGGTACTTGTGGTTCGGACTGTCTCCAACCAGCCATAATGTTGTGAGAGTGAAATTATGTCTAAGTCCAGCTTTGGTACATTAGAAGCAACTCTGAAACTTAACCTAAGCGTTTTTCGAAGCTACTTTTTGGCTAACTTCTTATAGGAAGGTCTAGGAGCTCTGAAAATGAACGTGCGCGTCTTTCACTCTTCCCGAGGGACTTAGAAGAATTTTGTGATATTTTTTATTAAAATGGTGTATAAGGGTATATATATAAATATATTTTATGCACTGTATATGAGCTGGCGATTTCTAAGTCTGTGGTTCCGAGAGGGGGTAACCAGGCTCACTAATAAAGGTCAAGCCACTTGGCTGCCAGAATGCCCTGCTTCAGCACAGACCAGAAAGGCATTGTGATAAGCGTATCCCCGGTATAGTCAGGGGTTAATGGGAGTCGTCCCCGTCCCCCCAGTATACGGCCAGAACCATGGACCCGGTACTTGTGGTTCGGACTGTCTCCAACCAGCCATAATGTTGTGAGAGTGAAATTATGTCTAAGTCCAGCTTTGGTACATTAGAAGCAACTCTGAAACTTAACCTAAGCGTTTTTCGAAGCTACTTTTTGGCTAACTTCTTATAGGAAGGTCTAGGAGCTCTGAAAATGAACGTGCGCGTCTTTCACTATTCCCGAGGGACTTAGAAGAATTTTGTGATATTTTTTATTAAAATGGTGTATAAGGGTATATATATAAATATATTTTATGCACTGTATATGAGCTGGCCATTTCTAAGTCTGTGGTTCCGAGAGGGGGTAACCAGGCTCACTAATAAAGGTCAAGCCACTTGGCTGCCAGAATGCCCTGCTTCAGCACAGACCAGAAAGGCATTGTGATAAGCGTATCCCCGGTATAGTCAGGGGTTAATGGGAGTCGTCCCCGTCCCCCCAGTATACGGCCAGAACCATGGACCCGGTACTTGTGGTTCGGACTGTCTCCAACCAGCCATAATGTTGTGAGAGTGAAATTATGTCTAAGTCCAGCTTTGGTACATTAGAAGCAACTCTGAAACTTAACCTAAGCGTTTTTCGAAGCTACTTTTTGGCTAACTTCTTATAGGAAGGTCTAGGAGCTCTGAAAATGAACGTGCGCGTCTTTCACTCTTCCCGAGGGACTTAGAAGAATTTTGTGATATTTTTTATTAAAATGGTGTATAAGGGTATATATATAAATATATTTTATGCACTGTATATGAGCTGGCGATTTCTAAGTCTGTGGTTCCGAGAGGGGGTAACCAGGCTCACTAATAAAGGTCAAGCCACTTGGCTGCTAGAATGCCCTGCTTCAGCACAGACCAGAAAGGCATTGTGATAAGCGTATCCCCGGTATAGTCAGGGGTTAATGGGAGTCGTCCCCGTCCCCCCAGTATACGGCCAGAACCATGGACCCGGTACTTGTGGTTCGGACTGTCTCCAACCAGCCATAATGTTGTGAGAGTGAAATTATGTCTAAGTCCAGCTTTGGTACATTAGAAGCAACTCTGAAACTTAACCTAAGCGTTTTTCGAAGCTACTTTTTGGCTAACTTCTTATAGGAAGGTCTAGGAGCTCTGAAAATGAACGTGCGCGTCTTTCACTCTTCCCGAGGGACTTAGAAGAATTTTGTGATATTTTTTATTAAAATGGTGTATAAGGGTATATATATAAATATATTTTATGCACTGTATATGAGCTGGCGATTTCTAAGTCTGTGGTTCCGAGAGGGGGTAACCAGGCTCACTAATAAAGGTCAAGCCACTTGGCTGCCAGAATGCCCTGCTTCAGCACAGACCAGAAAGGCATTGTGATAAGCGTATCCCCGGTATAGTCAGGGGTTAATGGGAGTCGTCCCCGTCCCCCCAGTATACGGCAAGAACCATAGACCCGGTACTTGTGGTTCGGACTATCTCCAACCAGCCATAATGGTGTGAGAGTGAAATTATGTCTAAGTCCAGCTTTGGTACATTAGAAGCAACTCTGAAACTTAACCTAAGCGATTTTCAAAACTACTTTTTGGCTAACTTCTTATAGGAAGGTCTAGGAGCTCTGAAAATGAACGTGCGCGTCTTTCACTCTTCCCGAGGGACTTAGAAGAATTTTGTGATATTTTTTATTAAAATGGTGTATAAGGGTATATATATAAATATATTTTATGCACTGTATATGAGCTGGCGATTTCTAAGTCTGTGGTTCCGAGAGGGGGTAACCAGGCTCACTAATAAAGGTCAAGCCACTTGGCTGCCAGAATGCCCTGCTTCAGCACAGACCAGAAAGGCATTGTGATAAGCGTATCCCCGGTATAGTCAGGGGTAAATGGGAGTCGTCCCCGTCCCCCCAGTATACGGCCAGAACCATGGACCCGGTACTTGTGGTTCGGACTCTCTCCAACCAGCCATAATGTTGTGAGAGTGAAATTATGTCTAAGTCCAGCTTTGGTACATTAGAAGCAACTCTGAAACTTAACCTAAGCGTTTTTCGAAGCTACTTTTTGGCTAACTTCTTATAGGAAGGTCTAGGAGCTCTGAAAATGAACGTGCGCGTCTTTCACTCTTCCCGAGGGACTTAGAAGAATTTTGTGATATTTTTTATTAAATGGTGTATAAGGGTATATATATAAATATATTTTATGCACTGTATATGAGCTGGCGATTTCTAAGTCTGTGGTTCCGAGAGGGGGTAACCAGGCTCACTAATAAAGGTCAAGCCACTTGGCTGCCAGAATGCCCTGCTTCAGCACAGACCAGAAAGGCATTGTGATAAGCGTATCCCCGGTATAGTCAGGGGTTAATGGGAGTCGTCCCCGTCCCCCCAGTATACGGCCAGAACCATGGACCCGGTACTTGTGGTTCGGACTCTCTCCAACCAGCCATAATGTTGTGAGAGTGAAATTATGTCTAAGTCCAGCTTTGGTACATTAGAAGCAACTCTGAAACTTAACCTAAGCGTTTTTCGAAGCTACTTTTTGGCTAACTTCTTATAGGAAGGTCTAGGAGCTCTGAAAATGAACGTGCGCGTCTTTCACTCTTCCCGAGGGACTTAGAAGAATTTTGTGATATTTTTTATTAAATGGTGTATAAGGGTATATATATAAATATATTTTATGCACTGTATATGAGCTGGCGATTTCTAAGTCTGTGGTTCCGAGAGGGGGTAACCAGGCTCACTAATAAAGGTCAAGCCACTTGGCTGCCAGAATGCCGTGCTTCAGCACAGACCAGAAAGGCATTGTGATAAGCGTATCCCCGGTATAGTCAGGGGTTAATGGGAGTCGTCCCCGCCCCCCCAGTATACGGCCAGAACCATGGACCCGGTACTTGTGGTTCGGACTGTCTCCAACCAGCCATAATGTTGTGAGAGTGAAATTATGTCTAAGTCCAGCTTTGGTACATTAGAAGCAACTCTGAAACTTAACCTAAGCGTTTTTCGAAGCTACTTTTTGGCTAACTTCTTATAGGAAGGTCTAGGAGCTCTGAAAATGAACGTGCGCGTCTTTCACTCTTCCCGAGGGACTTAGAATAATTTTGTGATATTTTTTATTAAATGGTGTATAAGGGTATATATATAAATATATTTTATGCACTGTATATGAGCTGGCGATTTCTAAGTCTGTGGTTCCGAGAGGGGGTAACCAGGCTCACTAATAAAGGTCAAGCCACTTGGCTGCCAGAATGCCCTGCTTCAGCACAGACCAGAAAGGCATTGTGATAAGCGTATCCCCGGTATAGTCAGGGGTTAATGGGAGTCGTCCCCGCCCCCCCAGTATACGGCCAGAACCATGGACCCGGTACTTGTGGTTCGGACTGTCTCCAACCAGCCATAATGTAGTGAGAGTGAAATTATGTCTAAGTCCAGCTTTGGTACATTAGAAGCAACTCTGAAACTTAACCTAAGCGTTTTTCGAAGCTACTTTTTGGCTAACTTCTTATAGGAAGGTCTAGGAGCTCTGAAAATGAACGTGCGCGTCTTTCACTCTTCCCGAGGGACTTAGAAGAATTTTGTGATATTTTTTATTAAATGGTGTATAAGGGTATATATATAAATATATTTTATGCACTGTATATGAGCTGGCGATTTCTAAGTCTGTGGTTCCGAGAGGGGGTAACCAGGCTCACTAATAAAGGTCAAGCCACTTGGCTGCCAGAATGCCCTGCTTCAGCACAGACCAGAAAGGCATTGTGATAAGCGTATCCCCGGTATAGTCAGGGGTTAATGGGAGTCGTCCCCGTCCCCCCAGTATACGGCCAGAACCATGGACCCGGTACTTGTGGTTCGGACTGTCTCCAACCAGCCATAATGTTGTGAGAGTGAAATTATGTCTAAGTCCAGCTTTGGTACATTAGAAGCAACTCTGAAACTTAACCTAAGCGTTTTTCGAAGCTACTTTTTGGCTAACTTCTTATAGGAAGGTCTAGGAGCTCTGAAAATGAACGTGCGCGTCTTTCACTCTTCCCGAGGGACTTAGAAGAATTTTGTGATATTTTTTATTAAATGGTGTATAAGGGTATATATATAAATATATTTTATGCACTGTATATGAGCTGGCGATTTCTAAGTCTGTGGTTCCGAGAGGGGGTAACCAGGCTCACTAATAAAGGTCAAGCCACTTGGCTGCCAGAATGCCGTGCTTCAGCACAGACCAGAAAGGCATTGTGATAAGCGTATCCCCGGTATAGTCAGGGGTTAATGGGAGTCGTCCCCGCCCCCCCAGTATACGGCCAGAACCATGGACCCGGTACTTGTGGTTCGGACTGTCTCCAACCAGCCATAATGTTGTGAGAGTGAAATTATGTCTAAGTCCAGCGTTGGTACATTAGAAGCAACTCTGAAACTTAACCTAAGCGTTTTTCGAAGCTACTTTTTGGCTAACTTCTTATAGGAAGGTCTAGGAGCTCTGAAAATGAACGTGCGCGTCTTTCACTCTTCCCGAGGGACTTAGAAGAATTTTGTGATATTTTTTATTAAATGGTGTATAAGGGTATATATATAAATATATTTTATGCACTGTATATGAGCTGGCGATTTCTAAGTCTGTGGTTCCGAGAGGGGGTAACCAGGCTCACTAATAAAGGTCAAGCCACTTGGCTGCCAGAATGCCCTGCTTCAGCACAGACCAGAAAGGCATTGTGATAAGCGTATCCCCGGTATAGTCAGGGGTTAATGGGAGTCGTCCCCGCCCCCCCAGTATACGGCCAGAACCATGGACCCGGTACTTGTGGTTCGGACTGTCTCCAACCAGCCATAATGTAGTGAGAGTGAAATTATGTCTAAGTCCAGCTTTGGTACATTAGAAGCAACTCTGAAACTTAACCTAAGCGTTTTTCGAAGCTACTTTTTGGCTAACTTCTTATAGGAAGGTCTAGGAGCTCTGAAAATGAACGTGCGCGTCTTTCACTCTTCCCGAGGGACTTAGAAGAATTTTGTGATATTTTTTATTAAATGGTGTATAAGGGTATATATATAAATATATTTTATGCACTGTATATGAGCTGGCGATTTCTAAGTCTGTGGTTCCGAGAGGGGGTAACCAGGCTCACTAATAAAGGTCAAGCCACTTGGCTGCCAGAATGCCGTGCTTCAGCACAGACCAGAAAGGCATTGTGATAAGCGTATCCCCGGTATAGTCAGGGGTTAATGGGAGTCGTCCCCGCCCCCCCAGTATACGGCCAGAACCATGGACCCGGTACTTGTGGTTCGGACTGTCTCCAACCAGCCATAATGTTGTGAGAGTGAAATTATGTCTAAGTCCAGCGTTGGTACATTAGAAGCAACTCTGAAACTTAACCTAAGCGTTTTTCGAAGCTACTTTTTGGCTAACTTCTTATAGGAAGGTCTAGGAGCTCTGAAAATGAACGTGCGCGTCTTTCACTCTTCCCGAGGGACTTAGAAGAATTTTGTGATATTTTTTATTAAATGGTGTATAAGGGTATATATATAAATATATTTTATGCACTGTATATGAGCTGGCGATTTCTAAGTCTGTGGTTCCGAGAGGGGGTAACCAGGCTCACTAATAAAGGTCAAGCCACTTGGCTGCCAGAATGCCCTGCTTCAGCACAGACCAGAAAGGCATTGTGATAAGCGTATCCCCGGTATAGTCAGGGGTTAATGGGAGTCGTCCCCGCCCCCCCAGTATACGGCCAGAACCATGGACCCGGTACTTGTGGTTCGGACTGTCTCCAACCAGCCATAATGTA
The DNA here is from genome assembly GCF_040206685.1 of Ascaphus truei. NCBI lineage: Eukaryota > Metazoa > Chordata > Amphibia > Anura > Ascaphidae > Ascaphus > Ascaphus truei. The sequence continues at coordinate 2,587,150 of NC_134493.1, forward strand.
GTGAGAGTGAAATTATGTCTAAGTCCAGCTTTGGTACATTAGAAGCAACTCTGAAACTTAACCTAAGCGTTTTTCGAAGCTACTTTTTGGCTAACTTCTTATAGGAAGGTCTAGGAGCTCTGAAAATGAACGTGCGCGTCTTTCACTCTTCCCGAGGGACTTAGAAGAATTTTGTGATATTTTTTATTAAAATGGTGTATAAGGGTATATATATAAATATATTTTATGCACTGTATATGAGCTGGCGATTTCTAAGTCTGTGGTTCCGAGAGGGGGTAACCAGGCTCACTAATAAAGGTCAAGCCACTTGGCTGCCAGAATGCCCTGCTTCAGCACAGACCAGAAAGGCATTGTGATAAGCGTATCCCCGGTATAGTCAGGGGTTAATGGGAGTCGTCCCCGTCCCCCCAGTATACGGCCAGAACCATGGACCCGGTACTTGTGGTTCGGACTGTCTCCAACCAGCCATAATGTTGTGAGAGTGAAATTATGTCTAAGTCCAGCTTTGGTACATTAGAAGCAACTCTGAAACTTAACCTAAGCGTTTTTCGAAGCTACTTTTTGGCTAACTTCTTATAGGAAGGTCTAGGAGCTCTGAAAATGAACGTGCGCGTCTTTCACTCTTCCCGAGGGACTTAGAAGAATTTTGTGATATTTTTTATTAAATGGTGTATAAGGGTATATATATAAATATATTTTATGCACTGTATATGAGCTGGCGATTTCTAAGTCTGTGGTTCCGAGAGGGGGTAACCAGGCTCACTAATAAAGGTCAAGCCACTTGGCTGCTAGAATGCCCTGCTTCAGCACAGACCAGAAAGGCATTGTGATAAGCGTATCCCCGGTATAGTCAGGGGTTAATGGGAGTCGTCCCCGTCCCCCCAGTATACGGCCAGAACCATGGACCCGGTACTTGTGGTTCGGACTGTCTCCAACCAGCCATAATGTTGTGAGAGTGAAATTATGTCTAAGTCCAGCTTTGGTACATTAGAAGCAACTCTGAAACTTAACCTAAGCGTTTTTCGAAGCTACTTTTTGGCTAACTTCTTATAGGAAGGTCTAGGAGCTCTGAAAATGAACGTGCACGTCTTTCACTCTTCCCGAGGGACTTAGAAGAATTTTGTGATATTTTTTATTAAATGGTGTATAAGGGTATATATATAAATATATTTTATGCACTGTATATGAGCTGGCGATTTCTAAGTCTGTGGTTCCGAGAGGGGGTAACCAGGCTCACTAATAAAGGTCAAGCCACTTGGCTGCCAGAATGCCCTGCTTCAGCACAGACCAGAAAGGCATTGTGATAAGCGTATCCCCGGTATAGTCAGGGGTTAATGGGAGTCGTCCCCGTCCCCCCAGTATACGGCCAGAACCATGGACCCGGTACTTGTGGTTCGGACTGTCTCCAACCAGCCATAATGTTGTGAGAGTGAAATTATGTCTAAGTCCAGCTTTGGTACATTAGAAGCAACTCTGAAACTTAACCTAAGCGTTTTTCGAAGCTACTTTTTGGCTAACTTCTTATAGGAAGGTCTAGGAGCTCTGAAAATGAACGTGCACGTCTTTCACTCTTCCCGAGGGACTTAGAAGAATTTTGTGATATTTTTTATTAAATGGTGTATAAGGGTATATATATAAATATATTTTATGCACTGTATATGAGCTGGCGATTTCTAAGTCTGTGGTTCCGAGAGGGGGTAACCAGGCTCACTAATAAAGGTCAAGCCACTTGGCTGCCAGAATGCCCTGCTTCAGCACAGACCAGAAAGGCATTGTGATAAGCGTATCCCCGGTATAGTCAGGGGTTAATGGGAGTCGTCCCCGTCCCCCCAGTATACGGCCAGAACCATGGACCCGGTACTTGTGGTTCGGACTGTCTCCAACCAGCCATAATGTTGTGAGAGTGAAATTATGTCTAAGTCCAGCTTTGGTACATTAGAAGCAACTCTGAAACTTAACCTAAGCGTTTTTCGAAGCTACTTTTTGGCTAACTTCTTATAGGAAGGTCTAGGAGCTCTGAAAATGAACGTGCGCGTCTTTCACTCTTCCCGAGGGACTTAGAAGAATTTTGTGATATTTTTTATTAAATGGTGTATAAGGGTATATATATAAATATATTTTATGCACTGTATATGAGCTGGCGATTTCTAAGTCTGTGGTTCCGAGAGGGGGTAACCAGGCTCACTAATAAAGGTCAAGCCACTTGGCTGCCAGAATGCCGTGCTTCAGCACAGACCAGAAAGGCATTGTGATAAGCGTATCCCCGGTATAGTCAGGGGTTAATGGGAGTCGTCCCCGCCCCCCCAGTATACGGCCAGAACCATGGACCCGGTACTTGTGGTTCGGACTGTCTCCAACCAGCCATAATGTTGTGAGAGTGAAATTATGTCTAAGTCCAGCGTTGGTACATTAGAAGCAACTCTGAAACTTAACCTAAGCGTTTTTCGAAGCTACTTTTTGGCTAACTTCTTATAGGAAGGTCTAGGAGCTCTGAAAATGAACGTGCGCGTCTTTCACTCTTCCCGAGGGACTTAGAAGAATTTTGTGATATTTTTTATTAAATGGTGTATAAGGGTATATATATAAATATATTTTATGCACTGTATATGAGCTGGCGATTTCTAAGTCTGTGGTTCCGAGAGGGGGTAACCAGGCTCACTAATAAAGGTCAAGCCACTTGGCTGCCAGAATGCCCTGCTTCAGCACAGACCAGAAAGGCATTGTGATAAGCGTATCCCCGGTATAGTCAGGGGTTAATGGGAGTCGTCCCCGCCCCCCCAGTATACGGCCAGAACCATGGACCCGGTACTTGTGGTTCGGACTCTCTCCAACCAGCCATAATGTAGTGAGAGTGAAATTATGTCTAAGTCCAGCTTTGGTACATTAGAAGCAACTCTGAAACTTAACCTAAGCGTTTTTCGAAGCTACTTTTTGGCTAACTTCTTATAGGAAGGTCTAGGAGCTCTGAAAATGAACGTGCGCGTCTTTCACTCTTCCCGAGGGACTTAGAAGAATTTTGTGATATTTTTTATTAAATGGTGTATAAGGGTATATATATAAATATATTTTATGCACTGTATATGAGCTGGCGATTTCTAAGTCTGTGGTTCCGAGAGGGGGTAACCAGGCTCACTAATAAAGGTCAAGCCACTTGGCTGCCAGAATGCCCTGCTTCAGCACAGACCAGAAAGGCATTGTGATAAGCGTATCCCCGGTATAGTCAGGGGTTAATGGGAGTCGTCCCCGTCCCCCCAGTATACGGCCAGAACCATGGACCCGGTACTTGTGGTTCGGACTGTCTCCAACCAGCCATAATGTTGTGAGAGTGAAATTATGTCTAAGTCCAGCTTTGGTACATTAGAAGCAACTCTGAAACTTAACCTAAGCGTTTTTCGAAGCTACTTTTTGGCTAACTTCTTATAGGAAGGTCTAGGAGCTCTGAAAATGAACGTGCGCGTCTTTCACTCTTCCCGAGGGACTTAGAAGAATTTTGTGATATTTTTTATTAAATGGTGTATAAGGGTATATATATAAATATATTTTATGCACTGTATATGAGCTGGCGATTTCTAAGTCTGTGGTTCCGAGAGGGGGTAACCAGGCTCACTAATAAAGGTCAAGCCACTTGGCTGCTAGAATGCCCTGCTTCAGCACAGACCAGAAAGGCATTGTGATAAGCGTATCCCCGGTATAGTCAGGGGTTAATGGGAGTCGTCCCCGTCCCCCCAGTATACGGCCAGAACCATGGACCCGGTACTTGTGGTTCGGACTGTCTCCAACCAGCCATAATGTTGTGAGAGTGAAATTATGTCTAAGTCCAGCTTTGGTACATTAGAAGCAACTCTGAAACTTAACCTAAGCGTTTTTCGAAGCTACTTTTTGGCTAACTTCTTATAGGAAGGTCTAGGAGCTCTGAAAATGAACGTGCGCGTCTTTCACTCTTCCCGAGGGACTTAGAAGAATTTTGTGATATTTTTTATTAAATGGTGTATAAGGGTATATATATAAATATATTTTATGCACTGTATATGAGCTGGCGATTTCTAAGTCTGTGGTTCCGAGAGGGGGTAACCAGGCTCACTAATAAAGGTCAAGCCACTTGGCTGCCAGAATGCCCTGCTTCAGCACAGACCAGAAAGGCATTGTGATAAGCGTATCCCCGGTATAGTCAGGGGTTAATGGGAGTCGTCCCCGTCCCCCCAGTATACGGCCAGAACCATGGACCCGGTACTTGTGGTTCGGACTGTCTCCAACCAGCCATAATGTTGTGAGAGTGAAATTATGTCTAAGTCCAGCTTTGGTACATTAGAAGCAACTCTGAAACTTAACCTAAGCGTTTTTCGAAGCTACTTTTTGGCTAACTTCTTATAGGAAGGTCTAGGAGCTCTGAAAATGAACGTGCGCGTCTTTCACTCTTCCCGAGGGACTTAGAAGAATTTTGTGATATTTTTTATTAAATGGTGTATAAGGGTATATATATAAATATATTTTATGCACTGTATATGAGCTGGCGATTTCTAAGTCTGTGGTTCCGAGAGGGGGTAACCAGGCTCACTAATAAAGGTCAAGCCACTTGGCTGCTAGAATGCCCTGCTTCAGCACAGACCAGAAAGGCATTGTGATAAGCGTATCCCCGGTATAGTCAGGGGTTAATGGGAGTCGTCCCCGTCCCCCCAGTATACGGCCAGAACCATGGACCCGGTACTTGTGGTTCGGACTGTCTCCAACCAGCCATAATGTTGTGAGAGTGAAATTATGTCTAAGTCCAGCTTTGGTACATTAGAAGCAACTCTGAAACTTAACCTAAGCGTTTTTCGAAGCTACTTTTTGGCTAACTTCTTATAGGAAGGTCTAGGAGCTCTGAAAATGAACGTGCGCGTCTTTCACTCTTCCCGAGGGACTTAGAAGAATTTTGTGATATTTTTTATTAAAATGGTGTATAAGGGTATATATATAAATATATTTTATGCACTGTATATGAGCTGGCGATTTCTAAGTCTGTGGTTCCGAGAGGGGGTAACCAGGCTCACTAATAAAGGTCAAGCCACTTGGCTGCCAGAATGCCCTGCTTCAGCACAGACCAGAAAGGCATTGTGATAAGCGTATCCCCGGTATAGTCAGGGGTTAATGGGAGTCGTCCCCGTCCCCCCAGTATACGGCAAGAACCATGGACCCGGTACTTGTGGTTCGGACTATCTCCAACCAGCCATAATGGTGTGAGAGTGAAATTATGTCTAAGTCCAGCTTTGGTACATTAGAAGCAACTCTGAAACTTAACCTAAGCGATTTTCAAAACTACTTTTTGGCTAACTTCTTATAGGAAGGTCTAGGAGCTCTGAAAATGAACGTGCGCGTCTTTCACTCTTCCCGAGGGACTTAGAAGAATTTTGTGATATTTTTTATTAAAATGGTGTATAAGGGTATATATATAAATATATTTTATGCACTGTATATGAGCTGGCGATTTCTAAGTCTGTGGTTCCGAGAGGGGGTAACCAGGCTCACTAATAAAGGTCAAGCCACTTGGCTGCCAGAATGCCCTGCTTCAGCACAGACCAGAAAGGCATTGTGATAAGCGTATCCCCGGTATAGTCAGGGGTTAATGGGAGTCGTCCCCGTCCCCCCAGTATACGGCCAGAACCATGGACCCGGTACTTGTGGTTCGGACTCTCTCCAACCAGCCATAATGTTGTGAGAGTGAAATTATGTCTAAGTCCAGCTTTGGTACATTAGAAGCAACTCTGAAACTTAACCTAAGCGTTTTTCGAAGCTACTTTTTGGCTAACTTCTTATAGGAAGGTCTAGGAGCTCTGAAAATGAACGTGCGCGTCTTTCACTCTTCCCGAGGGACTTAGAAGAATTTTGTGATATTTTTTATTAAATGGTGTATAAGGGTATATATATAAATATATTTTATGCACTGTATATGAGCTGGCGATTTCTAAGTCTGTGGTTCCGAGAGGGGGTAACCAGGCTCACTAATAAAGGTCAAGCCACTTGGCTGCCAGAATGCCGTGCTTCAGCACAGACCAGAAAGGCATTGTGATAAGCGTATCCCCGGTATAGTCAGGGGTTAATGGGAGTCGTCCCCGCCCCCCCAGTATACGGCCAGAACCATGGACCCGGTACTTGTGGTTCGGACTGTCTCCAACCAGCCATAATGTTGTGAGAGTGAAATTATGTCTAAGTCCAGCTTTGGTACATTAGAAGCAACTCTGAAACTTAACCTAAGCGATTTTCAAAACTACTTTTTGGGTAACTTCTTATAGGAAGGTCTAGGAGCTCTGAAAATGAACGTGCGCGTCTTTCACTCTTCCCGAGGGACTTAGAAGAATTTTGTGATATTTTTTATTAAAATGGTGTATAAGGGTATATATATAAATATATTTTATGCACTGTATATGAGCTGGCGATTTCTAAGTCTGTGGTTCCGAGAGGGGGTAACCAGGCTCACTAATAAAGGTCAAGCCACTTGGCTGCCAGAATGCCCTGCTTCAGCACAGACCAGAAAGGCATTGTGATAAGCGTATCCCCGGTATAGTCAGGGGTTAATGGGAGTCGTCCCCGTCCCCCCAGTATACTGCCAGAACCATGGACCCGGTACTTGTGGTTCGGACTCTCTCCAACCAGCCATAATGTTGTGAGAGTGAAATTATGTCTAAGTCCAGCTTTGGTACATTAGAAGCAACTCTGAAACTTAACCTAAGCGTTTTTCGAAGCTACTTTTTGGCTAACTTCTTATAGGAAGGTCTAGGAGCTCTGAAAATGAACGTGCGCGTCTTTCACTCTTCCCGAGGGACTTAGAAGAATTTTGTGATATTTTTTATTAAATGGTGTATAAGGGTATATATATAAATATATTTTATGCACTGTATATGAGCTGGCGATTTCTAAGTCTGTGGTTCCGAGAGGGGGTAACCAGGCTCACTAATAAAGGTCAAGCCACTTGGCTGCCAGAATGCCGTGCTTCAGCACAGACCAGAAAGGCATTGTGATAAGCGTATCCCCGGTATAGTCAGGGGTTAATGGGAGTCGTCCCCGCCCCCCCAGTATACGGCCAGAACCATGGACCCGGTACTTGTGGTTCGGACTGTCTCCAACCAGCCATAATGTTGTGAGAGTGAAATTATGTCTAAGTCCAGCTTTGGTACATTAGAAGCAACTCTGAAACTTAACCTAAGCGATTTTCAAAACTACTTTTTGGGTAACTTCTTATAGGAAGGTCTAGGAGCTCTGAAAATGAACGTGCGCGTCTTTCACTCTTCCCGAGGGACTTAGAAGAATTTTGTGATATTTTTTATTAAAATGGTGTATAAGGGTATATATATAAATATATTTTATGCACTGTATATGAGCTGGCGATTTCTAAGTCTGTGGTTCCGAGAGGGGGTAACCAGGCTCACTAATAAAGGTCAAGCCACTTGGCTGCCAGAATGCCCTGCTTCAGCACAGACCAGAAAGGCATTGTGATAAGCGTATCCCCGGTATAGTCAGGGGTTAATGGGAGTCGTCCCCGTCCCCCCAGTATACGGCCAGAACCATGGACCCGGTACTTGTGGTTCGGACTCTCTCCAACCAGCCATAATGTTGTGAGAGTGAAATTATGTCTAAGTCCAGCTTTGGTACATTAGAAGCAACTCTGAAACTTAACCTAAGCGTTTTTCGAAGCTACTTTTTGGCTAACTTCTTATAGGAAGGTCTAGGAGCTCTGAAAATGAACGTGCGCGTCTTTCACTCTTCCCGAGGGACTTAGAAGAATTTTGTGATATTTTTTATTAAATGGTGTATAAGGGTATATATATAAATATATTTTATGCACTGTATATGAGCTGGCGATTTCTAAGTCTGTGGTTCCGAGAGGGGGTAACCAGGCTCACTAATAAAGGTCAAGCCACTTGGCTGCCAGAATGCCGTGCTTCAGCACAGACCAGAAAGGCATTGTGATAAGCGTATCCCCGGTATAGTCAGAGGTTAATGGGAGTCGTCCCCGCCCCCCCAGTATACGGCCAGAACCATGGACCCGGTACTTGTGGTTCGGACTGTCTCCAACCAGCCATAATGTTGTGAGAGTGAAATTATGTCTAAGTCCAGCGTTGGTACATTAGAAGCAACTCTGAAACTTAACCTAAGCGTTTTTCGAAGCTACTTTTTGGCTAACTTCTTATAGGAAGGTCTAGGAGCTCTGAAAATGAACGTGCGCGTCTTTCACTCTTCCCGAGGGACTTAGAAGAATTTTGTGATATTTTTTATTAAATGGTGTATAAGGGTATATATATAAATATATTTTATGCACTGTATATGAGCTGGCGATTTCTAAGTCTGTGGTTCCGAGAGGGGGTAACCAGGCTCACTAATAAAGGTCAAGCCACTTGGCTGCCAGAATGCCCTGCTTCAGCACAGACCAGAAAGGCATTGTGATAAGCGTATCCCCGGTATAGTCAGGGGTTAATGGGAGTCGTCCCCGCCCCCCCAGTATACGGCCAGAACCATGGACCCGGTACTTGTGGTTCGGACTGTCTCCAACCAGCCATAATGTAGTGAGAGTGAAATTATGTCTAAGTCCAGCTTTGGTACATTAGAAGCAACTCTGAAACTTAACCTAAGCGTTTTTCGAAGCTACTTTTTGGCTAACTTCTTATAGGAAGGTCTAGGAGCTCTGAAAATGAACGTGCGCGTCTTTCACTCTTCCCGAGGGACTTAGAAGAATTTTGTGATATTTTTTATTAAAATGGTGTATAAGGGTATATATATAAATATATTTTATGCACTGTATATGAGCTGGCGATTTCTAAGTCTGTGGTTCCGAGAGGGGGTAACCAGGCTCACTAATAAAGGTCAAGCCACTTGGCTGCCAGAATGCCCTGCTTCAGCACAGACCAGAAAGGCATTGTGATAAGCGTATCCCCGGTATAGTCAGGGGTTAATGGGAGTCGTCCCCGTCCCCCCAGTATACGGCCAGAACCATGGACCCGGTACTTGTGGTTCGGACTGTCTCCAACCAGCCATAATGTTGTGAGAGTGAAATTATGTCTAAGTCCAGCTTTGGTACATTAGAAGCAACTCTGAAACTTAACCTAAGCGTTTTTCGAAGCTACTTTTTGGCTAACTTCTTATAGGAAGGTCTAGGAGCTCTGAAAATGAACGTGCGCGTCTTTCACTCTTCCCGAGGGACTTAGAAGAATTTTGTGATATTTTTTATTAAATGGTGTATAAGGGTATATATATAAATATATTTTATGCACTGTATATGAGCTGGCGATTTCTAAGTCTGTGGTTCCGAGAGGGGGTAACCAGGCTCACTAATAAAGGTCAAGCCACTTGGCTGCCAGAATGCCGTGCTTCAGCACAGACCAGAAAGGCATTGTGATAAGCGTATCCCCGGTATAGTCAGGGGTTAATGGGAGTCGTCCCCGCCCCCCCAGTATACGGCCAGAACCATGGACCCGGTACTTGTGGTTCGGACTGTCTCCAACCAGCCATAATGTTGTGAGAGTGAAATTATGTCTAAGTCCAGCTTTGGTACATTAGAAGCAACTCTGAAACTTAACCTAAGCGTTTTTCGAAGCTACTTTTTGGCTAACTTCTTATAGGAAGGTCTAGGAGCTCTGAAAATGAACGTGCGCGTCTTTCACTCTTCCCGAGGGACTTAGAAGAATTTTGTGATATTTTTTATTAAATGGTGTATAAGGGTATATATATAAATATATTTTATGCACTGTATATGAGCTGGCGATTTCTAAGTCTGTGGTTCCGAGAGGGGGTAACCAGGCTCACTAATAAAGGTCAAGCCACTTGGCTGCCAGAATGCCCTGCTTCAGCACAGACCAGAAAGGCATTGTGATAAGCGTATCCCCGGTATAGTCAGGGGTTAATGGGAGTCGTCCCCGCCCCCCCAGTATACGGCCAGAACCATGGACCCGGTACTTGTGGTTCGGACTGTCTCCAACCAGCCATAATGTTGTGAGAGTGAAATTATGTCTAAGTCCAGCTTTGGTACATTAGAAGCAACTCTGAAACTTAACCTAAGCGTTTTTCGAAGCTACTTTTTGGCTAACTTCTTATAGGAAGGTCTAGGAGCTCTGAAAATGAACGTGCGCGTCTTTCACTCTTCTCGAGGGACTTAGAAGAATTTTGTGATATTTTTTATTAAATGGTGTATAAGGGTATATATATAAATATATTTTATGCACTGTATATGAGCTGGCGATTTCTAAGTCTGTGGTTCCGAGAGGGGGTAACCAGGCTCACTAATAAAGGTCAAGCCACTTGGCTGCCAGAATGCCCTGCTTCAGCACAGACCAGAAAGGCATTGTGATAAGCGTATCCCCGGTATAGTCAGGGGTTAATGGGAGTCGTCCCCGTCCCCCCAGTATACGGCCAGAACCATGGACCCGGTACTTGTGGTTCGGACTGTCTCCAACCAGCCATAATGTTGTGAGAGTGAAATTATGTCTAAGTCCAGCTTTGGTACATTAGAAGCAACTCTGAAACTTAACCTAAGCGTTTTTCGAAGCTACTTTTTGGCTAACTTCTTATAGGAAGGTCTAGGAGCTCTGAAAATGAACGTGCGCGTCTTTCACTCTTCCCGAGGGACTTAGAAGAATTTTGTGATATTTTTTATTAAATGGTGTATAAGGGTATATATATAAATATATTTTATGCACTGTATATGAGCTGGCGATTTCTAAGTCTGTGGTTCCGAGAGGGGGTAACCAGGCTCACTAATAAAGGTCAAGCCACTTGGCTGCCAGAATGCCCTGCTTCAGCACAGACCAGAAAGGCATTGTGATAAGCGTATCCCCGGTATAGTCAGGGGTTAATGGGAGTCGTCCCCGTCCCCCCAGTATACGGCCAGAACCATGGACCCGGTACTTGTGGTTCGGACTGTCTCCAACCAGCCATAATGTTGTGAGAGTGAAATTATGTCTAAGTCCAGCTTTGGTACATTAGAAGCAACTCTGAAACTTAACCTAAGCGTTTTTCGAAGCTACTTTTTGGCTAACTTCTTATAGGAAGGTCTAGGAGCTCTGAAAATGAACGTGCGCGTCTTTTACTCTTCCCGAGGGACTTAGAAGAATTTTGTGATATTTTTTATTAAATGGTGTATAAGGGTATATATATAAATATATTTTATGCACTGTATATGAGCTGGCGATTTCTAAGTCTGTGGTTCCGAGAGGGGGTAACCAGGCTCACTAATAAAGGTCAAGCCACTTGGCTGCCAGAATGCCGTGCTTCAGCACAGACCAGAAAGGCATTGTGATAAGCGTATCCCCGGTATAGTCAGGGGTTAATGGGAGTCGTCCCCGCCCCCCCAGTATACGGCCAGAACCATGGACCCGGTACTTGTGGTTCGGACTGTCTCCAACCAGCCATAATGTTGTGAGAGTGAAATTATGTCTAAGTCCAGCTTTGGTACATTAGAAGCAACTCTGAAACTTAACCTAAGCGTTTTTCGAAGCTACTTTTTGGCTAACTTCTTATAGGAAGGTCTAGGAGCTCTGAAAATGAACGTGCGCGTCTTTCACTCTTCCCGAGGGACTTAGAAGAATTTTGTGATATTTTTTATTAAATGGTGTATAAGGGTATATATATAAATATATTTTATGCACTGTATATGAGCTGGCGATTTCTAAGTCTGTGGTTCCGAGAGGGGGTAACCAGGCTCACTAATAAAGGTCAAGCCACTTGGCTGCCAGAATGCCCTGCTTCAGCACAGACCAGAAAGGCATTGTGATAAGCGTATCCCCGGTATAGTCAGGGGTTAATGGGAGTCGTCCCCGTCCCCCCAGTATACGGCCAGAACCATGGACCCGGTACTTGTGGTTCGGACTGTCTCCAACCAGCCATAATGTTGTGAGAGTGAAATTATGTCTAAGTCCAGCTTTGGTACATTAGAAGCAACTCTGAAACTTAACCTAAGCGTTTTTCGAAGCTACTTTTTGGCTAACTTCTTATAGGAAGGTCTAGGAGCTCTGAAAATGAACGTGCGCGTCTTTCACTCTTCCCGAGGGACTTAGAAGAATTTTGTGATATTTTTTATTAAATGGTGTATAAGGGTATATATATAAATATATTTTATGCACTGTATATGAGCTGGCGATTTCTAAGTCTGTGGTTCCGAGAGGGGGTAACCAGGCTCACTAATAAAGGTCAAGCCACTTGGCTGCCAGAATGCCGTGCTTCAGCACAGACCAGAAAGGCATTGTGATAAGCGTATCCCCGGTATAGTCAGGGGTTAATGGGAGTCGTCCCCGCCCCCCCAGTATACGGCCAGAACCATGGACCCGGTACTTGTGGTTCGGACTGTCTCCAACCAGCCATAATGTTGTGAGAGTGAAATTATGTCTAAGTCCAGCGTTGGTACATTAGAAGCAACTCTGAAACTTAACCTAAGCGTTTTTCGAAGCTACTTTTTGGCTAACTTCTTATAGGAAGGTCTAGGAGCTCTGAAAATGAACGTGCGCGTCTTTCACTCTTCCCGAGGGACTTAGAAGAATTTTGTGATATTTTTTATTAAATGGTGTATAAGGGTATATATATAAATATATTTTATGCACTGTATATGAGCTGGCGATTTCTAAGTCTGTGGTTCCGAGAGGGGGTAACCAGGCTCACTAATAAAGGTCAAGCCACTTGGCTGCCAGAATGCCCTGCTTCAGCACAGACCAGAAAGGCATTGTGATAAGCGTATCCCCGGTATAGTCAGGGGTTAATGGGAGTCGTCCCCGCCCCCCCAGTATACGGCCAGAACCATGGACCCGGTACTTGTGGTTCGGACTGTCTCCAACCAGCCATAATGTAGTGAGAGTGAAATTATGTCTAAGTCCAGCTTTGGTACATTAGAAGCAACTCTGAAACTTAACCTAAGCGTTTTTCGAAGCTACTTTTTGGCTAACTTCTTATAGGAAGGTCTAGGAGCTCTGAAAATGAACGTGCGCGTCTTTCACTCTTCCCGAGGGACTTAGAAGAATTTTGTGATATTTTTTATTAAATGGTGTATAAGGGTATATATATAAATATATTTTATGCACTGTATATGAGCTGGCGATTTCTAAGTCTGTGGTTCCGAGAGGGGGTAACCAGGCTCACTAATAAAGGTCAAGCCACTTGGCTGCCAGAATGCCGTGCTTCAGCACAGACCAGAAAGGCATTGTGATAAGCGTATCCCCGGTATAGTCAGGGGTTAATGGGAGTCGTCCCCGCCCCCCCAGTATACGGCCAGAACCATGGACCCGGTACTTGTGGTTCGGACTGTCTCCAACCAGCCATAATGTTGTGAGAGTGAAATTATGTCTAAGTCCAGCGTTGGTACATTAGAAGCAACTCTGAAACTTAACCTAAGCGTTTTTCGAAGCTACTTTTTGGCTAACTTCTTATAGGAAGGTCTAGGAGCTCTGAAAATGAACGTGCGCGTCTTTCACTCTTCCCGAGGGACTTAGAAGAATTTTGTGATATTTTTTATTAAATGGTGTATAAGGGTATATATATAAATATATTTTATGCACTGTATATGAGCTGGCGATTTCTAAGTCTGTGGTTCCGAGAGGGGGTAACCAGGCTCACTAATAAAGGTCAAGCCACTTGGCTGCCAGAATGCCCTGCTTCAGCACAGACCAGAAAGGCATTGTGATAAGCGTATCCCCGGTATAGTCAGGGGTTAATGGGAGTCGTCCCCGCCCCCCCAGTATACGGCCAGAACCATGGACCCGGTACTTGTGGTTCGGACTGTCTCCAACCAGCCATAATGTTGTGAGAGTGAAATTATGTCTAAGTCCAGCGTTGGTACATTAGAAGCAACTCTGAAACTTAACCTAAGCGTTTTTCGAAGCTACTTTTTGGCTAACTTCTTATAGGAAGGTCTAGGAGCTCTGAAAATGAACGTGCGCGTCTTTCACTCTTCCCGAGGGACTTAGAAGAATTTTGTGATATTTTTTATTAAATGGTGTATAAGGGTATATATATAAATATATTTTATGCACTGTATATGAGCTGGCGATTTCTAAGTCTGTGGTTCCGAGAGGGGGTAACCAGGCTCACTAATAAAGGTCAAGCCACTTGGCTGCCAGAATGCCCTGCTTCAGCACAGACCAGAAAGGCATTGTGATAAGCGTATCCCCGGTATAGTCAGGGGTTAATGGGAGTCGTCCCCGCCCCCCCAGTATACGGCCAGAACCATGGACCCGGTACTTGTGGTTCGGACTGTCTCCAACCAGCCATAATGTAGTGAGAGTGAAATTATGTCTAAGTCCAGCTTTGGTACATTAGAAGCAACTCTGAAACTTAACCTAAGCGTTTTTCGAAGCTACTTTTTGACTAACTTCTTATAGGAAGGTCTAGGAGCTCTGAAAATGAACGTGCGCGTCTTTCACTCTTCCCGAGGGACTTAGAAGAATTTTGTGATATTTTTTATTAAATGGTGTATAAGGGTATATATATAAATATATTTTATGCACTGTATATGAGCTGGCGATTTCTAAGTCTGTGGTTCCGAGAGGGGGTAACCAGGCTCACTAATAAAGGTCAAGCCACTTGGCTGCCAGAATGCCGTGCTTCAGCACAGACCAGAAAGGCATTGTGATAAGCGTATCCCCGGTATAGTCAGGGGTTAATGGGAGTCGTCCCCGCCCCCCCAGTATACGGCCAGAACCATGGACCCGGTACTTGTGGTTCGGACTGTCTCCAACCAGCCATAATGTTGTGAGAGTGAAATTATGTCTAAGTCCAGCGTTGGTACATTAGAAGCAACTCTGAAACTTAACCTAAGCGTTTTTCGAAGCTACTTTTTGGCTAACTTCTTATAGGAAGGTCTAGGAGCTCTGAAAATGAACGTGCGCGTCTTTCACTCTTCCCGAGGGACTTAGAAGAATTTTGTGATATTTTTTATTAAATGGTGTATAAGGGTATATATATAAATATATTTTATGCACTGTATATGAGCTGGCGATTTCTAAGTCTGTGGTTCCGAGAGGGGGTAACCAGGCTCACTAATAAAGGTCAAGCCACTTGGCTGCCAGAATGCCCTGCTTCAGCACAGACCAGAAAGGCATTGTGATAAGCGTATCCCCGGTATAGTCAGGGGTTAATGGGAGTCGTCCCCGCCCCCCCAGTATACGGCCAGAACCATGGACCCGGTACTTGTGGTTCGGACTGTCTCCAACCAGCCATAATGTAGTGAGAGTGAAATTATGTCTAAGTCCAGCTTTGGTACATTAGAAGCAACTCTGAAACTTAACCTAAGCGTTTTTCGAAGCTACTTTTTGGCTAACTTCTTATAGGAAGGTCTAGGAGCTCTGAAAATGAACGTGCGCGTCTTTCACTCTTCCCGAGGGACTTAGAAGAATTTTGTGATATTTTTTATTAAAATGGTGTATAAGGGTATATATATAAATATATTTTATGCACTGTATATGAGCTGGCGATTTCTAAGTCTGTGGTTCCGAGAGGGGGTAACCAGGCTCACTAATAAAGGTCAAGCCACTTGGCTGCCAGAATGCCCTGCTTCAGCACAGACCAGAAAGGCATTGTGATAAGCGTATCCCCGGTATAGTCAGGGGTTAATGGGAGTCGTCCCCGTCCCCCCAGTATACGGCCAGAACCATGGACCCGGTACTTGTGGTTCGGACTGTCTCCAACCAGCCATAATGTTGTGAGAGTGAAATTATGTCTAAGTCCAGCTTTGGTACATTAGAAGCAACTCTGAAACTTAACCTAAGCGTTTTTCGAAGCTACTTTTTGGCTAACTTCTTATAGGAAGGTCTAGGAGCTCTGAAAATGAACGTGCGCGTCTTTCACTCTTCCCGAGGGACTTAGAAGAATTTTGTGATATTTTTTATTAAATGGTGTATAAGGGTATATATATAAATATATTTTATGCACTGTATATGAGCTGGCGATTTCTAAGTCTGTGGTTCCGAGAGGGGGTAACCAGGCTCACTAATAAAGGTCAAGCCACTTGGCTGCTAGAATGCCCTGCTTCAGCACAGACCAGAAAGGCATTGTGATAAGCGTATCCCCGGTATAGTCAGGGGTTAATGGGAGTCGTCCCCGTCCCCCCAGTATACGGCCAGAACCATGGACCCGGTACTTGTGGTTCGGACTGTCTCCAACCAGCCATAATGTTGTGAGAGTGAAATTATGTCTAAGTCCAGCTTTGGTACATTAGAAGCAACTCTGAAACTTAACCTAAGCGTTTTTCGAAGCTACTTTTTGGCTAACTTCTTATAGGAAGGTCTAGGAGCTCTGAAAATGAACGTGCACGTCTTTCACTCTTCCCGAGGGACTTAGAAGAATTTTGTGATATTTTTTATTAAATGGTGTATAAGGGTATATATATAAATATATTTTATGCACTGTATATGAGCTGGCGATTTCTAAGTCTGTGGTTCCGAGAGGGGGTAACCAGGCTCACTAATAAAGGTCAAGCCACTTGGCTGCCAGAATGCCCTGCTTCAGCACAGACCAGAAAGGCATTGTGATAAGCGTATCCCCGGTATAGTCAGGGGTTAATGGGAGTCGTCCCCGTCCCCCCAGTATACGGCCAGAACCATGGACCCGGTACTTGTGGTTCGGACTGTCTCCAACCAGCCATAATGTTGTGAGAGTGAAATTATGTCTAAGTCCAGCTTTGGTACATTAGAAGCAACTCTGAAACTTAACCTAAGCGTTTTTCGAAGCTACTTTTTGGCTAACTTCTTATAGGAAGGTCTAGGAGCTCTGAAAATGAACGTGCGCGTCTTTCACTCTTCCCGAGGGACTTAGAAGAATTTTGTGATATTTTTTATTAAATGGTGTATAAGGGTATATATATAAATATATTTTATGCACTGTATATGAGCTGGCGATTTCTAAGTCTGTGGTTCCGAGAGGGGGTAACCAGGCTCACTAATAAAGGTCAAGCCACTTGGCTGCCAGAATGCCGTGCTTCAGCACAGACCAGAAAGGCATTGTGATAAGCGTATCCCCGGTATAGTCAGGGGTTAATGGGAGTCGTCCCCGCCCCCCCAGTATACGGCCAGAACCATGGACCCGGTACTTGTGGTTCGGACTGTCTCCAACCAGCCATAATGTTGTGAGAGTGAAATTATGTCTAAGTCCAGCGTTGGTACATTAGAAGCAACTCTGAAACTTAACCTAAGCGTTTTTCGAAGCTACTTTTTGGCTAACTTCTTATAGGAAGGTCTAGGAGCTCTGAAAATGAACGTGCGCGTCTTTCACTCTTCCCGAGGGACTTAGAAGAATTTTGTGATATTTTTTATTAAATGGTGTATAAGGGTATATATATAAATATATTTTATGCACTGTATATGAGCTGGCGATTTCTAAGTCTGTGGTTCCGAGAGGGGGTAACCAGGCTCACTAATAAAGGTCAAGCCACTTGGCTGCCAGAATGCCCTGCTTCAGCACAGACCAGAAAGGCATTGTGATAAGCGTATCCCCGGTATAGTCAGGGGTTAATGGGAGTCGTCCCCGCCCCCCCAGTATACGGCCAGAACCATGGACCCGGTACTTGTGGTTCGGACTCTCTCCAACCAGCCATAATGTAGTGAGAGTGAAATTATGTCTAAGTCCAGCTTTGGTACATTAGAAGCAACTCTGAAACTTAACCTAAGCGTTTTTCGAAGCTACTTTTTGGCTAACTTCTTATAGGAAGGTCTAGGAGCTCTGAAAATGAACGTGCGCGTCTTTCACTCTTCCCGAGGGACTTAGAAGAATTTTGTGATATTTTTTATTAAATGGTGTATAAGGGTATATATATAAATATATTTTATGCACTGTATATGAGCTGGCGATTTCTAAGTCTGTGGTTCCGAGAGGGGGTAACCAGGCTCACTAATAAAGGTCAAGCCACTTGGCTGCCAGAATGCCCTGCTTCAGCACAGACCAGAAAGGCATTGTGATAAGCGTATCCCCGGTATAGTCAGGGGTTAATGGGAGTCGTCCCCGTCCCCCCAGTATACGGCCAGAACCATGGACCCGGTACTTGTGGTTCGGACTGTCTCCAACCAGCCATAATGTTGTGAGAGTGAAATTATGTCTAAGTCCAGCTTTGGTACATTAGAAGCAACTCTGAAACTTAACCTAAGCGTTTTTCGAAGCTACTTTTTGGCTAACTTCTTATAGGAAGGTCTAGGAGCTCTGAAAATGAACGTGCGCGTCTTTCACTCTTCCCGAGGGACTTAGAAGAATTTTGTGATATTTTTTATTAAATGGTGTATAAGGGTATATATATAAATATATTTTATGCACTGTATATGAGCTGGCGATTTCTAAGTCTGTGGTTCCGAGAGGGGGTAACCAGGCTCACTAATAAAGGTCAAGCCACTTGGCTGCTAGTATGCCCTGCTTCAGCACAGACCAGAAAGGCATTGTGATAAGCGTATCCCCGGTATAGTCAGGGGTTAATGGGAGTCGTCCCCGTCCCCCCAGTATACGGCCAGAACCATGGACCCGGTACTTGTGGTTCGGACTGTCTCCAACCAGCCATAATGTTGTGAGAGTGAAATTATGTCTAAGTCCAGCTTTGGTACATTAGAAGCAACTCTGAAACTTAACCTAAGCGTTTTTCGAAGCTACTTTTTGGCTAACTTCTTATAGGAAGGTCTAGGAGCTCTGAAAATGAACGTGCGCGTCTTTCACTCTTCCCGAGGGACTTAGTAGAATTTTGTGATATTTTTTATTAAATGGTGTATAAGGGTATATATATAAATATATTTTATGCACTGTATATGAGCTGGCGATTTCTAAGTCTGTGGTTCCGAGAGGGGGTAACCAGGCTCACTAATAAAGGTCAAGCCACTTGGCTGCCAGAATGCCGTGCTTCAGCACAGACCAGAAAGGCATTGTGATAAGCGTATCCCCGGTATAGTCAGGGGTTAATGGGAGTCGTCCCCGCCCCCCCAGTATACGGCCAGAACCATGGACCCGGTACTTGTGGTTCGGACTGTCTCCAACCAGCCATAATGTTGTGAGAGTGAAATTATGTCTAAGTCCAGCTTTGGTACATTAGAAGCAACTCTGAAACTTAACCTAAGCGATTTTCAAAACTACTTTTTGGGTAACTTCTTATAGGAAGGTCTAGGAGCTCTGAAAATGAACGTGCGCGTCTTTCACTCTTCCCGAGGGACTTAGAAGAATTTTGTGATATTTTTTATTAAAATGGTGTATAAGGGTATATATATAAATATATTTTATGCACTGTATATGAGCTGGCGATTTCTAAGTCTGTGGTTCCGAGAGGGGGTAACCAGGCTCACTAATAAAGGTCAAGCCACTTGGCTGCCAGAATGCCCTGCTTCAGCACAGACCAGAAAGGCATTGTGATAAGCGTATCCCCGGTATAGTCAGGGGTTAATGGGAGTCGTCCCCGTCCCCCCAGTATACGGCCAGAACCATGGACCCGGTACTTGTGGTTCGGACTCTCTCCAACCAGCCATAATGTTGTGAGAGTGAAATTATGTCTAAGTCCAGCTTTGGTACATTAGAAGCAACTCTGAAACTTAACCTAAGCGTTTTTCGAAGCTACTTTTTGGCTAACTTCTTATAGGAAGGTCTAGGAGCTCTGAAAATGAACGTGCGCGTCTTTCACTCTTCCCGAGGGACTTAGAAGAATTTTGTGATATTTTTTATTAAATGGTGTATAAGGGTATATATATAAATATATTTTATGCACTGTATATGAGCTGGCGATTTCTAAGTCTGTGGTTCCGAGAGGGGGTAACCAGGCTCACTAATAAAGGTCAAGCCACTTGGCTGCCAGAATGCCGTGCTTCAGCACAGACCAGAAAGGCATTGTGATAAGCGTATCCCCGGTATAGTCAGAGGTTAATGGGAGTCGTCCCCGCCCCCCCAGTATACGGCCAGAACCATGGACCCGGTACTTGTGGTTCGGACTGTCTCCAACCAGCCATAATGTTGTGAGAGTGAAATTATGTCTAAGTCCAGCGTTGGTACATTAGAAGCAACTCTGAAACTTAACCTAAGCGTTTTTCGAAGCTACTTTTTGGCTAACTTCTTATAGGAAGGTCTAGGAGCTCTGAAAATGAACGTGCGCGTCTTTCACTCTTCCCGAGGGACTTAGAAGAATTTTGTGATATTTTTTATTAAATGGTGTATAAGGGTATATATATAAATATATTTTATGCACTGTATATGAGCTGGCGATTTCTAAGTCTGTGGTTCCGAGAGGGGGTAACCAGGCTCACTAATAAAGGTCAAGCCACTTGGCTGCCAGAATGCCCTGCTTCAGCACAGACCAGAAAGGCATTGTGATAAGCGTATCCCCGGTATAGTCAGGGGTTAATGGGAGTCGTCCCCGCCCCCCCAGTATACGGCCAGAACCATGGACCCGGTACTTGTGGTTCGGACTGTCTCCAACCAGCCATAATGTAGTGAGAGTGAAATTATGTCTAAGTCCAGCTTTGGTACATTAGAAGCAACTCTGAAACTTAACCTAAGCGTTTTTCGAAGCTACTTTTTGGCTAACTTCTTATAGGAAGGTCTAGGAGCTCTGAAAATGAACGTGCGCGTCTTTCACTCTTCCCGAGGGACTTAGAAGAATTTTGTGATATTTTTTATTAAAATGGTGTATAAGGGTATATATATAAATATATTTTATGCACTGTATATGAGCTGGCGATTTCTAAGTCTGTGGTTCCGAGAGGGGGTAACCAGGCTCACTAATAAAGGTCAAGCCACTTGGCTGCCAGAATGCCCTGCTTCAGCACAGACCAGAAAGGCATTGTGATAAGCGTATCCCCGGTATAGTCAGGGGTTAATGGGAGTCGTCCCCGTCCCCCCAGTATACGGCCAGAACCATGGACCCGGTACTTGTGGTTCGGACTGTCTCCAACCAGCCATAATGTTGTGAGAGTGAAATTATGTCTAAGTCCAGCTTTGGTACATTAGAAGCAACTCTGAAACTTAACCTAAGCGTTTTTCGAAGCTACTTTTTGGCTAACTTCTTATAGGAAGGTCTAGGAGCTCTGAAAATGAACGTGCGCGTCTTTCACTCTTCCCGAGGGACTTAGAAGAATTTTGTGATATTTTTTATTAAATGGTGTATAAGGGTATATATATAAATATATTTTATGCACTGTATATGAGCTGGCGATTTCTAAGTCTGTGGTTCCGAGAGGGGGTAACCAGGCTCACTAATAAAGGTCAAGCCACTTGGCTGCCAGAATGCCGTGCTTCAGCACAGACCAGAAAGGCATTGTGATAAGCGTATCCCCGGTATAGTCAGGGGTTAATGGGAGTCGTCCCCGCCCCCCCAGTATACGGCCAGAACCATGGACCCGGTACTTGTGGTTCGGACTGTCTCCAACCAGCCATAATGTTGTGAGAGTGAAATTATGTCTAAGTCCAGCTTTGGTACATTAGAAGCAACTCTGAAACTTAACCTAAGCGTTTTTCGAAGCTACTTTTTGGCTAACTTCTTATAGGAAGGTCTAGGAGCTCTGAAAATGAACGTGCGCGTCTTTCACTCTTCCCGAGGGACTTAGAAGAATTTTGTGATATTTTTTATTAAATGGTGTATAAGGGTATATATATAAATATATTTTATGCACTGTATATGAGCTGGCGATTTCTAAGTCTGTGGTTCCGAGAGGGGGTAACCAGGCTCACTAATAAAGGTCAAGCCACTTGGCTGCCAGAATGCCCTGCTTCAGCACAGACCAGAAAGGCATTGTGATAAGCGTATCCCCGGTATAGTCAGGGGTTAATGGGAGTCGTCCCCGCCCCCCCAGTATACGGCCAGAACCATGGACCCGGTACTTGTGGTTCGGACTGTCTCCAACCAGCCATAATGTTGTGAGAGTGAAATTATGTCTAAGTCCAGCTTTGGTACATTAGAAGCAACTCTGAAACTTAACCTAAGCGTTTTTCGAAGCTACTTTTTGGCTAACTTCTTATAGGAAGGTCTAGGAGCTCTGAAAATGAACGTGCGCGTCTTTCACTCTTCTCGAGGGACTTAGAAGAATTTTGTGATATTTTTTATTAAATGGTGTATAAGGGTATATATATAAATATATTTTATGCACTGTATATGAGCTGGCGATTTCTAAGTCTGTGGTTCCGAGAGGGGGTAACCAGGCTCACTAATAAAGGTCAAGCCACTTGGCTGCCAGAATGCCCTGCTTCAGCACAGACCAGAAAGGCATTGTGATAAGCGTATCCCCGGTATAGTCAGGGGTTAATGGGAGTCGTCCCCGTCCCCCCAGTATACGGCCAGAACCATGGACCCGGTACTTGTGGTTCGGACTGTCTCCAACCAGCCATAATGTTGTGAGAGTGAAATTATGTCTAAGTCCAGCTTTGGTACATTAGAAGCAACTCTGAAACTTAACCTAAGCGTTTTTCGAAGCTACTTTTTGGCTAACTTCTTATAGGAAGGTCTAGGAGCTCTGAAAATGAACGTGCGCGTCTTTCACTCTTCCCGAGGGACTTAGAAGAATTTTGTGATATTTTTTATTAAATGGTGTATAAGGGTATATATATAAATATATTTTATGCACTGTATATGAGCTGGCGATTTCTAAGTCTGTGGTTCCGAGAGGGGGTAACCAGGCTCACTAATAAAGGTCAAGCCACTTGGCTGCCAGAATGCCGTGCTTCAGCACAGACCAGAAAGGCATTGTGATAAGCGTATCCCCGGTATAGTCAGGGGTTAATGGGAGTCGTCCCCGCCCCCCCAGTATACGGCCAGAACCATGGACCCGGTACTTGTGGTTCGGACTGTCTCCAACCAGCCATAATGTTGTGAGAGTGAAATTATGTCTAAGTCCAGCTTTGGTACATTAGAAGCAACTCTGAAACTTAACCTAAGCGTTTTTCGAAGCTACTTTTTGGCTAACTTCTTATAGGAAGGTCTAGGAGCTCTGAAAATGAACGTGCGCGTCTTTCACTCTTCCCGAGGGACTTAGAAGAATTTTGTGATATTTTTTATTAAATGGTGTATAAGGGTATATATATAAATATATTTTATGCACTGTATATGAGCTGGCGATTTCTAAGTCTGTGGTTCCGAGAGGGGGTAACCAGGCTCACTAATAAAGGTCAAGCCACTTGGCTGCCAGAATGCCGTGCTTCAGCACAGACCAGAAAGGCATTGTGATAAGCGTATCCCCGGTATAGTCAGGGGTTAATGGGAGTCGTCCCCGCCCCCCCAGTATACGGCCAGAACCATGGACCCGGTACTTGTGGTTCGGACTGTCTCCAACCAGCCATAATGTTGTGAGAGTGAAATTATGTCTAAGTCCAGCTTTGGTACATTAGAAGCAACTCTGAAACTTAACCTAAGCGTTTTTCGAAGCTACTTTTTGGCTAACTTCTTATAGGAAGGTCTAGGAGCTCTGAAAATGAACGTGCGCGTCTTTCACTCTTCCCGAGGGACTTAGAAGAATTTTGTGATATTTTTTATTAAATGGTGTATAAGGGTATATATATAAATATATTTTATGCACTGTATATGAGCTGGCGATTTCTAAGTCTGTGGTTCCGAGAGGGGGTAACCAGGCTCACTAATAAAGGTCAAGCCACTTGGCTGCCAGAATGCCCTGCTTCAGCACAGACCAGAAAGGCATTGTGATAAGCGTATCCCCGGTATAGTCAGGGGTTAATGGGAGTCGTCCCCGTCCCCCCAGTATACGGCCAGAACCATGGACCCTGTACTTGTGGTTCGGACTCTCTCCAACCAGCCATAATGTTGTGAGAGTGAAATTATGTCTAAGTCCAGCTTTGGTACATTAGAAGCAACTCTGAAACTTAACCTAAGCGTTTTTCGAAGCTACTTTTTGGCTAACTTCTTATAGGAAGGTCTAGGAGCTCTGAAAATGAACGTGCGCGTCTTTCACTCTTCCCGAGGGACTTAGAAGAATTTTGTGATATTTTTTATTAAATGGTGTATAAGGGTATATATATAAATATATTTTATGCACTGTATATGAGCTGGCGATTTCTAAGTCTGTGGTTCCGAGAGGGGGTAACCAGGCTCACTAATAAAGGTCAAGCCACTTGGCTGCCAGAATGCCCTGCTTCAGCACAGACCAGAAAGGCATTGTGATAAGCGTATCCCCGGTATAGTCAGGGGTTAATGGGAGTCGTCCCCGTCCCCCCAGTATACGGCCAGAACCATGGACCCTGTACTTGTGGTTCGGACTCTCTCCAACCAGCCATAATGTTGTGAGAGTGAAATTATGTCTAAGTCCAGCTTTGGTACATTAGAAGCAACTCTGAAACTTAACCTAAGCGTTTTTCGAAGCTACTTTTTGGCTAACTTCTTATAGGAAGGTCTAGGAGCTCTGAAAATGAACGTGCGCGTCTTTCACTCTTCCCGAGGGACTTAGAAGAATTTTGTGATATTTTTTATTAAATGGTGTATAAGGGTATATATATAAATATATTTTATGCACTGTATATGAGCTGGCGATTTCTAAGTCTGTGGTTCCGAGAGGGGGTAACCAGGCTCACTAATAAAGGTCAAGCCACTTGGCTGCCAGAATGCCGTGCTTCAGCACAGACCAGAAAGGCATTGTGATAAGCGTATCCCCGGTATAGTCAGGGGTTAATGGGAGTCGTCCCCGCCCCCCCAGTATACGGCCAGAACCATGGACCCGGTACTTGTGGTTCGGACTGTCTCCAACCAGCCATAATGTTGTGAGAGTGAAATTATGTCTAAGTCCAGCTTTGGTACATTAGAAGCAACTCTGAAACTTAACCTAAGCGTTTTTCGAAGCTACTTTTTGGCTAACTTCTTATAGGAAGGTCTAGGAGCTCTGAAAATGAACGTGCGCGTCTTTCACTCTTCCCGAGGGACTTAGAAGAATTTTGTGATATTTTTTATTAAATGGTGTATAAGGGTATATATATAAATATATTTTATGCACTGTATATGAGCTGGCGATTTCTAAGTCTGTGGTTCCGAGAGGGGGTAACCAGGCTCACTAATAAAGGTCAAGCCACTTGGCTGCCAGAATGCCCTGCTTCAGCACAGACCAGAAAGGCATTGTGATAAGCGTATCCCCGGTATAGTCAGGGGTTAATGGGAGTCGTCCCCGTCCCCCCAGTATACGGCCAGAACCATGGACCCGGTACTTGTGGTTCGGACTCTCTCCAACCAGCCATAATGTTGTGAGAGTGAAATTATGTCTAAGTCCAGCTTTGGTACATTAGAAGCAACTCTGAAACTTAACCTAAGCGTTTTTCGAAGCTACTTTTTGGCTAACTTCTTATAGGAAGGTCTAGGAGCTCTGAAAATGAACGTGCGCGTCTTTCACTCTTCCCGAGAGACTTAGAAGAATTTTGTGATATTTTTTATTAAATGGTGTATAAGGGTATATATATAAATATATTTTATGCACTGTATATGAGCTGGCGATTTCTAAGTCTGTGGTTCCGAGAGGGGGTAACCAGGCTCACTAATAAAGGTCAAGCCACTTGGCTGCCAGAATGCCGTGCTTCAGCACAGACCAGAAAGGCATTGTGATAAGCGTATCCCCGGTATAGTCAGGGGTTAATGGGAGTCGTCCCCGCCCCCCCAGTATACGGCCAGAACCATGGACCCGGTACTTGTGGTTCGGACTGTCTCCAACCAGCCATAATGTTGTGAGAGTGAAATTATGTCTAAGTCCAGCTTTGGTACATTAGAAGCAACTCTGAAACTTAACCTAAGCGTTTTTCGAAGCTACTTTTTGGCTAACTTCTTATAGGAAGGTCTAGGAGCTCTGAAAATGAACGTGCGCGTCTTTCACTCTTCCCGAGGGACTTAGAAGAATTTTGTGATATTTTTTATTAAATGGTGTATAAGGGTATATATATAAATATATTTTATGCACTGTATATGAGCTGGCGATTTCTAAGTCTGTGGTTCCGAGAGGGGGTAACCAGGCTCACTAATAAAGGTCAAGCCACTTGGCTGCCAGAATGCCGTGCTTCAGCAAAGACCAGAAAGGCATTGTGATAAGCGTATCCCCGGTATAGTCAGGGGTTAATGGGAGTCGTCCCCGCCCCCCCAGTATACGGCCAGAACCATGGACCCGGTACTTGTGGTTCGGACTGTCTCCAACCAGCCATAATGTTGTGAGAGTGAAATTATGTCTAAGTCCAGCTTTGGTACATTAGAAGCAACTCTGAAACTTAACCTAAGCGTTTTTCGAAGCTACTTTTTGGCTAACTTCTTATAGGAAGGTCTAGGAGCTCTGAAAATGAACGTGCGCGTCTTTCACTCTTCTCGAGGGACTTAGAAGAATTTTGTGATATTTTTTATTAAATGGTGTATAAGGGTATATATATAAATATATTTTATGCACTGTATATGAGCTGGCGATTTCTAAGTCTGTGGTTCCGAGAGGGGGTAACCAGGCTCACTAATAAAGGTCAAGCCACTTGGCTGCCAGAATGCCGTGCTTCAGCACAGACCAGAAAGGCATTGTGATAAGCGTATCCCCGGTATAGTCAGGGGTTAATGGGAGTCGTCCCCGCCCCCCCAGTATACGGCCAGAACCATGGACCCGGTACTTGTGGTTCGGACTGTCTCCAACCAGCCATAATGTTGTGAGAGTGAAATTATGTCTAAGTCCAGCTTTGGTACATTAGAAGCAACTCTGAAACTTAACCTAAGCGTTTTTCGAAGCTACTTTTTGGCTAACTTCTTATAGGAAGGTCTAGGAGCTCTGAAAATGAACGTGCGCGTCTTTCACTCTTCCCGAGGGACTTAGAAGAATTTTGTGATATTTTTTATTAAATGGTGTATAAGGGTATATATATAAATATATTTTATGCACTGTATATGAGCTGGCGATTTCTAAGTCTGTGGTTCCGAGAGGGGGTAACCAGGCTCACTAATAAAGGTCAAGCCACTTGGCTGCCAGAATGCCCTGCTTCAGCACAGACCAGAAAGGCATTGTGATAAGCGTATCCCCGGTATAGTCAGGGGTTAATGGGAGTCGTCCCCGTCCCCCCAGTATACGGCCAGAACCATGGACCCGGTACTTGTGGTTCGGACTCTCTCCAACCAGCCATAATGTTGTGAGAGTGAAATTATGTCTAAGTCCAGCTTTGGTACATTAGAAGCAACTCTGAAACTTAACCTAAGCGTTTTTCGAAGCTACTTTTTGGCTAACTTCTTATAGGAAGGTCTAGGAGCTCTGAAAATGAACGTGCGCGTCTTTCACTCTTCCCGAGAGACTTAGAAGAATTTTGTGATATTTTTTATTAAATGGTGTATAAGGGTATATATATAAATATATTTTATGCACTGTATATGAGCTGGCGATTTCTAAGTCTGTGGTTCCGAGAGGGGGTAACCAGGCTCACTAATAAAGGTCAAGCCACTTGGCTGCCAGAATGCCGTGCTTCAGCACAGACCAGAAAGGCATTGTGATAAGCGTATCCCCGGTATAGTCAGGGGTTAATGGGAGTCGTCCCCGCCCCCCCAGTATACGGCCAGAACCATGGACCCGGTACTTGTGGTTCGGACTGTCTCCAACCAGCCATAATGTTGTGAGAGTGAAATTATGTCTAAGTCCAGCTTTGGTACATTAGAAGCAACTCTGAAACTTAACCTAAGCGTTTTTCGAAGCTACTTTTTGGCTAACTTCTTATAGGAAGGTCTAGGAGCTCTGAAAATGAACGTGCGCGTCTTTCACTCTTCTCGAGGGACTTAGAAGAATTTTGTGATATTTTTTATTAAATGGTGTATAAGGGTATATATATAAATATATTTTATGCACTGTATATGAGCTGGCGATTTCTAAGTCTGTGGTTCCGAGAGGGGGTAACCAGGCTCACTAATAAAGGTCAAGCCACTTGGCTGCCAGAATGCCCTGCTTCAGCACAGACCAGAAAGGCATTGTGATAAGCGTATCCCCGGTATAGTCAGGGGTTAATGGGAGTCGTCCCCGTCCCCCCAGTATACGGCCAGAACCATGGACCCGGTACTTGTGGTTCGGACTGTCTCCAACCAGCCATAATGTTGTGAGAGTGAAATTATGTCTAAGTCCAGCTTTGGTACATTAGAAGCAACTCTGAAACTTAACCTAAGCGTTTTTCGAAGCTACTTTTTGGCTAACTTCTTATAGGAAGGTCTAGGAGCTCTGAAAATGAACGTGCGCGTCTTTCACTCTTCCCGAGGG
Organism: Ascaphus truei; assembly: GCF_040206685.1. Taxonomy (NCBI): domain Eukaryota; kingdom Metazoa; phylum Chordata; class Amphibia; order Anura; family Ascaphidae; genus Ascaphus; species Ascaphus truei. The sequence continues at coordinate 2,615,283 of NC_134493.1, forward strand.
ACTTAGAAGAATTTTGTGATATTTTTTATTAAATGGTGTATAAGGGTATATATATAAATATATTTTATGCACTGTATATGAGCTGGCGATTTCTAAGTCTGTGGTTCCGAGAGGGGGTAACCAGGCTCACTAATAAAGGTCAAGCCACTTGGCTGCCAGAATGCCCTGCTTCAGCACAGACCAGAAAGGCATTGTGATAAGCGTATCCCCGGTATAGTCAGGGGTTAATGGGAGTCGTCCCCGTCCCCCCAGTATACGGCCAGAACCATGGACCCGGTACTTGTGGTTCGGACTGTCTCCAACCAGCCATAATGTTGTGAGAGTGAAATTATGTCTAAGTCCAGCTTTGGTACATTAGAAGCAACTCTGAAACTTAACCTAAGCGTTTTTCGAAGCTACTTTTTGGCTAACTTCTTATAGGAAGGTCTAGGAGCTCTGAAAATGAACGTGCGCGTCTTTTACTCTTCCCGAGGGACTTAGAAGAATTTTGTGATATTTTTTATTAAATGGTGTATAAGGGTATATATATAAATATATTTTATGCACTGTATATGAGCTGGCGATTTCTAAGTCTGTGGTTCCGAGAGGGGGTAACCAGGCTCACTAATAAAGGTCAAGCCACTTGGCTGCCAGAATGCCCTGCTTCAGCACAGACCAGAAAGGCATTGTGATAAGCGTGTCCCCGGTATAGTCAGGGGTTAATGGGAGTCGTCCCCGTCCCCCCAGTATACGGCCAGAACCATGGACCCTGTACTTGTGGTTCGGACTCTCTCCAACCAGCCATAATGTTGTGAGAGTGAAATTATGTCTAAGTCCAGCTTTGGTACATTAGAAGGAACTATGAAACTTAACATAAGCGTTTTTCGAAGCTACTTTTTGGCTAACTTCTTATAGGAAGGTCTAGGAGCTCTGAAAATGAACGTGCGCGTCTTTCACTCTTCCCGAGAGACTTAGAAGAATTTTGTGATATTTTTTATTAAATGGTGTATAAGGGTATATATATAAATATATTTTATGCACTGTATATGAGCTGGCGATTTCTAAGTCTGTGGTTCCGAGAGGGGGTAACCAGGCTCACTAATAAAGGTCAAGCCACTTGGCTGCCAGAATGCCGTGCTTCAGCACAGACCAGAAAGGCATTGTGATAAGCGTATCCCCGGTATAGTCAGGGGTTAATGGGAGTCGTCCCCGCCCCCCCAGTATACGGCCAGAACCATGGACCCGGTACTTGTGGTTCGGACTGTCTCCAACCAGCCATAATGTTGTGAGAGTGAAATTATGTCTAAGTCCAGCTTTGGTACATTAGAAGCAACTCTGAAACTTAACCTAAGCGTTTTTCGAAGCTACTTTTTGGCTAACTTCTTATAGGAAGGTCTAGGAGCTCTGAAAATGAACGTGCGCGTCTTTCACTCTTCTCGAGGGACTTAGAAGAATTTTGTGATATTTTTTATTAAATGGTGTATAAGGGTATATATATAAATATATTTTATGCACTGTATATGAGCTGGCGATTTCTAAGTCTGTGGTTCCGAGAGGGGGTAACCAGGCTCACTAATAAAGGTCAAGCCACTTGGCTGCCAGAATGCCCTGCTTCAGCACAGACCAGAAAGGCATTGTGATAAGCGTATCCCCGGTATAGTCAGGGGTTAATGGGAGTCGTCCCCGTCCCCCCAGTATACGGCCAGAACCATGGACCCGGTACTTGTGGTTCGGACTGTCTCCAACCAGCCATAATGTTGTGAGAGTGAAATTATGTCTAAGTCCAGCTTTGGTACATTAGAAGCAACTCTGAAACTTAACCTAAGCGTTTTTCGAAGCTACTTTTTGGCTAACTTCTTATAGGAAGGTCTAGGAGCTCTGAAAATGAACGTGCGCGTCTTTCACTCTTCCCGAGGGACTTAGAAGAATTTTGTGATATTTTTTATTAAATGGTGTATAAGGGTATATATATAAATATATTTTATGCACTGTATATGAGCTGGCGATTTCTAAGTCTGTGGTTCCGAGAGGGGGTAACCAGGCTCACTAATGAAGGTCAAGCCACTTGGCTGCCAGAATGCCCTGCTTCAGCACAGACCAGAAAGGCATTGTGATAAGCGTATCCCCGGTATAGTCAGGGGTTAATGGGAGTCGTCCCCGTCCCCCCAGTATACGGCCAGAACCATGGACCCGGTACTTGTGGTTCGGACTGTCTCCAACCAGCCATAATGTTGTGAGAGTGAAATTATGTCTAAGTCCAGCTTTGGTACATTAGAAGCAACTCTCAAACTTAACCTAAGCGTTTTTCGAAGCTACTTTTTGGCTAACTTCTTATAGGAAGGTCTAGGAGCTCTGAAAATGAACGTGCGCGTCTTTTACTCTTCCCGAGGGACTTAGAAGAATTTTGTGATATTTTTTATTAAATGGTGTATAAGGGTATATATATAAATATATTTTATGCACTGTATATGAGCTGGCGATTTCTAAGTCTGTGGTTCCGAGAGGGGGTAACCAGGCTCACTAATAAAGGTCAAGCCACTTGGCTGCCAGAATGCCGTGCTTCAGCACAGACCAGAAAGGCATTGTGATAAGCGTATCCCCGGTATAGTCAGGGGTTAATGGGAGTCGTCCCCGCCCCCCCAGTATACGGCCAGAACCATGGACCCGGTACTTGTGGTTCGGACTGTCTCCAACCAGCCATAATGTTGTGAGAGTGAAATTATGTCTAAGTCCAGCTTTGGTACATTAGAAGCAACTCTGAAACTTAACCTAAGCGTTTTTCGAAGCTACTTTTTGGCTAACTTCTTATAGGAAGGTCTAGGAGCTCTGAAAATGAACGTGCGCGTCTTTCACTCTTCCCGAGGGACTTAGAAGAATTTTGTGATATTTTTTATTAAATGGTGTATAAGGGTATATATATAAATATATTTTATGCACTGTATATGAGCTGGCGATTTCTAAGTCTGTGGTTCCGAGAGGGGGTAACCAGGCTCACTAATAAAGGTCAAGCCACTTGGCTGCCAGAATGCCGTGCTTCAGCACAGACCAGAAAGGCATTGTGATAAGCGTATCCCCGGTATAGTCAGGGGTTAATGGGAGTCGTCCCCGCCCCCCCAGTATACGGCCAGAACCATGGACCCGGTACTTGTGGTTCGGACTGTCTCCAACCAGCCATAATGTTGTGAGAGTGAAATTATGTCTAAGTCCAGCTTTGGTACATTAGAAGCAACTCTGAAACTTAACCTAAGCGTTTTTCGAAGCTACTTTTTGGCTAACTTCTTATAGGAAGGTCTAGGAGCTCTGAAAATGAACGTGCGCGTCTTTCACTCTTCCCGAGGGACTTAGAAGAATTTTGTGATATTTTTTATTAAATGGTGTATAAGGGTATATATATATAAATATATTTTATGCACTGTATATGAGCTGGCGATTTCTAAGTCTGTGGTTCCGAGAGGGGGTAACCAGGCTCACTAATAAAGGTCAAGCCACTTGGCTGCCAGAATGCCCTGCTTCAGCACAGACCAGAAAGGCATTGTGATAAGCGTATCCCCGGTATAGTCAGGGGTTAATGGGAGTCGTCCCCGTCCCCCCAGTATACGGCCAGAACCATGGACCCGGTACTTGTGGTTCGGACTCTCTCCAACCAGCCATAATGTTGTGAGAGTGAAATTATGTCTAAGTCCAGCTTTGGTACATTAGAAGCAACTCTGAAACTTAACCTAAGCGTTTTTCGAAGCTACTTTTTGGCTAACTTCTTATAGGAAGGTCTAGGAGCTCTGAAAATGAACGTGCGCGTCTTTCACTCTTCCCGAGGGACTTAGAAGAATTTTGTGATATTTTTTATTAAATGGTGTATAAGGGTATATATATAAATATATTTTATGCACTGTATATGAGCTGGCGATTTCTAAGTCTGTGGTTCCGAGAGGGGGTAACCAGGCTCACTAATAAAGGTCAAGCCACTTGGCTGCCAGAATGCCGTGCTTCAGCACAGACCAGAAAGGCATTGTGATAAGCGTATCCCCGGTATAGTCAGGGGTTAATGGGAGTCGTCCCCGCCCCCCCAGTATACGGCCAGAACCATGGACCCGGTACTTGTGGTTCGGACTGTCTCCAACCAGCCATAATGTTGTGAGAGTGAAATTATGTCTAAGTCCAGCTTTGGTACATTAGAAGCAACTCTGAAACTTAACCTAAGCGTTTTTCGAAGCTACTTTTTGGCTAACTTCTTATAGGAAGGTCTAGGAGCTCTGAAAATGAACGTGCGCGTCTTTCACTCTTCCCGAGGGACTTAGAAGAATTTTGTGATATTTTTTATTAAATGGTGTATAAGGGTATATATATAAATATATTTTATGCACTGTATATGAGCTGGCGATTTCTAAGTCTGTGGTTCCGAGAGGGGGTAACCAGGCTCACTAATAAAGGTCAAGCCACTTGGCTGCCAGAATTCCCTGCTTCAGCACAGACCAGAAAGGCATTGTGATAAGCGTATCCCCGGTATAGTCAAGGGTTAATGGGAGTCGTCCCCGTCCCCCCAGTATACGGCCAGAACCATGGACCCGGTACTTGTGGTTCGGACTGTCTCCAACCAGCCATAATGTTGTGAGAGTGAAATTATGTCTAAGTCCAGCTTTGGTACATTAGAAGCAACTCTGAAACTTAACCTAAGCGTTTTTCGAAGCTACTTTTTGGCTAACTTCTTATAGGAAGGTCTAGGAGCTCTGAAAATGAACGTGCGCGTCTTTCACTCTTCCCGAGGGACTTAGAAGAATTTTGTGATATTTTTTATTAAATGGTGTATAAGGGTATATATATAAATATATTTTATGCACTGTATATGAGCTGGCGATTTCTAAGTCTGTGGTTCCGAGAGGGGGTAACCAGGCTCACTAATAAAGGTCAAGCCACTTGGCTGCCAGAATGCCCTGCTTCAGCACAGACCAGAAAGGCATTGTGATAAGCGTATCCCCGGTATAGTCAGGGGTTAATGGGAGTCGTCCCCGCCCCCCCAGTATACGGCCAGAACCATGGACCCGGTACTTGTGGTTCGGACTGTCTCCAACCAGCCATAATGTTGTGAGAGTGAAATTATGTCTAAGTCCAGCTTTGGTACATTAGAAGCAACTCTGAAACTTAACCTAAGCGTTTTTCGAAGCTACTTTTTGGCTAACTTCTTATAGGAAGGTCTAGGAGCTCTGAAAATGAACGTGCGCGTCTTTCACTCTTCCCGAGGGACTTAGAAGAATTTTGTGATATTTTTTATTAAATGGTGTATAAGGGTATATATATAAATATATTTTATGCACTGTATATGAGCTGGCGATTTCTAAGTCTGTGGTTCCGAGAGGGGGTAACCAGGCTCACTAATAAAGGTCAAGCCACTTGGCTGCCAGAATGCCCTGCTTCAGCACAGACCAGAAAGGCATTGTGATAAGCGTATCCCCGGTATAGTCAGGGGTTAATGGGAGTCGTCCCCGTCCCCCCAGTATACGGCCAGAACCATGGACCCGGTACTTGTGGTTCGGACTCTCTCCAACCAGCCATAATGTTGTGAGAGTGAAATTATGTCTAAGTCCAGCTTTGGTACATTAGAAGCAACTCTGAAACTTAACCTAAGCGTTTTTCGAAGCTACTTTTTGGCTAACTTCTTATAGGAAGGTCTAGGAGCTCTGAAAATGAACGTGCGCGTCTTTCACTCTTCCCGAGGGACTTAGAAGAATTTTGTGATATTTTTTATTAAATGGTGTATAAGGGTATATATATAAATATATTTTATGCACTGTATATGAGCTGGCGATTTCTAAGTCTGTGGTTCCGAGAGGGGGTAACCAGGCTCACTAATAAAGGTCAAGCCACTTGGCTGCCAGAATGCCGTGCTTCAGCACAGACCAGAAAGGCATTGTGATAAGCGTATCCCCGGTATAGTCAGGGGTTAATGGGAGTCGTCCCCGCCCCCCCAGTATACGGCCAGAACCATGGACCCGGTACTTGTGGTTCGGACTGTCTCCAACCAGCCATAATGTTATGAGAGTGAAATTATGTCTAAGTCCAGCTTTGGTACATTAGAAGCAACTCTGAAACTTAACCTAAGCGTTTTTCGAAGCTACTTTTTGGCTAACTTCTTATAGGAAGGTCTAGGAGCTCTGAAAATGAACGTGCGCGTCTTTCACTCTTCCCGAGGGACTTAGAAGAATTTTGTGATATTTTTTATTAAATGGTGTATAAGGGTATATATATAAATATATTTTATGCACTGTATATGAGCTGGCGATTTCTAAGTCTGTGGTTCCGAGAGGGGGTAACCAGGCTCACTAATAAAGGTCAAGCCACTTGGCTGCCAGAATGCCCTGCTTCAGCACAGACCAGAAAGGCATTGTGATAAGCGTATCCCCGGTATAGTCAGGGGTTAATGGGAGTCGTCCCCGTCCCCCCAGTATACGGCCAGAACCATGGACCCGGTACTTGTGGTTCGGACTGTCTCCAACCAGCCATAATGTTGTGAGAGTGAAATTATGTCTAAGTCCAGCTTTGGTACATTAGAAGCAACTCTGAAACAACCTAAGCGTTTTTCGAAGCTACTTTTTGGCTAACTTCTTATAGGAAGGTCTAGGAGCTCTGAAAATGAACGTGCGCGTCTTTCACTCTTCCCGAGGGACTTAGAAGAATTTTGTGATATTTTTTATTAAATGGTGTATAAGGGTATATATATAAATATATTTTATGCACTGTATATGAGCTGGCGATTTCTAAGTCTGTGGTTCCGAGAGGGGGTAACCAGGCTCACTAATAAAGGTCAAGCCACTTGGCTGCCAGAATGCCCTGCTTCAGCACAGACCAGAAAGGCATTGTGATAAGCGTATCCCCGGTATAGTCAGGGGTTAATGGGAGTCGTCCCCGTCCCCCCAGTATACGGCCAGAACCATGGACCCGGTACTTGTGGTTCGGACTCTCTCCAACCAGCCATAATGTTGTGAGAGTGAAATTATGTCTAAGTCCAGCTTTGGTACATTAGAAGCAACTCTGAAACTTAACCTAAGCGTTTTTCGAAGCTACTTTTTGGCTAACTTCTTATAGGAAGGTCTAGGAGCTCTGAAAATGAACGTGTGCGTCTTTCACTCTTCCCGAGGGACTTAGAAGAATTTTGTGATATTTTTTATTAAATGGTGTATAAGGGTATATATATAAATATATTTTATGCACTGTATATGAGCTGGCGATTTCTAAGTCTGTGGTTCCGAGAGGGGGTAACCAGGCTCACTAATAAAGGTCAAGCCACTTGGCTGCCAGAATGCCGTGCTTCAGCACAGACCAGAAAGGCATTGTGATAAGCGTATCCCCGGTATAGTCAGGGGTTAATGGGAGTCGTCCCCGCCCCCCCAGTATACGGCCAGAACCATGGACCCGGTACTTGTGGTACGGACTGTCTCCAACCAGCCATAATGTTGTGAGAGTGAAATTATGTCTAAGTCCAGCTTTGGTACATTAGAAGCAACTCTGAAACTTAACCTAAGCGTTTTTCGAAGCTACTTTTTGGCTAACTTCTTATAGGAAGGTCTAGGAGCTCTGAAAATGAACGTGCGCGTCTTTCACTCTTCCCGAGGGACTTAGAAGAATTTTGTGATATTTTTTATTAAATGGTGTATAAGGGTATATATATAAATATATTTTATGCACTGTATATGAGCTGGCGATTTCTAAGTCTGTGGTTCCGAGAGGGGGTAACCAGGCTCACTAATAAAGGTCAAGAGACTTGGCTGCCAGAATGCCGTGCTTCAGCACAGACCAGAAAGGCATTGTGATAAGCGTATCCCCGGTATAGTCAGGGGTTAATGGGAGTCGTCCCCGCCCCCCCAGTATACGGCCAGAACCATGGACCCGGTACTTGTGGTTCGGACTGTCTCCAACCAGCCATAATGTTGTGAGAGTGAAATTATGTCTAAGTCCAGCTTTGGTACATTAGAAGCAACTCTGAAACTTAACCTAAGCGTTTTTCGAAGCTACTTTTTGGCTAACTTCTTATAGGAAGGTCTAGGAGCTCTGAAAATGAACGTGCGCGTCTTTCACTCTTCCCGAGGGACTTAGAAGAATTTTGTGATATTTTTTATTAAATGGTGTATAAGGGTATATATATAAATATATTTTATGCACTGTATATGAGCTGGCGATTTCTAAGTCTGTGGTTCCGAGAGGGGGTAACCAGGCTCACTAATAAAGGTCAAGCCACTTGGCTGCCAGAATGCCCTGCTTCAGCACAGACCAGAAAGGCATTGTGATAAGCGTATCCCCGGTATAGTCAGGGGTTAATGGGAGTCGTCCCCGTCCCCCCAGTATACGGCCAGAACCATGGACCCGGTACTTGTGGTTCGGACTCTCTCCAACCAGCCATAATGTTGTGAGAGTGAAATTATGTCTAAGTCCAGCTTTGGTACATTAGAAGCAACTCTGAAACTTAACCTAAGCGTTTTTCGAAGCTACTTTTTGGCTAACTTCTTATAGGAAGGTCTAGGAGCTCTAAAAATGAACGTGCGCGTCTTTCACTCTTCCCGAGGGACTTAGAAGAATTTTGTGATATTTTTTATTAAATGGTGTATAAGGGTATATATATAAATATATTTTATGCACTGTATATGAGCTGGCGATTTCTAAGTCTGTGGTTCCGAGAGGGGGTAACCAGGCTCACTAATAAAGGTCAAGCCACTTGGCTGCCAGAATGCCGTGCTTCAGCACAGACCAGAAAGGCATTGTGATAAGCGTATCCCCGGTATAGTCAGGGGTTAATGGGAGTCGTCCCCGCCCCCCCAGTATACGGCCAGAACCATGGACCCGGTACTTGTGGTTCGGACTGTCTCCAACCAGCCATAATGTTGTGAGAGTGAAATTATGTCTAAGTCCAGCTTTGGTACATTAGAAGCAACTCTGAAACTTAACCTAAGCGTTTTTCGAAGCTACTTTTTGGCTAACTTCTTATAGGAAGGTCTAGGAGCTCTGAAAATGAACGTGCGCGTCTTTCACTCTTCCCGAGGGACTTAGAAGAATTTTGTGATATTTTTTATTAAATGGTGTATAAGGGTATATATATAAATATATTTTATGCACTGTATATGAGCTGGCGATTTCTAAGTCTGTGGTTCCGAGAGGGGGTAACCAGGCTCACTAATAAAGGTCAAGAGACTTGGCTGCCAGAATGCCGTGCTTCAGCACAGACCAGAAAGGCATTGTGATAAGCGTATCCCCGGTATAGTCAGGGGTTAATGGGAGTCGTCCCCGCCCCCCCAGTATACGGCCAGAACCATGGACCCGGTACTTGTGGTTCGGACTGTCTCCAACCAGCCATAATGTTGTGAGAGTGAAATTATGTCTAAGTCCAGCTTTGGTACATTAGAAGCAACTCTGAAACTTAACCTAAGCGTTTTTCGAAGCTACTTTTTGGCTAACTTCTTATAGGAAGGTCTAGGAGCTCTGAAAATGAACGTGCGCGTCTTTCACTCTTCCCGAGGGACTTAGAAGAATTTTGTGATATTTTTTATTAAATGGTGTATAAGGGTATATATATAAATATATTTTATGCACTGTATATGAGCTGGCGATTTCTAAGTCTGTGGTTCCGAGAGGGGGTAACCAGGCTCACTAATAAAGGTCAAGCCACTTGGCTGCCAGAATGCCCTGCTTCAGCACAGACCAGAAAGGCATTGTGATAAGCGTATCCCCGGTATAGTAAGGGGTTAATGGGAGTCGTCCCCGTCCCCCCAGTATACGGCCAGAACCATGGACCCGGTACTTGTGGTTCGGACTCTCTCCAACCAGCCATAATGTTGTGAGAGTGAAATTATGTCTAAGTCCAGCTTTGGTACATTAGAAGCAACTCTGAAACTTAACCTAAGCGTTTTTCGAAGCTACTTTTTGGCTAACTTCTTATAGGAAGGTCTAGGAGCTCTGAAAATGAACGTGCGCGTCTTTCACTCTTCCCGAGGGACTTAGAAGAATTTTGTGATATTTTTTATTAAATGGTGTATAAGGGTATATATATAAATATATTTTATGCACTGTATATGAGCTGGCGATTTCTAAGTCTGTGGTTCCGAGAGGGGGTAACCAGGCTCACTAATAAAGGTCAAGCCACTTGGCTGCCAGAATGCCCTGCTTCAGCACAGACCAGAAAGGCATTGTGATAAGCGTATCCCCGGTATAGTCAGGGGTTAATGGGAGTCGTCCCCGTCCCCCCAGTATACGGCCAGAACCATGGACCCGGTACTTGTGGTTCGGACTGTCTCCAACTAGCCATAATGTTGTGAGAGTGAAATTATGTCTAAGTCCAGCTTTGGTACATTAGAAGCAACTCTGAAACTTAACCTAAGCGTTTTTCGAAGCTACTTTTTGGCTAACTTCTTATAGGAAGGTCTAGGAGCTCTGAAAATGAACGTGCGCGTCTTTCACTCTTCCCGAGGGACTTAGAAGAATTTTGTGATATTTTTTATTAAATGGTGTATAAGGGTATATATATAAATATATTTTATGCACTGTATATGAGCTGGCGATTTCTAAGTCTGTGGTTCCGAGAGGGGGTAACCAGGCTCACTAATAAAGGTCAAGCCACTTGGCTGCCAGAATGCCGTGCTTCAGCACAGACCAGAAAGGCATTGTGATAAGCGTATCCCCGGTATAGTCAGGGGTTAATGGGAGTCGTCCCCGCCCCCCCAGTATACGGCCAGAACCATGGACCCGGTACTTGTGGTTCGGACTGTCTCCAACCAGCCATAATGTTGTGAGAGTGAAATTATGTCTAAGTCCAGCTTTGGTACATTAGAAGCAACTCTGAAACTTAACCTAAGCGTTTTTCGAAGCTACTTTTTGGCTAAATTCTTATAGGAAGGTCTAGGAGCTCTGAAAATGAACGTGCGCGTCTTTCACTCTTCCCGAGGGACTTAGAAGAATTTTGTGATATTTTTTATTAAAATGGTGTATAAGGGTATATATATAAATATATTTTATGCACTGTATATGAGCTGGCGATTTCTAAGTCTGTGGTTCCGAGAGGGGGTAACCAGGCTCACTAATAAAGGTCAAGCCACTTGGCTGCCAGAATGCCCTGCTTCAGCACAGACCAGAAAGGCATTGTGATAAGCGTATCCCCGGTATAGTCAGGGGTTAATGGGAGTCGTCCCCGTCCCCCCAGTATACGGCCAGAACCATGGACCCGGTACTTGTGGTTCGGACTGTCTCCAACCAGCCATAATGTTGTGAGAGTGAAATTATGTCTAAGTCCAGCTTTGGTACATTAGAAGCAACTCTGAAACTTAACCTAAGCGTTTTTCGAAGCTACTTTTTGGCTAACTTCTTATAGGAAGGTCTAGGAGCTCTGAAAATGAACGTGCGCGTCTTTCACTCTTCCCGAGGGACTTAGAAGAATTTTGTGATATTTTTTATTAAATGGTGTATAAGGGTATATATATAAATATATTTTATGCACTGTATATGAGCTGGCGATTTCTAAGTCTGTGGTTCCGAGAGGGGGTAACCAGGCTCACTAATAAAGGTCAAGCCACTTGGCTGCCAGAATGCCGTGCTTCAGCACAGACCAGAAAGGCATTGTGATAAGCGTATCCCCGGTATAGTCAGGGGTTAATGGGAGTCGTCCCCGCCCCCCCAGTATACGGCCAGAACCATGGACCCGGTACTTGTGGTTCGGACTGTCTCCAACCAGCCATAATGTTGTGAGAGTGAAATTATGTCTAAGTCCAGCTTTGGTACATTAGAAGCAACTCTGAAACTTAACCTAAGCGTTTTTCGAAGCTACTTTTTGGCTAACTTCTTATAGGAAGGTCTAGGAGCTCTGAAAATGAACGTGCGCGTCTTTCACTCTTCCCGAGGGACTTAGAAGAATTTTGTGATATTTTTTATTAAAATGGTGTATAAGGGTATATATATAAATATATTTTATGCACTGTATATGAGCTGGCGATTTCTAAGTCTGTGGTTCCGAGAGGGGGTAACCAGGCTCACTAATAAAGGTCAAGCCACTTGGCTGCCAGAATGCCCTGCTTCAGCACAGACCAGAAAGGCATTGTGATAAGCGTATCCCCGGTATAGTCAGGGGTTAATGGGAGTCGTCCCCGTCCCCCCAGTATACGGCCAGAACCATGGACCCGGTACTTGTGGTTCGGACTCTCTCCAACCAGCCATAATGTTGTGAGAGTGAAATTATGTCTAAGTCCAGCTTTGGTACATTAGAAGCAACTCTGAAACTTAACCTAAGCGTTTTTCGAAGCTACTTTTTGGCTAACTTCTTATAGGAAGGTCTAGGAGCTCTAAAAATGAACGTGCGCGTCTTTCACTCTTCCCGAGGGACTTAGAAGAATTTTGTGATATTTTTTTTTAAATGGTGTATAAGGGTATATATATAAATATATTTTATGCACTGTATATGAGCTGGCGATTTCTAAGTCTGTGGTTCCGAGAGGGGGTAACCAGGCTCACTAATAAAGGTCAAGCCACTTGGCTGCCAGAATGCCGTGCTTCAGCACAGACCAGAAAGGCATTGTGATAAGCGTATCCCCGGTATAGTCAGGGGTTAATGGGAGTCGTCCCCGCCCCCCCAGTATACGGCCAGAACCATGGACCCGGTACTTGTGGTTCGGACTGTCTCCAACCAGCCATAATGTTGTGAGAGTGAAATTATGTCTAAGTCCAGCTTTGGTACATTAGAAGCAACTCTGAAACTTAACCTAAGCGTTTTTCGAAGCTACTTTTTGGCTAACTTCTTATAGGAAGGTCTAGGAGCTCTGAAAATGAACGTGCGCGTCTTTCACTCTTCCCGAGGGACTTAGAAGAATTTTGTGATATTTTTTATTAAATGGTGTATAAGGGTATATATATAAATATATTTTATGCACTGTATATGAGCTGGCGATTTCTAAGTCTGTGGTTCCGAGAGGGGGTAACCAGGCTCACTAATAAAGGTCAAGAGACTTGGCTGCCAGAATGCCGTGCTTCAGCACAGACCAGAAAGGCATTGTGATAAGCGTATCCCCGGTATAGTCAGGGGTTAATGGGAGTCGTCCCCGCCCCCCCAGTATACGGCCAGAACCATGGACCCGGTACTTGTGGTTCGGACTGTCTCCAACCAGCCATAATGTTGTGAGAGTGAAATTATGTCTAAGTCCAGCTTTGGTACATTAGAAGCAACTCTGAAACTTAACCTAAGCGTTTTTCGAAGCTACTTTTTGGCTAACTTCTTATAGGAAGGTCTAGGAGCTCTGAAAATGAACGTGCGCGTCTTTCACTCTTCCCGAGGGACTTAGAAGAATTTTGTGATATTTTTTATTAAATGGTGTATAAGGGTATATATATAAATATATTTTATGCACTGTATATGAGCTGGCGATTTCTAAGTCTGTGGTTCCGAGAGGGGGTAACCAGGCTCACTAATAAAGGTCAAGCCACTTGGCTGCCAGAATGCCCTGCTTCAGCACAGACCAGAAAGGCATTGTGATAAGCGTATCCCCGGTATAGTAAGGGGTTAATGGGAGTCGTCCCCGTCCCCCCAGTATACGGCCAGAACCATGGACCCGGTACTTGTGGTTCGGACTCTCTCCAACCAGCCATAATGTTGTGAGAGTGAAATTATGTCTAAGTCCAGCTTTGGTACATTAGAAGCAACTCTGAAACTTAACCTAAGCGTTTTTCGAAGCTACTTTTTGGCTAACTTCTTATAGGAAGGTCTAGGAGCTCTGAAAATGAACGTGCGCGTCTTTCACTCTTCCCGAGGGACTTAGAAGAATTTTGTGATATTTTTTATTAAATGGTGTATAAGGGTATATATATAAATATATTTTATGCACTGTATATGAGCTGGCGATTTCTAAGTCTGTGGTTCCGAGAGGGGGTAACCAGGCTCACTAATAAAGGTCAAGCCACTTGGCTGCCAGAATGCCCTGCTTCAGCACAGACCAGAAAGGCATTGTGATAAGCGTATCCCCGGTATAGTCAGGGGTTAATGGGAGTCGTCCCCGTCCCCCCAGTATACGGCCAGAACCATGGACCCGGTACTTGTGGTTCGGACTGTCTCCAACTAGCCATAATGTTGTGAGAGTGAAATTATGTCTAAGTCCAGCTTTGGTACATTAGAAGCAACTCTGAAACTTAACCTAAGCGTTTTTCGAAGCTACTTTTTGGCTAACTTCTTATAGGAAGGTCTAGGAGCTCTGAAAATGAACGTGCGCGTCTTTCACTCTTCCCGAGGGACTTAGAAGAATTTTGTGATATTTTTTATTAAATGGTGTATAAGGGTATATATATAAATATATTTTATGCACTGTATATGAGCTGGCGATTTCTAAGTCTGTGGTTCCGAGAGGGGGTAACCAGGCTCACTAATAAAGGTCAAGCCACTTGGCTGCCAGAATGCCGTGCTTCAGCACAGACCAGAAAGGCATTGTGATAAGCGTATCCCCGGTATAGTCAGGGGTTAATGGGAGTCGTCCCCGCCCCCCCAGTATACGGCCAGAACCATGGACCCGGTACTTGTGGTTCGGACTGTCTCCAACCAGCCATAATGTTGTGAGAGTGAAATTATGTCTAAGTCCAGCTTTGGTACATTAGAAGCAACTCTGAAACTTAACCTAAGCGTTTTTCGAAGCTACTTTTTGGCTAAATTCTTATAGGAAGGTCTAGGAGCTCTGAAAATGAACGTGCGCGTCTTTCACTCTTCCCGAGGGACTTAGAAGAATTTTGTGATATTTTTTATTAAAATGGTGTATAAGGGTATATATATAAATATATTTTATGCACTGTATATGAGCTGGCGATTTCTAAGTCTGTGGTTCCGAGAGGGGGTAACCAGGCTCACTAATAAAGGTCAAGCCACTTGGCTGCCAGAATGCCCTGCTTCAGCACAGACCAGAAAGGCATTGTGATAAGCGTATCCCCGGTATAGTCAGGGGTTAATGGGAGTCGTCCCCGTCCCCCCAGTATACGGCCAGAACCATGGACCCGGTACTTGTGGTTCGGACTGTCTCCAACCAGCCATAATGTTGTGAGAGTGAAATTATGTCTAAGTCCAGCTTTGGTACATTAGAAGCAACTCTGAAACTTAACCTAAGCGTTTTTCGAAGCTACTTTTTGGCTAACTTCTTATAGGAAGGTCTAGGAGCTCTGAAAATGAACGTGCGCGTCTTTCACTCTTCCCGAGGGACTTAGAAGAATTTTGTGATATTTTTTATTAAATGGTGTATAAGGGTATATATATAAATATATTTTATGCACTGTATATGAGCTGGCGATTTCTAAGTCTGTGGTTCCGAGAGGGGGTAACCAGGCTCACTAATAAAGGTCAAGCCACTTGGCTGCCAGAATGCCGTGCTTCAGCACAGACCAGAAAGGCATTGTGATAAGCGTATCCCCGGTATAGTCAGGGGTTAATGGGAGTCGTCCCCGCCCCCCCAGTATACGGCCAGAACCATGGACCCGGTACTTGTGGTTCGGACTGTCTCCAACCAGCCATAATGTTGTGAGAGTGAAATTATGTCTAAGTCCAGCTTTGGTACATTAGAAGCAACTCTGAAACTTAACCTAAGCGTTTTTCGAAGCTACTTTTTGGCTAACTTCTTATAGGAAGGTCTAGGAGCTCTGAAAATGAACGTGCGCGTCTTTCACTCTTCCCGAGGGACTTAGAAGAATTTTGTGATATTTTTTATTAAAATGGTGTATAAGGGTATATATATAAATATATTTTATGCACTGTATATGAGCTGGCGATTTCTAAGTCTGTGGTTCCGAGAGGGGGTAACCAGGCTCACTAATAAAGGTCAAGCCACTTGGCTGCCAGAATGCCCTGCTTCAGCACAGACCAGAAAGGCATTGTGATAAGCGTATCCCCGGTATAGTCAGGGGTTAATGGGAGTCGTCCCCGTCCCCCCAGTATACGGCCAGAACCATGGACCCGGTACTTGTGGTTCGGACTGTCTCCAACCAGCCATAATGTTGTGAGAGTGAAATTATGTCTAAGTCCAGCTTTGGTACATTAGAAGCAACTCTGAAACTTAACCTAAGCGTTTTTCGAAGCTACTTTTTGGCTAACTTCTTATAGGAAGGTCTAGGAGCTCTGAAAATGAACGTGCGCGTCTTTCACTCTTCCCGAGGGACTTAGAAGAATTTTGTGATATTTTTTATTAAATGGTGTATAAGGGTATATATATAAATATATTTTATGCACTGTATATGAGCTGGCGATTTCTAAGTCTGTGGTTCCGAGAGGGGGTAACCAGGCTCACTAATAAAGGTCAAGAGACTTGGCTGCCAGAATGCCGTGCTTCAGCACAGACCAGAAAGGCATTGTGATAAGCGTATCCCCGGTATAGTCAGGGGTTAATGGGAGTCGTCCCCGCCCCCCCAGTATACGGCCAGAACCATGGACCCGGTACTTGTGGTTCGGACTGTCTCCAACCAGCCATAATGTTGTGAGAGTGAAATTATGTCTAAGTCCAGCTTTGGTACATTAGAAGCAACTCTGAAACTTAACCTAAGCGTTTTTCGAAGCTACTTTTTGGCTAACTTCTTATAGGAAGGTCTAGGAGCTCTGAAAATGAACGTGCGCGTCTTTCACTCTTCCCGAGGGACTTAGAAGAATTTTGTGATATTTTTTATTAAATGGTGTATAAGGGTATATATATAAATATATTTTATGCACTGTATATGAGCTGGCGATTTCTAAGTCTGTGGTTCCGAGAGGGGGTAACCAGGCTCACTAATAAAGGTCAAGCCACTTGGCTGCCAGAATGCCGTGCTTCAGCACAGACCAGAAAGGCATTGTGATAAGCGTATCCCCGGTATAGTCAGGGGTTAATGGGAGTCGTCCCCGCCCCCCCAGTATACGGCCAGAACCATGGACCCGGTACTTGTGGTTCGGACTGTCTCCAACCAGCCATAATGTTGTGAGAGTGAAATTATGTCTAAGTCCAGCTTTGGTACATTAGAAGCAACTCTGAAACTTAACCTAAGCGTTTTTCGAAGCTACTTTTTGGCTAACTTCTTATAGGAAGGTCTAGGAGCTCTGAAAATGAACGTGCGCGTCTTTCACTCTTCCCGAGGGACTTAGAAGAATTTTGTGATATTTTTTATTAAAATGGTGTATAAGGGTATATATATAAATATATTTTATGCACTGTATATGAGCTGGCGATTTCTAAGTCTGTGGTTCCGAGAGGGGGTAACCAGGCTCACTAATAAAGGTCAAGCCACTTGGCTGCCAGAATGCCCTGCTTCAGCACAGACCAGAAAGGCATTGTGATAAGCGTATCCCCGGTATAGTCAGGGGTTAATGGGAGTCGTCCCCGTCCCCCCAGTATACGGCCAGAACCATGGACCCGGTACTTGTGGTTCGGACTGTCTCCAACCAGCCATAATGTTGTGAGAGTGAAATTAAGTGTAAGTCCAGCTTTGGTACATTAGAAGCAACTCTGAAACTTAACCTAAGCGTTTTTCGAAGCTACTTTTTGGCTAACTTCTTATAGGAAGGTCTAGGAGCTCTGAAAATGAACGTGCGCGTCTTTCACTCTTCCCGAGGGACTTAGAAGAATTTTGTGATATTTTTTATTAAATGGTGTATAAGGGTATATATATAAATATATTTTATGCACTGTATATGAGCTGGCGATTTCTAAGTCTGTGGTTCCGAGAGGGGGTAACCAGGCTCACTAATAAAGGTCAAGCCACTTGGCTGCCAGAATGCCGTGCTTCAGCACAGACCAGAAAGGCATTGTGATAAGCGTATCCCCGGTATAGTCAGGGGTTAATGGGAGTCGTCCCCGCCCCCCCAGTATACGGCCAGAACCATGGACCAAGTACTTGTGGTTCGGACTGTCTCCAACCAGCCATAATGTTGTGAGAGTGAAATTATGTCTAAGTCCAGCTTTGGTACATTAGAAGCAACTCTGAAACTTAACCTAAGCGTTTTTCGAAGCTACTTTTTGGCTAACTTCTTATAGGAAGGTCTAGGAGCTCTGAAAATGAACGTGCGCGTCTTTCACTCTTCCCGAGGGACTTAGAAGAATTTTGTGATATTTTTTATTAAAATGGTGTATAAGGGTATATATATAAATATATTTTATGCACTGTATATGAGCTGGCGATTTCTAAGTCTGTGGTTCCGAGAGGGGGTAACCAGGCTCACTAATAAAGGTCAAGCCACTTGGCTGCCAGAATGCCCTGCTTCAGCACAGACCAGAAAGGCATTGTGATAAGCGTATCCCCGGTATAGTCAGGGGTTAATGGGAGTCGTCCCCGTCCCCCCAGTATACGGCCAGAACCATGGACCCGGTACTTGTGGTTCGGACTGTCTCCAACCAGCCATAATGTTGTGAGAGTGAAATTATGTCTAAGTCCAGCTTTGGTACATTAGAAGCAACTCTGAAACTTAACCTAAGCGTTTTTCGAAGCTACTTTTTGGCTAACTTCTTATAGGAAGGTCTAGGAGCTCTGAAAATGAACGTGCGCGTCTTTCACTCTTCCCGAGGGACTTAGAAGAATTTTGTGATATTTTTTATTAAATGGTGTATAAGGGTATATATATAAATATATTTTATGCACTGTATATGAGCTGGCGATTTCTAAGTCTGTGGTTCCGAGAGGGGGTAACCAGGCTCACTAATAAAGGTCAAGCCACTTGGCTGCCAGAATGCCGTGCTTCAGCACAGACCAGAAAGGCATTGTGATAAGCGTATCCCCGGTATAGTCAGGGGTTAATGGGAGTCGTCCCCGCCCCCCCAGTATACGGCCAGAACCATGGACCCGGTACTTGTGGTTCGGACTGTCTCCAACCAGCCATAATGTTGTGAGAGTGAAATTATGTCTAAGTCCAGCTTTGGTACATTAGAAGCAACTCTGAAACTTAACCTAAGCGTTTTTCGAAGCTACTTTTTGGCTAACTTCTTATAGGAAGGTCTAGGAGCTCTGAAAATGAACGTGCGCGTCTTTCACTCTTCCCGAGGGACTTAGAAGAATTTTGTGATATTTTTTATTAAATGGTGTATAAGGGTATATATATAAATATATTTTATGCACTGTATATGAGCTGGCGATTTCTAAGTCTGTGGTTCCGAGAGGGGGTAACCAGGCTCACTAATAAAGGTCAAGCCACTTGGCTGCCAGAATGCCCTGCTTCAGCACAGACCAGAAAGGCATTGTGATAAGCGTATCCCCGGTATAGTCAGGGGTTAATGGGAGTCGTCCCCGTCCCCCCAGTATACGGCCAGAACCATGGACCCGGTACTTGTGGTTCGGACTGTCTCCAACCAGCCATAATGTTGTGAGAGTGAAATTATGTCTAAGTCCAGCTTTGGTACATTAGAAGCAACTCTGAAACTTACCTAAGCGTTTTTCGAAGCTACTTTTTGGCTAACTTCTTATAGGAAGGTCTAGGAGCTCTGAAAATGAACGTGCGCGTCTTTCACTCTTTCCGAGGGACTTAGAAGAATTTTGTGATATTTTTTATTAAATGGTGTATAAGGGTATATATATAAATATATTTTATGCACTGTATATGAGCTGGCGATTTCTAAGTCTGTGGTTCCGAGAGGGGGTAACCAGGCTCACTAATAAAGGTCAAGCCACTTGGCTGCCAGAATGCCCTGCTTCAGCACAGACCAGAAAGGCATTGTGATAAGCGTATCCCCGGTATAGTAAGGGGTTAATGGGAGTCGTCCCCGTACCCCCAGTATACGGCCAGAACCATGGACCCGGTACTTGTGATTCGGACTCTCTCCAACCAGCCATAATGTTGTGAGAGTGAAATTATGTCTAAGTCCAGCTTTGGTACATTAGAAGCAACTCTGAAACTTAACCTAAGCGTTTTTCGAAGCTACTTTTTGGCTAACTTCTTATAGGAAGGTCTAGGAGCTCTGAAAATGAACGTGCGCGTCTTTCACTCTTCCCGAGGGACTTAGAAGAATTTTGTGATATTTTTTATTAAATGGTGTATAAGGGTATATATATAAATATATTTTATGCACTGTATATGAGCTGGCGATTTCTAAGTCTGTGGTTCCGAGAGGGGGTAACCAGGCTCACTAATAAAGGTCAAGCCACTTGGCTGCCAGAATGCCCTGCTTCAGCACAGACCAGAAAGGCATTGTGATAAGCGTATCCCCGGTATAGTCAGGGGTTAATGGGAGTCGTCCCCGTCCCCCCAGTATACGGCCAGAACCATGGACCCGGTACTTGTGGTTCGGACTGTCTCCAACCAGCCATAATGTTGTGAGAGTGAAATTATGTCTAAGTCCAGCTTTGGTACATTAGAAGCAACTCTGAAACTTAACCTAAGCGTTTTTCGAAGCTACTTTTTGGCTAACTTCTTATAGGAAGGTCTAGGAGCTCTGAAAATGAACGTGCGCGTCTTTCACTCTTCCCGAGGGACTTAGAAGAATTTTGTGATATTTTTTATTAAATGGTGTATAAGGGTATATATATAAATATATTTTATGCACTGTATATGAGCTGGCGATTTCTAAGTCTGTGGTTCCGAGAGGGGGTAACCAGGCTCACTAATAAAGGTCAAGCCACTTGGCTGCCAGAATGCCCTGCTTCAGCACAGACCAGAAAGGCATTGTGATAAGCGTATCCCCGGTATAGTCAGGGGTTAATGGGAGTCGTCCCCGTCCCCCCAGTATACGGCCAGAACCATGGACCCGGTACTTGTGGTTCGGACTGTCTCCAACCAGCCATAATGTTGTGAGAGTGAAATTATGTCTAAGTCCAGCTTTGGTACATTAGAAGCAACTCTGAAACTTAACCTAAGCGTTTTTCGAAGCTACTTTTTGGCTAACTTCTTATAGGAAGGTCTAGGAGCTCTGAAAATGAACGTGCGCGTCTTTCACTCTTTCCGAGGGACTTAGAAGAATTTTGTGATATTTTTTATTAAATGGTGTATAAGGGTATATATATAAATATATTTTATGCACTGTATATGAGCTGGCGATTTCTAAGTCTGTGGTTCCGAGAGGGGGTAACCAGGCTCACTAATAAAGGTCAAGCCACTTGGCTGCCAGAATGCCCTGCTTCAGCACAGACCAGAAAGGCATTGTGATAAGCGTATCCCCGGTATAGTAAGGGGTTAATGGGAGTCGTCCCCGTCCCCCCAGTATACGGCCAGAACCATGGACCCGGTACTTGTGGTTCGGACTCTCTCCAACCAGCCATAATGTTGTGAGAGTGAAATTATGTCTAAGTCCAGCTTTGGTACATTAGAAGCAACTCTGAAACTTAACCTAAGCGTTTTTCGAAGCTACTTTTTGGCTAACTTCTTATAGGAAGGTCTAGGAGCTCTGAAAATGAACGTGCGCGTCTTTCACTCTTCCCGAGGGACTTAGAAGAATTTTGTGATATTTTTTATTAAATGGTGTATAAGGGTATATATATAAATATATTTTATGCACTGTATATGAGCTGGCGATTTCTAAGTCTGTGGTTCCGAGAGGGGGTAACCAGGCTCACTAATAAAGGTCAAGCCACTTGGCTGCCAGAATGCCGTGCTTCAGCACAGACCAGAAAGGCATTGTGATAAGCGTATCCCCGGTATAGTCAGGGGTTAATGGGAGTCGTCCCCGCCCCCCCAGTATACGGCCAGAACCATGGACCCGGTACTTGTGGTTCGGACTGTCTCCAACCAGCCATAATGTTGTGAGAGTGAAATTATGTCTAAGTCCAGCTTTGGTACATTAGAAGCAACTCTGAAACTTAACCTAAGCGTTTTTCGAAGCTACTTTTTGGCTAACTTCTTATAGGAAGGTCTAGGAGCTCTGAAAATGAACGTGCGCGTCTTTCACTCTTCCCGAGGGACTTAGAAGAATTTTGTGATATTTTTTATTAAAATGGTGTATAAGGGTATATATATAAATATATTTTATGCACTGTATATGAGCTGGCGATTTCTAAGTCTGTGGTTCCGAGAGGGGGTAACCAGGCTCACTAATAAAGGTCAAGCCACTTGGCTGCCAGAATGCCCTGCTTCAGCACAGACCAGAAAGGCATTGTGATAAGCGTATCCCCGGTATAGTCAGGGGTTAATGGGAGTCGTCCCCGTCCCCCCAGTATACGGCCAGAACCATGGACCCGGTACTTGTGGTTCGGACTGTCTCCAACCAGCCATAATGTTGTGAGAGTGAAATTATGTCTAAGTCCAGCTTTGGTACATTAGAAGCAACTCTGAAACTTAACCTAAGCGTTTTTCGAAGCTACTTTTTGGCTAACTTCTTATAGGAAGGTCTAGGAGCTCTGAAAATGAACGTGCGCGTCTTTCACTCTTCCCGAGGGACTTAGAAGAATTTTGTGATATTTTTTATTAAATGGTGTATAAGGGTATATATATAAATATATTTTATGCACTGTATATGAGCTGGCGATTTCTAAGTCTGTGGTTCCGAGAGGGGGTAACCAGGCTCACTAATAAAGGTCAAGCCACTTGGCTGCCAGAATGCCGTGCTTCAGCACAGACCAGAAAGGCATTGTGATAAGCGTATCCCCGGTATAGTCAGGGGTTAATGGGAGTCGTCCCCGCCCCCCCAGTATACGGCCAGAACCATGGACCCGGTACTTGTGGTTCGGACTGTCTCCAACCAGCCATAATGTTGTGAGAGTGAAATTATGTCTAAGTCCAGCTTTGGTACATTAGAAGCAACTCTGAAACTTAACCTAAGCGTTTTTCGAAGCTACTTTTTGGCTAACTTCTTATAGGAAGGTCTAGGAGCTCTGAAAATGAACGTGCGCGTCTTTCACTCTTCCCGAGGGACTTAGAAGAATTTTGTGATATTTTTTATTAAAATGGTGTATAAGGGTATATATATAAATATATTTTATGCACTGTATATGAGCTGGCGATTTCTAAGTCTGTGGTTCCGAGAGGGGGTAACCAGGCTCACTAATAAAGGTCAAGCCACTTGGCTGCCAGAATGCCCTGCTTCAGCACAGACCAGAAAGGCATTGTGATAAGCGTATCCCCGGTATAGTCAGGGGTTAATGGGAGTCGTCCCCGTCCCCCCAGTATACGGCCAGAACCATGGACCCGGTACTTGTGGTTCGGACTGTCTCCAACCAGCCATAATGTTGTGAGAGTGAAATTATGTCTAAGTCCAGCTTTGGTACATTAGAAGCAACTCTGAAACTTAACCTAAGCGTTTTTCGAAGCTACTTTTTGGCTAACTTCTTATAGGAAGGTCTAGGAGCTCTGAAAATGAACGTGCGCGTCTTTCACTCTTCCCGAGGGACTTAGAAGAATTTTGTGATATTTTTTATTAAATGGTGTATAAGGGTATATATATAAATATATTTTATGCACTGTATATGAGCTGGCGATTTCTAAGTCTGTGGTTCCGAGAGGGGGTAACCAGGCTCACTAATAAAGGTCAAGCCACTTGGTTGCCAGAATGCCCTGCTTCAGCACAGACCAGAAAGGCATTGTGATAAGCGTATCCCCGGTATAGTCAGGGGTTAATGGGAGTCGTCCCCGTCCCCCCAGTATACGGCCAGAACCATGGACCCGGTACTTGTGGTTCGGACTCTCTCCAACCAGCCATAATGTTGTGAGAGTGAAATTATGTCTAAGTCCAGCTTTGGTACATTAGAAGCAACTCTGAAACTTAACCTAAGCGTTTTTCGAAGCTACTTTTTGGCTAACTTCTTATAGGAAGGTCTAGGAGCTCTGAAAATGAACGTGCGCGTCTTTCACTCTTCCCGAGGGACTTAGAAGAATTTTGTGATATTTTTTATTAAATGGTGTATAAGGGTATATATATAAATATATTTTATGCACTGTATATGAGCTGGCGATTTCTAAGTCTGTGGTTCCGAGAGGGGGTAACCAGGCTCACTAATAAAGGTCAAGCCACTTGGCTGCCAGAATGCCGTGCTTCAGCACAGACCAGAAAGGCATTGTGATAAGCGTATCCCCGGTATAGTCAGGGGTTAATGGGAGTCGTCCCCGCCCCCCCAGTATACGGCCAGAACCATGGACCCGGTACTTGTGGTTCGGACTGTCTCCAACCAGCCATAATGTTGTGAGAGTGAAATTATGTCTAAGTCCAGCTTTGGTACATTAGAAGCAACTCTGAAACTTAACCTAAGCGTTTTTCGAAGCTACTTTTTGGCTAACTTCTTATAGGAAGGTCTAGGAGCTCTGAAAATGAACGTGCGCGTCTTTCACTCTTCCCGAGGGACTTAGAAGAATTTTGTGATATTTTTTATTAAATGGTGTATAAGGGTATATATATAAATATATTTTATGCACTGTATATGAGCTGGCGATTTCTAAGTCTGTGGTTCCGAGAGGGGGTAACCAGGCTCACTAATAAAGGTCAAGCCACTTGGCTGCCAGAATGCCGTGCTTCAGCACAGACCAGAAAGGCATTGTGATAAACGTATCCCCGGTATAGTCAGGGGTTAATGGGAGTCGTCCCCGCCCCCCCAGTATACGGCCAGAACCATGGACCCGGTACTTGTGGTTCGGACTGTCTCCAACCAGCCATAATGTTGTGAGAGTGAAATTATGTCTAAGTCCAGCTTTGGTACATTAGAAGCAACTCTGAAACTTAACCTAAGCGTTTTTCGAAGCTACTTTTTGGCTAACTTCTTATAGGAAGGTCTAGGAGCTCTGAAAATGAACGTGCGCGTCTTTCACTCTTCCCGAGGGACTTAGAAGAATTTTGTGATATTTTTTATTAAAATGGTGTATAAGGGTATATATATAAATATATTTTATGCACTGTATATGAGCTGGCGATTTCTAAGTCTGTGGTTCCGAGAGGGGGTAACCAGGCTCACTAATAAAGGTCAAGCCACTTGGCTGCCAGAATGCCCTGCTTCAGCACAGACCAGAAAGGCATTGTGATAAGCGTATCCCCGGTATAGTCAGGGGTTAATGGGAGTCGTCCCCGTCCCCCCAGTATACGGCCAGAACCATGGACCCGGTACTTGTGGTTCGGACTGTCTCCAACCAGCCATAATGTTGTGAGAGTGAAATTATGTCTAAGTCCAGCTTTGGTACATTAGAAGCAACTCTGAAACTTAACCTAAGCGTTTTTCGAAGCTACTTTTTGGCTAACTTCTTATAGGAAGGTCTAGGAGCTCTGAAAATGAACGTGCGCGTCTTTCACTCTTCCCGAGGGACTTAGAAGAATTTTGTGATATTTTTTATTAAATGGTGTATAAGGGTATATATATAAATATATTTTATGCACTGTATATGAGCTGGCGATTTCTAAGTCTGTGGTTCCGAGAGGGGGTAACCAGGCTCACTAATAAAGGTCAAGCCACTTGGCTGCCAGAATGCCGTGCTTCAGCACAGACCAGAAAGGCATTGTGATAAGCGTATCCCCGGTATAGTCAGGGGTTAATGGGAGTCGTCCCCGCCCCCCCAGTATACGGCCAGAACCATGGACCCGGTACTTGTGGTTCGGACTGTCTCCAACCAGCCATAATGTTGTGAGAGTGAAATTATGTCTAAGTCCAGCTTTGGTACATTAGAAGCAACTCTGAAACTTAACCTAAGCGTTTTTCGAAGCTACTTTTTGGCTAACTTCTTATAGGAAGGTCTAGGAGCTCTGAAAATGAACGTGCGCGTCTTTCACTCTTCCCGAGGGACTTAGAAGAATTTTGTGATATTTTTTATTAAATGGTGTATAAGGGTATATATATAAATATATTTTATGCACTGTATATGAGCTGGCGATTTCTAAGTCTGTGGTTCCGAGAGGGGGTAACCAGGCTCACTAATAAAGGTCAAGCCACTTGGCTGCCAGAATGCCCTGCTTCAGCACAGACCAGAAAGGCATTGTGATAAGCGTATCCCCGGTATAGTCAGGGGTTAATGGGAGTCGTCCCCGTCCCCCCAGTATACGGCCAGAACCATGGACCCGGTACTTGTGGTTCGGACTGTCTCCAACCAGCCATAATGTTGTGAGAGTGAAATT
The DNA here is from genome assembly GCF_040206685.1 of Ascaphus truei. Classification (NCBI taxonomy): domain Eukaryota; kingdom Metazoa; phylum Chordata; class Amphibia; order Anura; family Ascaphidae; genus Ascaphus; species Ascaphus truei. Next base: position 2,641,217 of record NC_134493.1, read on the forward strand.
ATGTCTAAGTCCAGCTTTGGTACATTAGAAGCAACTCTGAAACTTACCTAAGCGTTTTTCGAAGCTACTTTTTGGCTAACTTCTTATAGGAAGGTCTAGGAGCTCTGAAAATGAACGTGCGCGTCTTTCACTCTTTCCGAGGGACTTAGAAGAATTTTGTGATATTTTTTATTAAATGGTGTATAAGGGTATATATATAAATATATTTTATGCACTGTATATGAGCTGGCGATTTCTAAGTCTGTGGTTCCGAGAGGGGGTAACCAGGCTCACTAATAAAGGTCAAGCCACTTGGCTGCCAGAATGCCCTGCTTCAGCACAGACCAGAAAGGCATTGTGATAAGCGTATCCCCGGTATAGTAAGGGGTTAATGGGAGTCGTCCCCGTACCCCCAGTATACGGCCAGAACCATGGACCCGGTACTTGTGATTCGGACTCTCTCCAACCAGCCATAATGTTGTGAGAGTGAAATTATGTCTAAGTCCAGCTTTGGTACATTAGAAGCAACTCTGAAACTTAACCTAAGCGTTTTTCGAAGCTACTTTTTGGCTAACTTCTTATAGGAAGGTCTAGGAGCTCTGAAAATGAACGTGCGCGTCTTTCACTCTTCCCGAGGGACTTAGAAGAATTTTGTGATATTTTTTATTAAATGGTGTATAAGGGTATATATATAAATATATTTTATGCACTGTATATGAGCTGGCGATTTCTAAGTCTGTGGTTCCGAGAGGGGGTAACCAGGCTCACTAATAAAGGTCAAGCCACTTGGCTGCCAGAATGCCCTGCTTCAGCACAGACCAGAAAGGCATTGTGATAAGCGTATCCCCGGTATAGTCAGGGGTTAATGGGAGTCGTCCCCGTCCCCCCAGTATACGGCCAGAACCATGGACCCGGTACTTGTGGTTCGGACTGTCTCCAACCAGCCATAATGTTGTGAGAGTGAAATTATGTCTAAGTCCAGCTTTGGTACATTAGAAGCAACTCTGAAACTTAACCTAAGCGTTTTTCGAAGCTACTTTTTGGCTAACTTCTTATAGGAAGGTCTAGGAGCTCTGAAAATGAACGTGCGCGTCTTTCACTCTTCCCGAGGGACTTAGAAGAATTTTGTGATATTTTTTATTAAATGGTGTATAAGGGTATATATATAAATATATTTTATGCACTGTATATGAGCTGGCGATTTCTAAGTCTGTGGTTCCGAGAGGGGGTAACCAGGCTCACTAATAAAGGTCAAGCCACTTGGCTGCCAGAATGCCCTGCTTCAGCACAGACCAGAAAGGCATTGTGATAAGCGTATCCCCGGTATAGTCAGGGGTTAATGGGAGTCGTCCCCGTCCCCCCAGTATACGGCCAGAACCATGGACCCGGTACTTGTGGTTCGGACTGTCTCCAACCAGCCATAATGTTGTGAGAGTGAAATTATGTCTAAGTCCAGCTTTGGTACATTAGAAGCAACTCTGAAACTTAACCTAAGCGTTTTTCGAAGCTACTTTTTGGCTAACTTCTTATAGGAAGGTCTAGGAGCTCTGAAAATGAACGTGCGCGTCTTTCACTCTTTCCGAGGGACTTAGAAGAATTTTGTGATATTTTTTATTAAATGGTGTATAAGGGTATATATATAAATATATTTTATGCACTGTATATGAGCTGGCGATTTCTAAGTCTGTGGTTCCGAGAGGGGGTAACCAGGCTCACTAATAAAGGTCAAGCCACTTGGCTGCCAGAATGCCCTGCTTCAGCACAGACCAGAAAGGCATTGTGATAAGCGTATCCCCGGTATAGTAAGGGGTTAATGGGAGTCGTCCCCGTCCCCCCAGTATACGGCCAGAACCATGGACCCGGTACTTGTGGTTCGGACTCTCTCCAACCAGCCATAATGTTGTGAGAGTGAAATTATGTCTAAGTCCAGCTTTGGTACATTAGAAGCAACTCTGAAACTTAACCTAAGCGTTTTTCGAAGCTACTTTTTGGCTAACTTCTTATAGGAAGGTCTAGGAGCTCTGAAAATGAACGTGCGCGTCTTTCACTCTTCCCGAGGGACTTAGAAGAATTTTGTGATATTTTTTATTAAATGGTGTATAAGGGTATATATATAAATATATTTTATGCACTGTATATGAGCTGGCGATTTCTAAGTCTGTGGTTCCGAGAGGGGGTAACCAGGCTCACTAATAAAGGTCAAGCCACTTGGCTGCCAGAATGCCGTGCTTCAGCACAGACCAGAAAGGCATTGTGATAAGCGTATCCCCGGTATAGTCAGGGGTTAATGGGAGTCGTCCCCGCCCCCCCAGTATACGGCCAGAACCATGGACCCGGTACTTGTGGTTCGGACTGTCTCCAACCAGCCATAATGTTGTGAGAGTGAAATTATGTCTAAGTCCAGCTTTGGTACATTAGAAGCAACTCTGAAACTTAACCTAAGCGTTTTTCGAAGCTACTTTTTGGCTAACTTCTTATAGGAAGGTCTAGGAGCTCTGAAAATGAACGTGCGCGTCTTTCACTCTTCCCGAGGGACTTAGAAGAATTTTGTGATATTTTTTATTAAAATGGTGTATAAGGGTATATATATAAATATATTTTATGCACTGTATATGAGCTGGCGATTTCTAAGTCTGTGGTTCCGAGAGGGGGTAACCAGGCTCACTAATAAAGGTCAAGCCACTTGGCTGCCAGAATGCCCTGCTTCAGCACAGACCAGAAAGGCATTGTGATAAGCGTATCCCCGGTATAGTCAGGGGTTAATGGGAGTCGTCCCCGTCCCCCCAGTATACGGCCAGAACCATGGACCCGGTACTTGTGGTTCGGACTGTCTCCAACCAGCCATAATGTTGTGAGAGTGAAATTATGTCTAAGTCCAGCTTTGGTACATTAGAAGCAACTCTGAAACTTAACCTAAGCGTTTTTCGAAGCTACTTTTTGGCTAACTTCTTATAGGAAGGTCTAGGAGCTCTGAAAATGAACGTGCGCGTCTTTCACTCTTCCCGAGGGACTTAGAAGAATTTTGTGATATTTTTTATTAAATGGTGTATAAGGGTATATATATAAATATATTTTATGCACTGTATATGAGCTGGCGATTTCTAAGTCTGTGGTTCCGAGAGGGGGTAACCAGGCTCACTAATAAAGGTCAAGCCACTTGGCTGCCAGAATGCCGTGCTTCAGCACAGACCAGAAAGGCATTGTGATAAGCGTATCCCCGGTATAGTCAGGGGTTAATGGGAGTCGTCCCCGCCCCCCCAGTATACGGCCAGAACCATGGACCCGGTACTTGTGGTTCGGACTGTCTCCAACCAGCCATAATGTTGTGAGAGTGAAATTATGTCTAAGTCCAGCTTTGGTACATTAGAAGCAACTCTGAAACTTAACCTAAGCGTTTTTCGAAGCTACTTTTTGGCTAACTTCTTATAGGAAGGTCTAGGAGCTCTGAAAATGAACGTGCGCGTCTTTCACTCTTCCCGAGGGACTTAGAAGAATTTTGTGATATTTTTTATTAAAATGGTGTATAAGGGTATATATATAAATATATTTTATGCACTGTATATGAGCTGGCGATTTCTAAGTCTGTGGTTCCGAGAGGGGGTAACCAGGCTCACTAATAAAGGTCAAGCCACTTGGCTGCCAGAATGCCCTGCTTCAGCACAGACCAGAAAGGCATTGTGATAAGCGTATCCCCGGTATAGTCAGGGGTTAATGGGAGTCGTCCCCGTCCCCCCAGTATACGGCCAGAACCATGGACCCGGTACTTGTGGTTCGGACTGTCTCCAACCAGCCATAATGTTGTGAGAGTGAAATTATGTCTAAGTCCAGCTTTGGTACATTAGAAGCAACTCTGAAACTTAACCTAAGCGTTTTTCGAAGCTACTTTTTGGCTAACTTCTTATAGGAAGGTCTAGGAGCTCTGAAAATGAACGTGCGCGTCTTTCACTCTTCCCGAGGGACTTAGAAGAATTTTGTGATATTTTTTATTAAATGGTGTATAAGGGTATATATATAAATATATTTTATGCACTGTATATGAGCTGGCGATTTCTAAGTCTGTGGTTCCGAGAGGGGGTAACCAGGCTCACTAATAAAGGTCAAGCCACTTGGTTGCCAGAATGCCCTGCTTCAGCACAGACCAGAAAGGCATTGTGATAAGCGTATCCCCGGTATAGTCAGGGGTTAATGGGAGTCGTCCCCGTCCCCCCAGTATACGGCCAGAACCATGGACCCGGTACTTGTGGTTCGGACTCTCTCCAACCAGCCATAATGTTGTGAGAGTGAAATTATGTCTAAGTCCAGCTTTGGTACATTAGAAGCAACTCTGAAACTTAACCTAAGCGTTTTTCGAAGCTACTTTTTGGCTAACTTCTTATAGGAAGGTCTAGGAGCTCTGAAAATGAACGTGCGCGTCTTTCACTCTTCCCGAGGGACTTAGAAGAATTTTGTGATATTTTTTATTAAATGGTGTATAAGGGTATATATATAAATATATTTTATGCACTGTATATGAGCTGGCGATTTCTAAGTCTGTGGTTCCGAGAGGGGGTAACCAGGCTCACTAATAAAGGTCAAGCCACTTGGCTGCCAGAATGCCGTGCTTCAGCACAGACCAGAAAGGCATTGTGATAAGCGTATCCCCGGTATAGTCAGGGGTTAATGGGAGTCGTCCCCGCCCCCCCAGTATACGGCCAGAACCATGGACCCGGTACTTGTGGTTCGGACTGTCTCCAACCAGCCATAATGTTGTGAGAGTGAAATTATGTCTAAGTCCAGCTTTGGTACATTAGAAGCAACTCTGAAACTTAACCTAAGCGTTTTTCGAAGCTACTTTTTGGCTAACTTCTTATAGGAAGGTCTAGGAGCTCTGAAAATGAACGTGCGCGTCTTTCACTCTTCCCGAGGGACTTAGAAGAATTTTGTGATATTTTTTATTAAATGGTGTATAAGGGTATATATATAAATATATTTTATGCACTGTATATGAGCTGGCGATTTCTAAGTCTGTGGTTCCGAGAGGGGGTAACCAGGCTCACTAATAAAGGTCAAGCCACTTGGCTGCCAGAATGCCGTGCTTCAGCACAGACCAGAAAGGCATTGTGATAAACGTATCCCCGGTATAGTCAGGGGTTAATGGGAGTCGTCCCCGCCCCCCCAGTATACGGCCAGAACCATGGACCCGGTACTTGTGGTTCGGACTCTCTCCAACCAGCCATAATGTTGTGAGAGTGAAATTATGTCTAAGTCCAGCTTTGGTACATTAGAAGCAACTCTGAAACTTAACCTAAGCGTTTTTCGAAGCTACTTTTTGGCTAACTTCTTATAGGAAGGTCTAGGAGCTCTGAAAATGAACGTGCGCGTCTTTCACTCTTCCCGAGGGACTTAGAAGAATTTTGTGATATTTTTTATTAAATGGTGTATAAGGGTATATATATAAATATATTTTATGCACTGTATATGAGCTGGCGATTTCTAAGTCTGTGGTTCCGAGAGGGGGTAACCAGGCTCACTAATAAAGGTCAAGCCACTTGGCTGCCAGAATGCCGTGCTTCAGCACAGACCAGAAAGGCATTGTGATAAGCGTATCCCCGGTATAGTCAGGGGTTAATGGGAGTCGTCCCCGTCCCCCCAGTATACGGCCAGAACCATGGACCCGGTACTTGTGGTTCGGACTGTCTCCAACCAGCCATAATGTTGTGAGAGTGAAATTATGTCTAAGTCCAGCTTTGGTACATTAGAAGCAACTCTGAAACTTAACCTAAGCGTTTTTCGAAGCTACTTTTTGGCTAACTTCTTATAGGAAGGTCTAGGAGCTCTGAAAATGAACGTGCGCGTCTTTCACTCTTCCCGAGGGACTTAGAAGAATTTTGTGATATTTTTTATTAAATGGTGTATAAGGGTATATATATAAATATATTTTATGCACTGTATATGAGCTGGCGATTTCTAAGTCTGTGGTTCCGAGAGGGGGTAACCAGGCTCACTAATAAAGGTCAAGCCACTTGGCTGCCAGAATGCCGTGCTTCAGCACAGACCAGAAAGGCATTGTGATAAGCGTATCCCCGGTATAGTCAGGGGTTAATGGGAGTCGTCCCCGCCCCCCCAGTATACGGCCAGAACCATGGACCCGGTACTTGTGGTTCGGACTGTCTCCAACCAGCCATAATGTTGTGAGAGTGAAATTATGTCTAAGTCCAGTTTTGGTACATTAGAAGCAACTCTGAAACTTAACCTAAGCGTTTTTCGAAGCTACTTTTTGGCTAACTTCTTATAGGAAGGTCTAGGAGCTCTGAAAATGAACGTGCGCGTCTTTCACTCTTCCCGAGGGACTTAGAAGAATTTTGTGATATTTTTTATTAAATGGTGTATAAGGGTATATATATAAATATATTTTATGCACTGTATATGAGCTGGCGATTTCTAAGTCTGTGGTTCCGAGAGGGGGTAACCAGGCTCACTAATAAAGGTCAAGCCACTTGGCTGCCAGAATGCCGTGCTTCAGCACAGACCAGAAAGGCATTGTGATAAGCGTATCCCCGGTATAGTCAGGGGTTAATGGGAGTCGTCCCCGCCCCCCCAGTATACGGCCAGAACCATGGACCCGGTACTTGTGGTTCGGACTGTCTCCAACCAGCCATAATGTTGTGAGAGTGAAATTATGTCTAAGTCCAGCTTTGGTACATTAGAAGCAACTCTGAAACTTAACCTAAGCGTTTTTCGAAGCTACTTTTTGGCTAACTTCTTATAGGAAGGTCTAGGAGCTCTGAAAATGAACGTGCGCGTCTTTCACTCTTCCCGAGGGACTTAGAAGAATTTTGTGATATTTTTTATTAAAATGGTGTATAAGGGTATATATATAAATATATTTTATGCACTGTATATGAGCTGGCGATTTCTAAGTCTGTGGTTCCGAGAGGGGGTAACCAGGCTCACTAATAAAGGTCAAGCCACTTGGCTGCCAGAATGCCCTGCTTCAGCACAGACCAGAAAGGCATTGTGATAAGCGTATCCCCGGTATAGTCAGGGGTTAATGGGAGTCGTCCCCGTCCCCCCAGTATACGGCCAGAACCATGGACCCGGTACTTGTGGTTCGGACTGTCTCCAACCAGCCATAATGTTGTGAGAGTGAAATTATGTCTAAGTCCAGCTTTGGTACATTAGAAGCAACTCTGAAACTTAACCTAAGCGTTTTTCGAAGCTACTTTTTGGCTAACTTCTTATAGGAAGGTCTAGGAGCTCTGAAAATGAACGTGCGCGTCTTTCACTCTTCCCGAGGGACTTAGAAGAATTTTGTGATATTTTTTATTAAATGGTGTATAAGGGTATATATATAAATATATTTTATGCACTGTATATGAGCTGGCGATTTCTAAGTCTGTGGTTCCGAGAGGGGGTAACCAGGCTCACTAATAAAGGTCAAGCCACTTGGTTGCCAGAATGCCCTGCTTCAGCACAGACCAGAAAGGCATTGTGATAAGCGTATCCCCGGTATAGTCAGGGGTTAATGGGAGTCGTCCCCGTCCCCCCAGTATACGGCCAGAACCATGGACCCGGTACTTGTGGTTCGGACTCTCTCCAACCAGCCATAATGTTGTGAGAGTGAAATTATGTCTAAGTCCAGCTTTGGTACATTAGAAGCAACTCTGAAACTTAACCTAAGCGTTTTTCGAAGCTACTTTTTGGCTAACTTCTTATAGGAAGGTCTAGGAGCTCTGAAAATGAACGTGCGCGTCTTTCACTCTTCCCGAGGGACTTAGAAGAATTTTGTGATATTTTTTATTAAATGGTGTATAAGGGTATATATATAAATATATTTTATGCACTGTATATGAGCTGGCGATTTCTAAGTCTGTGGTTCCGAGAGGGGGTAACCAGGCTCACTAATAAAGGTCAAGCCACTTGGCTGCCAGAATGCCGTGCTTCAGCACAGACCAGAAAGGCATTGTGATAAGCGTATCCCCGGTATAGTCAGGGGTTAATGGGAGTCGTCCCCGCCCCCCCAGTATACGGCCAGAACCATGGACCCGGTACTTGTGGTTCGGACTGTCTCCAACCAGCCATAATGTTGTGAGAGTGAAATTATGTCTAAGTCCAGCTTTGGTACATTAGAAGCAACTCTGAAACTTAACCTAAGCGTTTTTCGAAGCTACTTTTTGGCTAACTTCTTATAGGAAGGTCTAGGAGCTCTGAAAATGAACGTGCGCGTCTTTCACTCTTCCCGAGGGACTTAGAAGAATTTTGTGATATTTTTTATTAAATGGTGTATAAGGGTATATATATAAATATATTTTATGCACTGTATATGAGCTGGCGATTTCTAAGTCTGTGGTTCCGAGAGGGGGTAACCAGGCTCACTAATAAAGGTCAAGCCACTTGGCTGCCAGAATGCCGTGCTTCAGCACAGACCAGAAAGGCATTGTGATAAACGTATCCCCGGTATAGTCAGGGGTTAATGGGAGTCGTCCCCGCCCCCCCAGTATACGGCCAGAACCATGGACCCGGTACTTGTGGTTCGGACTCTCTCCAACCAGCCATAATGTTGTGAGAGTGAAATTATGTCTAAGTCCAGCTTTGGTACATTAGAAGCAACTCTGAAACTTAACCTAAGCGTTTTTCGAAGCTACTTTTTGGCTAACTTCTTATAGGAAGGTCTAGGAGCTCTGAAAATGAACGTGCGCGTCTTTCACTCTTCCCGAGGGACTTAGAAGAATTTTGTGATATTTTTTATTAAATGGTGTATAAGGGTATATATATAAATATATTTTATGCACTGTATATGAGCTGGCGATTTCTAAGTCTGTGGTTCCGAGAGGGGGTAACCAGGCTCACTAATAAAGGTCAAGCCACTTGGCTGCCAGAATGCCGTGCTTCAGCACAGACCAGAAAGGCATTGTGATAAGCGTATCCCCGGTATAGTCAGGGGTTAATGGGAGTCGTCCCCGTCCCCCCAGTATACGGCCAGAACCATGGACCCGGTACTTGTGGTTCGGACTGTCTCCAACCAGCCATAATGTTGTGAGAGTGAAATTATGTCTAAGTCCAGCTTTGGTACATTAGAAGCAACTCTGAAACTTAACCTAAGCGTTTTTCGAAGCTACTTTTTGGCTAACTTCTTATAGGAAGGTCTAGGAGCTCTGAAAATGAACGTGCGCGTCTTTCACTCTTCCCGAGGGACTTAGAAGAATTTTGTGATATTTTTTATTAAATGGTGTATAAGGGTATATATATAAATATATTTTATGCACTGTATATGAGCTGGCGATTTCTAAGTCTGTGGTTCCGAGAGGGGGTAACCAGGCTCACTAATAAAGGTCAAGCCACTTGGCTGCCAGAATGCCGTGCTTCAGCACAGACCAGAAAGGCATTGTGATAAGCGTATCCCCGGTATAGTCAGGGGTTAATGGGAGTCGTCCCCGCCCCCCCAGTATACGGCCAGAACCATGGACCCGGTACTTGTGGTTCGGACTGTCTCCAACCAGCCATAATGTTGTGAGAGTGAAATTATGTCTAAGTCCAGTTTTGGTACATTAGAAGCAACTCTGAAACTTAACCTAAGCGTTTTTCGAAGCTACTTTTTGGCTAACTTCTTATAGGAAGGTCTAGGAGCTCTGAAAATGAACGTGCGCGTCTTTCACTCTTCCCGAGGGACTTAGAAGAATTTTGTGATATTTTTTATTAAAATGGTGTATAAGGGTATATATATAAATATATTTTATGCACTGTATATGAGCTGGCGATTTCTAAGTCTGTGGTTCCGAGAGGGGGTAACCAGGCTCACTAATAAAGGTCAAGCCACTTGGCTGCCAGAATGCCCTGCTTCAGCACAGACCAGAAAGGCATTGTGATAAGCGTATCCCCGGTATAGTCAGGGGTTAATGGGAGTCGTCCCCGTCCCCCCAGTATACGGCCAGAACCATGGACCCGGTACTTGTGGTTCGGACTGTCTCCAACCAGCCATAATGTTGTGAGAGTGAAATTATGTCTAAGTCCAGCTTTGGTACATTAGAAGCAACTCTGACACTTAACCTAAGCGTTTTTCGAAGCTACTTTTTGGCTAACTTCTTATAGGAAGGTCTAGGAGCTCTGAAAATGAACGTGCGCGTCTTTCACTCTTCCCGAGGGACTTAGAAGAATTTTGTGATATTTTTTATTAAATGGTGTATAAGGGTATATATATAAATATATTTTATGCACTGTATATGAGCTGGCGATTTCTAAGTCTGTGGTTCCGAGAGGGGGTAACCAGGCTCACTAATAAAGGTCAAGCCACTTGGCTGCCAGAATGCCCTGCTTCAGCACAGACCAGAAAGGCATTGTGATAAGCGTATCCCCGGTATAGTCAGGGGTTAATGGGAGTCGTCCCCGTCCCCCCAGTATACGGCCAGAACCATGGACCCGGTATTTGTGGTTCGGACTCTCTCCAACCAGCCATAATGTTGTGAGAGTGAAATTATGTCTAAGTCCAGCTTTGGTACATTAGAAGCAACTCTGAAACTTAACCTAAGCGTTTTTCGAAGCTACTTTTTGGCTAACTTCTTATAGGAAGGTCTAGGAGCTCTGAAAATGAACGTGCGCGTCTTTCACTCTTCCCGAGGGACTTAGAAGAATTTTGTGATATTTTTTATTAAATGGTGTATAAGGGTATATATATAAATATATTTTATGCACTGTATATGAGCTGGCGATTTCTAAGTCTGTGGTTCCGAGAGGGGGTAACCAGGCTCACTAATAAAGGTCAAGCCACTTGGCTGCCAGAATGCCCTGCTTCAGCACAGACCAGAAAGGCATTGTGATAAGCGTATCCCCGGTATAGTCAGGGGTTAATGGGAGTCGTCCCCGTCCCCCCAGTATACGGCCAGAACCATGGACCCGGTACTTGTGGTTCGGACTCTCTCCAACCAGCCATAATGTTGTGAGTGAAATTATGTCTAAGTCCAGCTTTGGTACATTAGAAGCAACTCTGAAACTTAACCTAAGCGTTTTTCGAAGCTACTTTTTGGCTAACTTCTTATAGGAAGGTCTAGGAGCTCTGAAAATGAACGTGCGCGTCTTTCACTCTTCCCGAGGGACTTAGAAGAATTTTGTGATATTTTTTATTAAATGGTGTATAAGGGTATATATATAAATATATTTTATGCACTGTATATGAGCTGGCGATTTCTAAGTCTGTGGTTCCGAGAGGGGGTAACCAGGCTCACTAATAAAGGTCAAGCCACTTGGCTGCCAGAATGCCGTGCTTCAGCACAGACCAGAAAGGCATTGTGATAAGCGTATCCCCGGTATAGTCAGGGGTTAATGGGAGTCGTCCCCGCCCCCCCAGTATACGGCCAGAACCATGGACCCGGTACTTGTGGTTCGGACTGTCTCCAACCAGCCATAATGTTGTGAGAGTGAAATTATGTCTAAGTCCAGCTTTGGTACATTAGAAGCAACTCTGAAACTTAACCTAAGCGTTTTTCGAAGCTACTTTTTGGCTAACTTCTTATAGGAAGGTCTAGGAGCTCTGAAAATGAACGTGCGCGTCTTTCACTCTTCCCGAGGGACTTAGAAGAATTTTGTGATATTTTTTATTAAAATGGTGTATAAGGGTATATATATAAATATATTTTATGCACTGTATATGAGCTGGCGATTTCTAAGTCTGTGGTTCCGAGAGGGGGTAACCAGGCTCACTAATAAAGGTCAAGCCACTTGGCTGCCAGAATGCCCTGCTTCAGCACAGACCAGAAAGGCATTGTGATAAGCGTATCCCCGGTATAGTCAGGGGTTAATGGGAGTCGTCCCCGTCCCCCCAGTATACGGCCAGAACCATGGACCCGGTACTTGTGGTTCGGACTGTCTCCAACCAGCCATAATGTTGTGAGAGTGAAATTATGTCTAAGTCCAGCTTTGGTACATTAGAAGCAACTCTGAAACTTAACCTAAGCGTTTTTCGAAGCTACTTTTTGGCTAACTTCTTATAGGAAGGTCTAGGAGCTCTGAAAATGAACGTGCGCGTCTTTCACTCTTCCCGAGGGACTTAGAAGAATTTTGTGATATTTTTTATTAAATGGTGTATAAGGGTATATATATAAATATATTTTATGCACTGTATATGAGCTGGCGATTTCTAAGTCTGTGGTTCCGAGAGGGGGTAACCAGGCTCACTAATAAAGGTCAAGCCACTTGGCTGCCAGAATGCCCTGCTTCAGCACAGACCAGAAAGGCATTGTGATAAGCGTATCCCCGGTATAGTCAGGGGTTAATGGGAGTCGTCCCCGTCCCCCCAGTATACGGCCAGAACCATGGACCCGGTACTTGTGGTTCGGACTCTCTCCAACCAGCCATAATGTTGTGAGAGTGAAATTATGTCTAAGTCCAGCTTTGGTACATTAGAAGCAACTCTGAAACTTAACCTAAGCGTTTTTCGAAGCTACTTTTTGGCTAACTTCTTATAGGAAGGTCTAGGAGCTCTGAAAATGAACGTGCGCGTCTTTCACTCTTCCCGAGGGACTTAGAAGAATTTTGTGATATTTTTTATTAAATGGTGTATAAGGGTATATATATAAATATATTTTATGCACTGTATATGAGCTGGCGATTTCTAAGTCTGTGGTTCCGAGAGGGGGTAACCAGGCTCACTAATAAAGGTCAAGCCACTTGGCTGCCAGAATGCCGTGCTTCAGCACAGACCAGAAAGGCATTGTGATAAGCGTATCCCCGGTATAGTCAGGGGTTAATGGGAGTCGTCCCCGCCCCCCCAGTATACGGCCAGAACCATGGACCCGGTACTTGTGGTTCGGACTGTCTCCAACCAGCCATAATGTTGTGAGAGTGAAATTATGTCTAAGTCCAGCTTTGGTACATTAGAAGCAACTCTGAAACTTAACCTAAGCGTTTTTCGAAGCTACTTTTTGGCTAACTTCTTATAGGAAGGTCTAGGAGCTCTGAAAATGAACGTGCGCGTCTTTCACTCTTCCCGAGGGACTTAGAAGAATTTTGTGATATTTTTTATTAAATGGTGTATAAGGGTATATATATAAATATATTTTATGCACTGTATATGAGCTGGCGATTTCTAAGTCTGTGGTTCCGAGAGGGGGTAACCAGGCTCACTAATAAAGGTCAAGCCACTTGGCTGCCAGAATGCCGTGCTTCAGCACAGACCAGAAAGGCATTGTGATAAGCGTATCCCCGGTATAGTCAGGGGTTAATGGGAGTCGTCCCCGCCCCCCCAGTATACGGCCAGAACCATGGACCCGGTACTTGTGGTTCGGACTGTCTCCAACCAGCCATAATGTTGTGAGAGTGAAATTATGTCTAAGTCCAGCTTTGGTACATTAGAAGCAACTCTGAAACTTAACCTAAGCGTTTTTCGAAGCTACTTTTTGGCTAACTTCTTATAGGAAGGTCTAGGAGCTCTGAAAATGAACGTGCGCGTCTTTCACTCTTCCCGAGGGACTTAGAAGAATTTTGTGATATTTTTTATTAAATGGTGTATAAGGGTATATATATAAATATATTTTATGCACTGTATATGAGCTGGCGATTTCTAAGTCTGTGGTTCCGAGAGGGGGTAACCAGGCTCACTAATAAAGGTCAAGCCACTTGGCTGCCAGAATGCCGTGCTTCAGCACAGACCAGAAAGGCATTGTGATAAGCGTATCCCCGGTATAGTCAGGGGTTAATGGGAGTCGTCCCCGCCCCCCCAGTATACGGCCAGAACCATGGACCCGGTACTTGTGGTTCGGACTGTCTCCAACCAGCCATAATGTTGTGAGAGTGAAATTATGTCTAAGTCCAGCTTTGGTACATTAGAAGCAACTCTGAAACTTAACCTAAGCGTTTTTCGAAGGTACTTTTTGGCTAACTTCTTATAGGAAGGTCTAGGAGCTCTGAAAATGAACGTGCGCGTCTTTCACTCTTCCCGAGGGACTTAGAAGAATTTTGTGATATTTTTTATTAAATGGTGTATAAGGGTATATATATAAATATATTTTATGCACTGTATATGAGCTGGCGATTTCTAAGTCTGTGGTTCCGAGAGGGGGTAACCAGGCTCACTAATAAAGGTCAAGCCACTTGGCTGCCAGAATGCCGTGCTTCAGCACAGACCAGAAAGGCATTGTGATAAGCGTATCCCCGGTATAGTCAGGGGTTAATGGGAGTCGTCTCCGCCCCCCCAGTATACGGCCAGAACCATGGACCCGGTACTTGTGGTTCGGACTCTCTCCAACCAGCCATAATGTTGTGAGAGTGAAATTATGTCTAAGTCCAGCTTTGGTACATTAGAAGCAACTCTGAAACTTACCTAAGCGTTTTTCGAAGCTACTTTTTGGCTAACTTCTTATAGGAAGGTCTAGGAGCTCTGAAAATGAACGTGCGCGTCTTTCACTCTTCCCGAGGGACTTAGAAGAATTTTGTGATATTTTTTATTAAATGGTGTATAAGGGTATATTTATAAATATATTTTATGCACTGTATATGAGCTGGCGATTTCTAAGTCTGTGGTTCCGAGAGGGGGTAACCAGGCTCACTAATAAAGGTCAAGCCACTTGGCTGCCAGAATGCCGTGCTTCAGCACAGACCAGAAAGGCATTGTGATAAGCGTATCCCCGGTATAGTCAGGGGTTAATGGGAGTCGTCCCCGCCCCCCCAGTATACGGCCAGAACCATGGACCCGGTACTTGTGGTTCGGACTGTCTCCAACCAGCCATAATGTTGTGAGAGTGAAATTATGTCTAAGTCCAGCTTTGGTACATTAGAAGCAACTCTGAAACTTAACCTAAGGGTTTTTCGAAGCTACTTTTTGGCTAACTTCTTATAGGAAGGTCTAGGAGCTCTGAAAATGAACGTGCGCGTCTTTCACTCTTCCCGAGGGACTTAGAAGAATTTTGTGATATTTTTTATTAAAATGGTGTATAAGGGTATATATATAAATATATTTTATGCACTGTATATGAGCTGGCGATTTCTAAGTCTGTGGTTCCGAGAGGGGGTAACCAGGCTCACAAATAAAGGTCAAGCCACTTGGCTGCCAGAATGCCCTGCTTCAGCACAGACCAGAAAGGCATTGTGATAAGCGTATCCCCGGTATAGTCAGGGGTTAATGGGAGTCGTCCCCGTCCCCCCAGTATACGGCCAGAACCATGGACCCGGTACTTGTGGTTCGGACTGTCTCCAACCAGCCATAATGTTGTGAGAGTGAAATTATGTCTAAGTCCAGCTTTGGTACATTAGAAGCAACTCTGAAACTTAACCTAAGCGTTTTTCGAAGCTACTTTTTGGCTCACTTCTTATAGGAAGGTCTAGGAGCTCTGAAAATGAACGTGCGCGTCTTTCACTCTTCCCGAGGGACTTAGAAGAATTTTGTGATATTTTTTATTAAAATGGTGTATAAGGGTATATATATAAATATATTTTATGCACTGTATATGAGCTGGCGATTTCTAAGTCTGTGGTTCCGAGAGGGGGTAACCAGGCTCACTAATAAAGGTCAAGCCACTTGGCTGCCAGAATGCCGTGCTTCAGCACAGACCAGAAAGGCATTGTGATAAGCGTATCCCCGGTATAGTCAGGGGTTAATGGGAGTCGTCTCCGCCCCCCCAGTATACGGCCAGAACCATGGACCCGGTACTTGTGGTTCGGACTCTCTCCAACCAGCCATAATGTTGTGAGAGTGAAATTATGTCTAAGTCCAGCTTTGGTACATTAGAAGCAACTCTGAAACTTACCTAAGCGTTTTTCGAAGCTACTTTTTGGCTAACTTCTTATAGGAAGGTCTAGGAGCTCTGAAAATGAACGTGCGCGTCTTTCACTCTTCCCGAGGGACTTAGAAGAATTTTGTGATATTTTTTATTAAATGGTGTATAAGGGTATATTTATAAATATATTTTATGCACTGTATATGAGCTGGCGATTTCTAAGTCTGTGGTTCCGAGAGGGGGTAACCAGGCTCACTAATAAAGGTCAAGCCACTTGGCTGCCAGAATGCCGTGCTTCAGCACAGACCAGAAAGGCATTGTGATAAGCGTATCCCCGGTATAGTCAGGGGTTAATGGGAGTCGTCCCCGCCCCCCCAGTATACGGCCAGAACCATGGACCCGGTACTTGTGGTTCGGACTGTCTCCAACCAGCCATAATGTTGTGAGAGTGAAATTATGTCTAAGTCCAGCTTTGGTACATTAGAAGCAACTCTGAAACTTAACCTAAGGGTTTTTCGAAGCTACTTTTTGGCTAACTTCTTATAGGAAGGTCTAGGAGCTCTGAAAATGAACGTGCGCGTCTTTCACTCTTCCCGAGGGACTTAGAAGAATTTTGTGATATTTTTTATTAAAATGGTGTATAAGGGTATATATATAAATATATTTTATGCACTGTATATGAGCTGGCGATTTCTAAGTCTGTGGTTCCGAGAGGGGGTAACCAGGCTCACAAATAAAGGTCAAGCCACTTGGCTGCCAGAATGCCCTGCTTCAGCACAGACCAGAAAGGCATTGTGATAAGCGTATCCCCGGTATAGTCAGGGGTTAATGGGAGTCGTCCCCGTCCCCCCAGTATACGGCCAGAACCATGGACCCGGTACTTGTGGTTCGGACTGTCTCCAACCAGCCATAATGTTGTGAGAGTGAAATTATGTCTAAGTCCAGCTTTGGTACATTAGAAGCAACTCTGAAACTTAACCTAAGCGTTTTTCGAAGCTACTTTTTGGCTCACTTCTTATAGGAAGGTCTAGGAGCTCTGAAAATGAACGTGCGCGTCTTTCACTCTTCCCGAGGGACTTAGAAGAATTTTGTGATATTTTTTATTAAAATGGTGTATAAGGGTATATATATAAATATATTTTATGCACTGTATATGAGCTGGCGATTTCTAAGTCTGTGGTTCCGAGAGGGGGTAACCAGGCTCACTAATAAAGGTCAAGCCACTTGGCTGCCAGAATGCCCTGCTTCAGCACAGACCAGAAATGAATTGTGATAAGCGTATCCCCGGTATAGTCAGGGGTTAATGGGAGTCGTCCCCGTCCCCCCAGTATACGGCCAGAACCATGGACCCGGTATTTGTGGTTCGGACTCTCTCCAACCAGCCATAATGTTGTGAGAGTGAAATTATGTCTAAGTCCAGCTTTGGTACATTAGAAGCAACTCTGAAACTTAACCTAAGCGTTTTTCGAAGCTACTTTTTGGCTAACTTCTTATAGGAAGGTCTAGGAGCTCTGAAAATGAACGTGCGCGTCTTTCACTCTTCCCGAGGGACTTAGAAGAATTTTGTGATATTTTTTATTAAATGGTGTATAAGGGTATATATATAAATATATTTTATGCACTGTATATGAGCTGGCGATTTCTAAGTCTGTGGTTCCGAGAGGGGGTAACCAGGCTCACTAATAAAGGTCAAGCCACTTGGCTGCCAGAATGCCCTGCTTCAGCACAGACCAGAAAGGCATTGTGATAAGCGTATCCCCGGTATAGTCAGGGGTTAATGGGAGTCGTCCCCGTCCCCCCAGTATACGGCCAGAACCATGGACCCGGTACTTGTGGTTCGGACTCTCTCCAACCAGCCATAATGTTGTGAGAGTGAAATTATGTCTAAGTCCAGCTTTGGTACATTAGAAGCAACTCTGAAACTTAACCTAAGCGTTTTTCGAAGCTACTTTTTGGCTAACTTCTTATAGGAAGGTCTAGGAGCTCTGAAAATGAACGTGCGCGTCTTTCACTCTTCCCGAGGGACTTAGAAGAATTTTGTGATATTTTTTATTAAATGGTGTATAAGGGTATATATATAAATATATTTTATGCACTGTATATGAGCTGGCGATTTCTAAGTCTGTGGTTCCGAGAGGGGGTAACCAGGCTCACTAATAAAGGTCAAGCCACTTGGCTGCCAGAATGCCGTGCTTCAGCACAGACCAGAAAGGCATTGTGATAAGCGTATCCCCGGTATAGTCAGGGGTTAATGGGAGTCGTCCCCGCCCCCCCAGTATACGGCCAGAACCATGGACCCGGTACTTGTGGTTCGGACTGTCTCCAACCAGCCATAATGTTGTGAGAGTGAAATTATGTCTAAGTCCAGCTTTGGTACATTAGAAGCAACTCTGAAACTTAACCTAAGCGTTTTTCGAAGCTACTTTTTGGCTAACTTCTTATAGGAAGGTCTAGGAGCTCTGAAAATGAACGTGCGCGTCTTTCACTCTTCCCGAGGGACTTAGAAGAATTTTGTGATATTTTTTATTAAATGGTGTATAAGGGTATATATATAAATATATTTTATGCACTGTATATGAGCTGGCCATTTCTAAGTCTGTGGTTCCGAGAGGGGGTAACCAGGCTCACTAATAAAGGTCAAGCCACTTGGCTGCCAGAATGCCGTGCTTCAGCACAGACCAGAAAGGCATTGTGATAAGCGTATCCCCGGTATAGTCAGGGGTTAATGGGAGTCGTCCCCGCCCCCCCAGTATACGGCCAGAACCATGGACCCGGTACTTGTGGTTCGGACTCTCTCCAACCAGCCATAATGTTGTGAGAGTGAAATTATGTCTAAGTCCAGCTTTGGTACATTAGAAGCAACTCTGAAACTTAACCTAAGCGTTTTTCGAAGCTACTTTTTGGCTAACTTCTTATAGGAAGGTCTAGGAGCTCTGAAAATGAACGTGCGCGTCTTTCACTCTTCCCGAGGGACTTAGAAGAATTTTGTGATATTTTTTATTAAATGGTGTATAAGGGTATATATATAAATATATTTTATGCACTGTATATGAGCTGGCCATTTCTAAGTCTGTGGTTCCGAGAGGGGGTAACCAGGCTCACTAATAAAGGTCAAGCCACTTGGCTGCCAGAATGCCGTGCTTCAGCACAGACCAGAAAGGCATTGTGATAAGCGTATCCCCGGTATAGTCAGGGGTTAATGGGAGTCGTCCCCGCCCCCCCAGTATACGGCCAGAACCATGGACCCGGTACTTGTGGTTCGGACTCTCTCCAACCAGCCATAATGTTGTGAGAGTGAAATTATGTCTAAGTCCAGCTTTGGTACATTAGAAGCAACTCTGAAACTTAACCTAAGCGTTTTTCGAAGCTACTTTTTGGCTAACTTCTTATAGGAAGGTCTAGGAGCTCTGAAAATGAACGTGCGCGTCTTTCACTCTTCCCGAGGGACTTAGAAGAATTTTGTGATATTTTTTATTAAATGGTGTATAAGGGTATATATATAAATATATTTTATGCACTGTATATGAGCTGGCGATTTCTAAGTCTGTGGTTCCGAGAGGGGGTAACCAGGCTCACTAATAAAGGTCAAGCCACTTGGCTGCCAGAATGCCGTGCTTCAGCACAGACCAGAAAGGCATTGTGATAAGCGTATCCCCGGTATAGTCAGGGGTTAATGGGAGTCGTCCCCGCCCCCCCAGTATACGGCCAGAACCATGGACCCGGTACTTGTGGTTCGGACTGTCTCCAACCAGCCATAATGTTGTGAGAGTGAAATTATGTCTAAGTCCAGCTTTGGTACATTAGAAGCAACTCTGAAACTTAACCTAAGCGTTTTTCGAAGCTACTTTTTGGCTAACTTCTTATAGGAAGGTCTAGGAGCTCTGAAAATGAACGTGCGCGTCTTTCACTCTTCCCGAGGGACTTAGAAGAATTTTGTGATATTTTTTATTAAAATGGTGTATAAGGGTATATATATAAATATATTTTATGCACTGTATATGAGCTGGCGATTTCTAAGTCTGTGGTTCCGAGAGGGGGTAACCAGGCTCACTAATAAAGGTCAAGCCACTTGGCTGCCAGAATGCCCTGCTTCAGCACAGACCAGAAAGGCATTGTGATAAGCGTATCCCCGGTATAGTCAGGGGTTAATGGGAGTCGTCCCCGTCCCCCCAGTATACGGCCAGAACCATGGACCCGGTACTTGTGGTTCGGACTGTCTCCAACCAGCCATAATGTTGTGAGAGTGAAATTATGTCTAAGTCCAGCTTTGGTACATTAGAAGCAACTCTGAAACTTAACCTAAGCGTTTTTCGAAGCTACTTTTTGGCTCACTTCTTATAGGAAGGTCTAGGAGCTCTGAAAATGAACGTGCGCGTCTTTCACTCTTCCCGAGGGACTTAGAAGAATTTTGTGATATTTTTTATTAAAATGGTGTATAAGGGTATATATATAAATATATTTTATGCACTGTATATGAGCTGGCGATTTCTAAGTCTGTGGTTCCGAGAGGGGGTAACCAGGCTCACTAATAAAGGTCAAGCCACTTGGCTGCCAGAATGCCCTGCTTCAGCACAGACCAGAAATGAATTGTGATAAGCGTATCCCCGGTATAGTCAGGGGTTAATGGGAGTCGTCCCCGCCCCCCCAGTATACGGCCAGAACCATGGACCCGGTACTTGTGGTTCGGACTGTCTCCAACCAGCCATAATGTTGTGAGAGTGAAATTATGTCTAAGTCCAGCTTTGGTACATTAGAAGCAACTCTGAAACTTAACCTAAGCGTTTTTCGAAGCTACTTTTTGGCTAACTTCTTATAGGAAGGTCTAGGAGCTCTGAAAATGAACGTGCGCGTCTTTCACTCTTCCCGAGGGACTTAGAAGAATTTTGTGATATTTTTTATTAAATGGTGTATAAGGGTATATATATAAATATATTTTATGCACTGTATATGAGCTGGCCATTTCTAAGTCTGTGGTTCCGAGAGGGGGTAACCAGGCTCACTAATAAAGGTCAAGCCACTTGGCTGCCAGAATGCCGTGCTTCAGCACAGACCAGAAAGGCATTGTGATAAGCGTATCCCCGGTATAGTCAGGGGTTAATGGGAGTCGTCCCCGCCCCCCCAGTATACGGCCAGAACCATGGACCCGGTACTTGTGGTTCGGACTCTCTCCAACCAGCCATAATGTTGTGAGAGTGAAATTATGTCTAAGTCCAGCTTTGGTACATTAGAAGCAACTCTGAAACTTAACCTAAGCGTTTTTCGAAGGTACTTTTTGGCTAACTTCTTATAGGAAGGTCTAGGAGCTCTGAAAATGAACGTGCGCGTCTTTCACTCTTCCCGAGGGACTTAGAAGAATTTTGTGATATTTTTTATTAAATGGTGTATAAGGGTATATATATAAATATATTTTATGCACTGTATATGAGCTGGCCATTTCTAAGTCTGTGGTTCCGAGAGGGGGTAACCAGGCTCACTAATAAAGGTCAAGCCACTTGGCTGCCAGAATGCCGTGCTTCAGCACAGACCAGAAAGGCATTGTGATAAGCGTATCCCCGGTATAGTCAGGGGTTAATGGGAGTCGTCCCCGCCCCCCCAGTATACGGCCAGAACCATGGACCCGGTACTTGTGGTTCGGACTCTCTCCAACCAGCCATAATGTTGTGAGAGTGAAATTATGTCTAAGTCCAGCTTTGGTACATTAGAAGCAACTCTGAAACTTAACCTAAGCGTTTTTCGAAGCTACTTTTTGGCTAACTTCTTATAGGAAGGTCTAGGAGCTCTGAAAATGAACGTGCGCGTCTTTCACTCTTCCCGAGGGACTTAGAAGAATTTTGTGATATTTTTTATTAAATGGTGTATAAGGGTATATATATAAATATATTTTATGCACTGTATATGAGCTGGCGATTTCTAAGTCTGTGGTTCCGAGAGGGGGTAACCAGGCTCACTAATAAAGGTCAAGCCACTTGGCTGCCAGAATGCCGTGCTTCAGCACAGACCAGAAAGGCATTGTGATAAGCGTATCCCCGGTATAGTCAGGGGTTAATGGGAGTCGTCCCCGCCCCCCCAGTATACGGCCAGAACCATGGACCCGGTACTTGTGGTTCGGACTGTCTCCAACCAGCCATAATGTTGTGAGAGTGAAATTATGTCTAAGTCCAGCTTTGGTACATTAGAAGCAACTCTGAAACTTAACCTAAGCGTTTTTCGAAGCTACTTTTTGGCTAACTTCTTATAGGAAGGTCTAGGAGCTCTGAAAATGAACGTGCGCGTCTTTCACTCTTCCCGAGGGACTTAGAAGAATTTTGTGATATTTTTTATTAAAATGGTGTATAAGGGTATATATATAAATATATTTTATGCACTGTATATGAGCTGGCGATTTCTAAGTCTGTGGTTCCGAGAGGGGGTAACCAGGCTCACTAATAAAGGTCAAGCCACTTGGCTGCCAGAATGCCCTGCTTCAGCACAGACCAGAAAGGCATTGTGATAAGCGTATCCCCGGTATAGTCAGGGGTTAATGGGAGTCGTCCCCGTCCCCCCAGTATACGGCCAGAACCATGGACCCGGTACTTGTGGTTCGGACTGTCTCCAACCAGCCATAATGTTGTGAGAGTGAAATTATGTCTAAGTCCAGCTTTGGTACATTAGAAGCAACTCTGAAACTTAACCTAAGCGTTTTTCGAAGCTACTTTTTGGCTAACTTCTTATAGGAAGGTCTAGGAGCTCTGAAAATGAACGTGCGCGTCTTTCACTCTTCCCGAGGGACTTAGAAGAATTTTGTGATATTTTTTATTAAAATGGTGTATAAGGGTATATATATAAATATATTTTATGCACTGTATATGAGCTGGCGATTTCTAAGTCTGTGGTTCCGAGTGGGGGTAACCAGGCTCACTAATAAAGGTCAAGCCACTTGGCTGCCAGAATGCCCTGCTTCAGCACAGACCAGAAAGTCATTGTGATAAGCGTATCCCCGGTATAGTCAGGGGTTAATGGGAGTCGTCCCCGTCCCCCCAGTATACGGCCAGAACCATGGACCCGGTACTTGTGGTTCGGACTGTCTCCAACCAGCCATAATGTTGTGAGAGTGAAATTATGTCTAAGTCCAGCTTTGGTACATTAGAAGCAACTCTGAAACTTAACCTAAGCGTTTTTCGAAGCTACTTTTTCGCTAACTTCTTATAGGAAGGTCTAGGAGCTCTGAAAATGAACGTGCGCGTCTTTTACTCTTCCCGAGGGACTTAGAAGAATTTTGTGATATTTTTTATTAAAATGGTGTATAAGGGTATATATATAAATATATTTTATGCACTGTATATGAGCTGGCGATTTCTAAGTCTGTGGTTCCGAGAGGGGGTAACCAGGCTCACTAATAAAGGTCAAGCCACTTGGCTGCCAGAATGCCCTGCTTCAGCACAGACCAGAAAGGCATTGTGATAAGCGTATCCCCGGTATAGTCAGGGGTTAATGGGAGTCATCCCCGTCCCCCCAGTATACGGCCAGAAACATGGACCCGGTACTTGTGGTTCGGACTGTCTCCAACCAGCCATAATGTTGTGAGAGTGAAATTATGTCTAAGTCCAGCTTTGGTACATTAGAAGCAACTCTGAAACTTAACCTAAGCGTTTTTCGAAGCTACTTTTTGGCTAACTTCTTATAGGAAGGTCTAGGAGCTCTGAAAATGAATGTGCGCGTCTTTCACTCTTCCCGAGGGACTTAGAAGAATTTTGTGATATTTTTTATTAAAATGGTGTATAAGGGTATATATATAAATATATTTTATGCACTGTATATGAGCTGGCGATTTCTAAGTCTGTGGTTCCGAGAGGGGGTAACCAGGCTCACTAATAAAGGTCAAGCCACTTGGCTGCCAGAATGCCCTGCTTCAGCACAGACCAGAAAGGCATTGTGATAAGCGTATCCCCGGTATAGTCAGGGGTTAATGGGAGTCGTCCCCGTCCCCCCAGTATACGGCCAGAACCATGGACCCGGTACTTGTGGTTCGGACTGTCTCCAACCAGCCATAATGTTGTGAGAGTGAAATTATGTCTAAGTCCAGCTTTGGTACATTAGAAGCAACTCTGAAACTTAACCTAAGCGTTTTTCGAAGCTACTTTTTCGCTAACTTCTTATAGGAAGGTCTAGGAGCTCTGAAAATGAACGTGCGCGTCTTTTACTCTTCCCGAGGGACTTAGAAGAATTTTGTGATATTTTTTATTAAAATGGTGTATAAGGGTATATATATAAATATATTTTATGCACTGTATATGAGCTGGCGATTTCTAAGTCTGTGGTTCCGAGAGGGGGTAACCAGGCTCACTAATAAAGGTCAAGCCACTTGGCTGCCAGAATGCCCTGCTTCAGCACAGACCAGAAAGGCATTGTGATAAGCGTATCCCCGGTATAGTCAGGGGTTAATGGGAGTCGTCCCCGTCCCCCCAGTATACGGCCAGAACCATAGACCCGGTACTTGTGGTTCGGACTGTCTCCAACCAGCCATAATGTTGTGAGAGTGAAATTATGTCTAAGTCCAGCTTTGGTACATTAGAAGCAACTCTGAAACTTAACCTAAGCGTTTTTCGAAGCTACTTTTTGGCTAACTTCTTATAGGAAGGTCTAGGAGCTCTGACAATGAACGTGCGCGTCTTTCACTCTTCCCGAGGGACTTAGAAGAATTTTGTGATATTTTTTATTAAAATGGTGTATAAGGGTATATATATAAATATATTTTATGCACTGTATATGAGCTGGCGATTTCTAAGTCTGTGGTTCCGAGAGGGGGTAACCAGGCTCACTAATAAAGGTCAATCCACTTGGCTGCCAGAATGCCCTGCTTCAGCACAGACCAGAAAGGCATTGTGATAAGCGTATCCCCGGTATAGTCAGGGGTTAATGGGAGTCGTCCCCGTCCCCCCAGTATACGGCCAGAACCATGGACCCGGTACTTGTGGTTCGGACTGTCTCCAACCAGCCATAATGTTGTGAGAGTGAAATTATGTCTAAGTCCAGCTTTGGTACATTAGAAGCAACTCTGAAACTTAACCTAAGTGTTTTTCGAAGCTACTTTTTGGCTAACTTCTTATAGGAAGGTCTAGGAGCTCTGAAAATGAACGTGCGCGTCTTTCACTCTTCCCGAGGGACTTAGAAGAATTTTGTGATATTTTTTATTAAAATGGTGTATAAGGGTATATATATAAATATATTTTATGCACTGTATATGAGCTGGCGATTTCTAAGTCTGTGGTTCCGAGAGGGGGTAACCAGGCTCACTAATAAAGGTCAAGCCACTTGCCTGCCAGAATGCCCTGCTTCAGCACAGACCAGAAAGTCATTGTGATAAGCGTATCCCCGGTATAGTCAGGGGTTAATGGGAGTCGTCCCCGTCCCCCCAGTATACGGCCAGAACCATGGACCCGGTACTTGTGGTTCGGACTGTCTCCAACCAGCCATAATGTTGTGAGAGTGAAATTATGTCTAAGTCCAGCTTTGGTACATTAGAAGCAACTCTGAAACTTAACCTAAGCGTTTTTCGAAGCTACTTTTTCGCTAACTTCTTATAGGAAGGTCTAGGAGCTCTGAAAATGAACGTGCGCGTCTTTTACTCTTCCCGAGGGACTTAGAAGAATTTTGTGATATTTTTTATTAAAATGGTGTATAAGGGTATATATATAAATATATTTTATGCACTGTATATGAGCTGGCGATTTCTAAGTCTGTGGTTCCGAGAGGGGGTAACCAGGCTCACTAATAAAGGTCAAGCCACTTGGCTGCCAGAATGCCCTGCTTCAGCACAGACCAGAAAGGCATTGTGATAAGCGTATCCCCGGTATAGTCAGGGGTTAATGGGAGTCGTCCCCGTCCCCCCAGTATACGGCCAGAACCATGGACCCGGTACTTGTGGTTCGGACTGTCTCCAACCAGCCATAATGTTGTGAGAGTGAAATTATGTCTAAGTCCAGCTTTGGTACATTAGAAGCAACTCTGAAACTTAACCTAAGCGTTTTTCGAAGCTACTTTTTGGCTAACTTCTTATAGGAAGGTCTAGGAGCTCTGAAAATGAACGTGCGCGTCTTTCACTCTTCCCGAGGTACTTAGAAGAATTTTGTGATATTTTTTATTAAAATGGTGTATAAGGGTATATATATAAATATATTTTATGCACTGTATATGAGCTGGCGATTTCTAAGTCTGTGGTTCCGAGAGGGGGTAACCAGGCTCACTAATAAAGGTCAAGCCACTTGGCTGCCAGAATGCCCTGCTTCAGCACAGACCAGAAAGGCATTGTGATAAGCGTATCCCCGGTATAGTCAGGGGTTAATGGGAGTCGTCCCCGTCCCCCCAGTATACGGCCAGAACCATGGACCCGGTACTTGTGGTTCGGACTGTCTCCAACCAGCCATAATGTTGTGAGAGTGAAATTATGTCTAAGTCCAGCTTTGGTACATTAGAAGCAACTCTGAAACTTAACCTAAGCGTTTTTCGAAGCTACTTTTTAGCTAACTTCTTATAGGAAGGTCTAGGAGCTCTGAAAATGAACGTGCGCGTCTTTTACTCTTCCCGAGGGACTTAGAAGAATTTTGTGATATTTTTTATTAAAATGGTGTATAAGGGTATATATATAAATATATTTTATGCACTGTATATGAGCTGGCGATTTCTAAGTCTGTGGTTCCGAGAGGGGGTAACCAGGCTCACTAATAAAGGTCAAGCCACTTGGCTGCCAGAATGCCCTGCTTCAGCACAGACCAGAAAGGCATTGTGATAAGCGTATCCCCGGTATAGTCAGGGGTTAATGGGAGTCGTCCCCGTCCCCCCAGTATACGGCCAGAACCATGGACCCGGTACTTGTGGTTCGGACTGTCTCCAACCAGCCATAATGTTGTGAGAGTGAAATTATGTCTAAGTCCAGCTTTGGTACATTAGAAGCAACTCTGAAACTTAACCTAAGCGTTTTTCGAAGCTACTTTTTGGCTAACTTCTTATAGGAAGGTCTAGGAGCTCTGAAAATGAACGTGCGCGTCTTTCACTCTTCCCGAGGTACTTAGAAGAATTTTGTGATATTTTTTATTAAAATGGTGTATAAGGGTATATATATAAATATATTTTATGCACTGTATATGAGCTGGCGATTTCTAAGTCTGTGGTTCCGAGAGGGGGTAACCAGGCTCACTAATAAAGGTCAAGCCACTTGGCTGCCAGAATGCCCTGCTTCAGCACAGACCAGAAAGGCATTGTGATAAGCGTATCCCCGGTATAGTCAGGGGTTAATGGGAGTCGTCCCCGTCCCCCCAGTATACGGCCAGAACCATGGACCCGGTACTTGTGGTTCGGACTGTCTCCAACCAGCCATAATGTTGTGAGAGTGAAATTATGTCTAAGTCCAGCTTTGGTACATTAGAAGCAACTCTGAAACTTAACCTAAGCGTTTTTCGAAGCTACTTTTTAGCTAACTTCTTATAGGAAGGTCTAGGAGCTCTGAAAATGAACGTGCGCGTCTTTCACTCTTCCCGAGGTACTTAGAAGAATTTTGTGATATTTTTTATTAAAATGGTGTATAAGGGTATATATATAAATATATTTTATGCACTGTATATGAGCTGGCGATTTCTAAGTCTGTGGTTCCGAGAGGGGGTAACCAGGCTCACTAATAAAGGTCAAGCCACTTGGCTGCCAGAATGCCCTGCTTCAGCACAGACCAGAAAGGCATTGTGATAAGCGTATCCCCGGTATAGTCAGGGGTTAATGGGAGTCGTCCCCGTCCCCCCAGTATACGGCCAGAACCATGGACCCGGTACTTGTGGTTCGGACTGTCTCCAACCAGCCATAATGTTGTGAGAGTGAAATTATGTCTAAGTCCAGCTTTGGTACATTAGAAGCAACTCTGAAACTTAACCTAAGCGTTTTTCGAAGCTACTTTTTCGCTAACTTCTTATAGGAAGGTCTAGGAGCTCTGAAAATGAACGTGCGCGTCTTTTACTCTTCCCGAGGGACTTAGAAGAATTTTGTGATATTTTTTATTAAAATGGTGTATAAGGGTATATATATAAATATATTTTATGCACTGTATATGAGCTGGCGATTTCTAAGTCTGTGGTTCCGAGAGGGGGTAACCAGGCTCACTAATAAAGGTCAAGCCACTTGGCTGCCAGAATGCCCTGCTTCAGCACAGACCAGAAAGGCATTGTGATAAGCGTATCCCCGGTATAGTCAGGGGTTAATGGGAGTCGTCCCCGTCCCCCCAGTATACGGCCAGAACCATAGACCCGGTACTTGTGGTTCGGACTGTCTCCAACCAGCCATAATGTTGTGAGAGTGAAATTATGTCTAAGTCCAGCTTTGGTACATTAGAAGCAACTCTGAAACTTAACCTAAGCGTTTTTCGAAGCTACTTTTTGGCTAACTTCTTATAGGAAGGTCTAGGAGCTCTGAAAATGAACGTGCGCGTCTTTCACTCTTCCCGAGGGACTTAGAAGAATTTTGTGATATTTTTTATTAAAATGGTGTATAAGGGTATATATATAAATATATTTTATGCACTGTATATGAGCTGGCGATTTCTAAGTCTGTGGTTCCGAGAGGGGGTAACCAGGCTCACTAATAAAGGTCAATCCACTTGGCTGCCAGAATGCCCTGCTTCAGCACAGACCAGAAAGGCATTGTGATAAGCGTATCCCCGGTATAGTCAGGGGTTAATGGGAGTCGTCCCCGTCCCCCCAGTATACGGCCAGAACCATGGACCCGGTACTTGTGGTTCGGACTGTCTCCAACCAGCCATAATGTTGTG
Organism: Ascaphus truei; assembly: GCF_040206685.1. Lineage (NCBI taxonomy): Eukaryota > Metazoa > Chordata > Amphibia > Anura > Ascaphidae > Ascaphus > Ascaphus truei. The sequence goes on from NC_134493.1 coordinate 2,669,666, forward strand.
AGAGTGAAATTATGTCTAAGTCCAGCTTTGGTACATTAGAAGCAACTCTGAAACTTAACCTAAGTGTTTTTCGAAGCTACTTTTTGGCTAACTTCTTATAGGAAGGTCTAGGAGCTCTGAAAATGAACGTGCGCGTCTTTCACTCTTCCCGAGGGACTTAGAAGAATTTTGTGATATTTTTTATTAAAATGGTGTATAAGGGTATATATATAAATATATTTTATGCACTGTATATGAGCTGGCGATTTCTAAGTCTGTGGTTCCGAGAGGGGGTAACCAGGCTCACTAATAAAGGTCAAGCCACTTGCCTGCCAGAATGCCCTGCTTCAGCACAGACCAGAAAGTCATTGTGATAAGCGTATCCCCGGTATAGTCAGGGGTTAATGGGAGTCGTCCCCGTCCCCCCAGTATACGGCCAGAACCATGGACCCGGTACTTGTGGTTCGGACTGTCTCCAACCAGCCATAATGTTGTGAGAGTGAAATTATGTCTAAGTCCAGCTTTGGTACATTAGAAGCAACTCTGAAACTTAACCTAAGCGTTTTTCGAAGCTACTTTTTGGCTAACTTCTTATAGGAAGGTCTAGGAGCTCTGAAAATGAACGTGCGCGTCTTTCACTCTTCCCGAGGTACTTAGAAGAATTTTGTGATATTTTTTATTAAAATGGTGTATAAGGGTATATATATAAATATATTTTATGCACTGTATATGAGCTGGCGATTTCTAAGTCTGTGGTTCCGAGAGGGGGTAACCAGGCTCACTAATAAAGGTCAAGCCACTTGGCTGCCAGAATGCCCTGCTTCAGCACAGACCAGAAAGGCATTGTGATAAGCGTATCCCCGGTATAGTCAGGGGTTAATGGGAGTCGTCCCCGTCCCCCCAGTATACGGCCAGAACCATGGACCCGGTACTTGTGGTTCGGACTGTCTCCAACCAGCCATAATGTTGTGAGAGTGAAATTATGTCTAAGTCCAGCTTTGGTACATTAGAAGCAACTCTGAAACTTAACCTAAGCGTTTTTCGAAGCTACTTTTTAGCTAACTTCTTATAGGAAGGTCTAGGAGCTCTGAAAATGAACGTGCGCGTCTTTCACTCTTCCCGAGGTACTTAGAAGAATTTTGTGATATTTTTTATTAAAATGGTGTATAAGGGTATATATATAAATATATTTTATGCACTGTATATGAGCTGGCGATTTCTAAGTCTGTGGTTCCGAGAGGGGGTAACCAGGCTCACTAATAAAGGTCAAGCCACTTGGCTGCCAGAATGCCCTGCTTCAGCACAGACCAGAAAGGCATTGTGATAAGCGTATCCCCGGTATAGTCAGGGGTTAATGGGAGTCGTCCCCGTCCCCCCAGTATACGGCCAGAACCATGGACCCGGTACTTGTGGTTCGGACCCTCTCCAACCAGCCATAATGTTGTGAGAGTGAAATTATGTCTAAGTCCAGCTTTGGTACATTAGAAGCAACTCTGAAACTTAACCTAAGCGTTTTTCGAAGCTACTTTTTAGCTAACTTCTTATAGGAAGGTCTAGGAGCTCTGAAAATGAACGTGCGCGTCTTTCACTCTTCCCGAGGGACTTAGAAGAATTTTGTGATATTTTTTATTAAAATGGTGTATAAGGGTATATATATAAATATATTTTATGCACTGTATATGAGCTGGCGATTTCTAAGTCTGTGGTTCCGAGAGGGGGTAACCAGGCTCACTAATAAAGGTCAAGCCACTTGGCTGCCAGAATGCCCTGCTTCAGCACAGACCAGAAAGGCATTGTGATAAGCGTATCCCCGGTATAGTCAGGGGTTAATGGGAGTCGTCCCCGTCCCCCCAGTATACGGCCAGAACCATGGACCCGGTACTTGTGGTTCGGACTGTCTCCAACCAGCCATAATGTTGTGAGAGTGAAATTATGTCTAAGTCCAGCTTTGGTACATTAGAAGCAACTCTGAAACTTAACCTAAGCGTTTTTCGAAGCTACTTTTTCGCTAACTTCTTATAGGAAGGTCTAGGAGCTCTGAAAATGAACGTGCGCGTCTTTTACTCTTCCCGAGGGACTTAGAAGAATTTTGTGATATTTTTTATTAAAATGGTGTATAAGGGTATATATATAAATATATTTTATGCACTGTATATGAGCTGGCGATTTCTAAGTCTGTGGTTCCGAGAGGGGGTAACCAGGCTCACTAATAAAGGTCAAGCCACTTGGCTGCCAGAATGCCCTGCTTCAGCACAGACCAGAAAGGCATTGTGATAAGCGTATCCCCGGTATAGTCAGGGGTTAATGGGAGTCGTCCCCGTCCCCCCAGTATACGGCCAGAACCATGGACCCGGTACTTGTGGTTCGGACTGTCTCCAACCAGCCATAATGTTGTGAGAGTGAAATTATGTCTAAGTCCAGCTTTGGTACATTAGAAGCAACTCTGAAACTTAACCTAAGCGTTTTTCGAAGCTACTTTTTGGCTAACTTCTTATAGGAAGGTCTAGGAGCTCTGAAAATGAACGTGCGCGTCTTTCACTCTTCCCGAGGTACTTAGAAGAATTTTGTGATATTTTTTATTAAAATGGTGTATAAGGGTATATATATAAATATATTTTATGCACTGTATATGAGCTGGCGATTTCTAAGTCTGTGGTTCCGAGAGGGGGTAACCAGGCTCACTAATAAAGGTCAAGCCACTTGGCTGCCAGAATGCCCTGCTTCAGCACAGACCAGAAAGGCATTGTGATAAGCGTATCCCCGGTATAGTCAGGGGTTAATGGGAGTCGTCCCCGTCCCCCCAGTATACGGCCAGAACCATGGACCCGGTACTTGTGGTTCGGACTGTCTCCAACCAGCCATAATGTTGTGAGAGTGAAATTATGTCTAAGTCCAGCTTTGGTACATTAGAAGCAACTCTGAAACTTAACCTAAGCGTTTTTCGAAGCTACTTTTTAGCTAACTTCTTATAGGAAGGTCTAGGAGCTCTGAAAATGAACGTGCGCGTCTTTCACTCTTCCCGAGGGACTTAGAAGAATTTTGTGATATTTTTTATTAAAATGGTGTATAAGGGTATATATATAAATATATTTTATGCACTGTATATGAGCTGGCGATTTCTAAGTCTGTGGTTCCGAGAGGGGGTAACCAGGCTCACTAATAAAGGTCAAGCCACTTGGCTGCCAGAATGTCCTGCTTCAGCACAGACCAGAAAGGCATTGTGATAAGCGTATCCCCGGTATAGTCAGGGGTTAATGGGAGTCGTCCCCGTCCCCCCAGTATACGGCCAGAACCATGGACCCGGTACTTGTGGTTCGGACTGTCTCCAACCAGCCATAATGTTGTGAGAGTGAAATTATGTCTAAGTCCAGCTTTGGTACATTAGAAGCAACTCTGAAACTTAACCTAAGCGTTTTTCGAAGCTACTTTTTGGCTAACTTCTTATAGGAAGGTCTAGGAGCTCTGAAAATGAACGTGCGCGTCTTTCACTCTTCCCGAGGTACTTAGAAGAATTTTGTGATATTTTTTATTAAAATGGTGTATAAGGGTATATATATAAATATATTTTATGCACTGTATATGAGCTGGCGATTTCTAAGTCTGTGGTTCCGAGAGGGGGTAACCAGGCTCACTAATAAAGGTCAAGCCACTTGGCTGCCAGAATGCCCTGCTTCAGCACAGACCAGAAAGGCATTGTGATAAGCGTATCCCCGGTATAGTCAGGGGTTAATGGGAGTCGTCCCCGTCCCCCCAGTATACGGCCAGAACCATGGACCCGGTACTTGTGGTTCGGACTGTCTCCAACCAGCCATAATGTTGTGAGAGTGAAATTATGTCTAAGTCCAGCTTTGGTACATTAGAAGCAACTCTGAAACTTAACCTAAGCGTTTTTCGAAGCTACTTTTTAGCTAACTTCTTATAGGAAGGTCTAGGAGCTCTGAAAATGAACGTGCGCGTCTTTCACTCTTCCCGAGGGACTTAGAAGAATTTTGTGATATTTTTTATTAAAATGGTGTATAAGGGTATATATATAAATATATTTTATGCACTGTATATGAGCTGGCGATTTCTAAGTCTGTGGTTCCGAGAGGGGGTAACCAGGCTCACTAATAAAGGTCAAGCCACTTGGCTGCCAGAATGCCCTGCTTCAGCACAGACCAGAAAGGCATTGTGATAAGCGTATCCCCGGTATAGTCAGGGGTTAATGGGAGTCGTCCCCGTCCCCCCAGTATACGGCCAGAACCATGGACCCGGTACTTGTGGTTCGGACTGTCTCCAACCAGCCATAATGTTGTGAGAGTGAAATTATGTCTAAGTCCAGCTTTGGTACATTAGAAGCAACTCTGAAACTTAACCTAAGCGTTTTTCGAAGCTACTTTTTCGCTAACTTCTTATAGGAAGGTCTAGGAGCTCTGAAAATGAACGTGCGCGTCTTTTACTCTTCCCGAGGGACTTAGAAGAATTTTGTGATATTTTTTATTAAAATGGTGTATAAGGGTATATATATAAATATATTTTATGCACTGTATATGAGCTGGCGATTTCTAAGTCTGTGGTTCCGAGAGGGGGTAACCAGGCTCACTAATAAAGGTCAAGCCACTTGGCTGCCAGAATGCCCTGCTTCAGCACAGACCAGAAAGGCATTGTGATAAGCGTATCCCCGGTATAGTCAGGGGTTAATGGGAGTCATCCCCGTCCCCCCAGTATACGGCCAGAACCATGGACCCGGTACTTGTGGTTCGGACTGTCTCCAACCAGCCATAATGTTGTGAGAGTGAAATTATGTCTAAGTCCAGCTTTGGTACATTAGAAGCAACTCTGAAACTTAACCTAAGTGTTTTTCGAAGCTACTTTTTGGCTAACTTCTTATAGGAAGGTCTAGGAGCTCTGAAAATGAACGTGCGCGTCTTTCACTCTTCCCGAGGGACTTAGAAGAATTTTGTGATATTTTTTATTAAAATGGTGTATAAGGGTATATATATAAATATATTTTATGCACTGTATATGAGCTGGCGATTTCTAAGTCTGTGGTTCCGAGAGGGGGTAACCAGGCTCACTAATAAAGGTCAAGCCACTTGGCTGCCAGAATGCCCTGCTTCAGCACAGACCAGAAAGGCATTGTGATAAGCGTATCCCCGGTATAGTCAGGGGTTAATGGGAGTCGTCCCCGTCCCCCCAGTATACGGCCAGAACCATGAACCCGGTACTTGTGGTTCGGACTGTCTCCAACCAGCCATAATGTTGTGAGAGTGAAATTATGTCTAAGTCCAGCTTTGGTACATTAGAAGCAACTCTGAAACTTAACCTAAGCGTTTTTCGAAGCTACTTTTTCGCTAACTTCTTATAGGAAGGTCTAGGAGCTCTGAAAATGAACGTGCGCGTCTTTTACTCTTCCCGAGGGACTTAGAAGAATTTTGTGATATTTTTTATTAAAATGGTGTATAAGGGTATATATATAAATATATTGTATGCACTGTATATGAGCTGGCGATTTCTAAGTCTGTGGTTCCGAGAGGGGGTAACCAGGCTCACTAATAAAGGTCAAGCCACTTGGCTGCCAGAATGCCCTGCTTCAGCACAGACCAGAAAGGCATTGTGATAAGCGTATCCCCGGTATAGTCAGGGGTTAATGGGAGTCATCCCCGTCCCCCCAGTATACGGCCAGAACCATGGACCCGGTACTTGTGGTTCGGACTGTCTCCAACCAGCCATAATGTTGTGAGAGTGAAATTATGTCTAAGTCCAGCTTTGGTCATTAGAAGCAACTCTGAAACTTAACCTAAGCGTTTTTCGAAGCTACTTTTTGGCTAACTTCTGATAGGAAGGTCTAGGAGCTTTGAAAATGAATGTGCGCGTCTTTCACTCTTCCCGAGGGACTTAGAAGAATTTTGTGATATTTTTTATTAAAATGGTGTATAAGGGTATATATATAAATATATTTTATGCACTGTATATGAGCTGGCGATTTCTAAGTCTGTGGTTCCGAGAGGGGGTAACCAGGCTCACTAATAAAGGTCAAGCCACTTGGCTGCCAGAATGCCCTGCTTCAGCACAGACCAGAAAGGCATTGTGATAAGCGTATCCCCGGTATAGTCAGGGGTTAATGGGAGTCGTCCCCGTCCCCCCAGTATACGGCCAGAACCATGGACCCGGTACTTGTGGTTCGGACTGTCTCCAACCAGCCATAATGTTGTGAGAGTGAAATTATGTCTAAGTCCAGCTTTGGTACATTAGAAGCAACTCTGAAACTTAACCTAAGCGTTTTTCGAAGCTACTTTTTGGCTAACTTCTTATAGGAAGGTCTAGGAGCTCTGAAAATGAACGTGCGCGTCTTTCACTCTTCCCGAGGGACTTAGAAGAATTTTGTGATATTTTTTATTAAAATGGTGTATAAGGGTATATATATAAATATATTTTATGCACTGTATATGAGCTGGCGATTTCTAAGTCTGTGGTTCCGAGAGGGGGTAACCAGGCTCACTAATAAAGGTCAAGCCACTTGGCTGCCAGAATGCCCTGCTTCAGCACAGACCAGAAAGGCATTGTGATAAGCGTATCCCCGGTATAGTCAGGGGTTAATGGGAGTCGTCCCCGTCCCCCCAGTATACGGCCAGAACCATGGACCCGGTACTTGTGGTTCGGACTGTCTCCAACCAGCCATAATGTTGTGAGAGTGAAATTATGTCTAAGTCCAGCTTTGGTACATTAGAAGCAACTCTGAAACTTAACCTAAGTGTTTTTCGAAGCTACTTTTTGGCTAACTTCTTATAGGAAGGTCTAGGAGCTCTGAAAATGAACGTGCGCGTCTTTCACTCTTCCCGAGGGACTTAGAAGAATTTTGTGATATTTTTTATTAAAATGGTGTATAAGGGTATATATATAAATATATTTTATGCACTGTATATGAGCTGGCGATTTCTAAGTCTGTGGTTCCGAGAGGGGGTAACCAGGCTCACTAATAAAGGTCAAGCCACTTGCCTGCCAGAATGCCCTGCTTCAGCACAGACCAGAAAGTCATTGTGATAAGCGTATCCCCGGTATAGTCAGGGGTTAATGGGAGTCGTCCCCGTCCCCCCAGTATACGGCCAGAACCATGGACCCGGTACTTGTGGTTCGGACTGTCTCCAACCAGCCATAATGTTGTGAGAGTGAAATTATGTCTAAGTCCAGCTTTGGTACATTAGAAGCAACTCTGAAACTTAACCTAAGCGTTTTTCGAAGCTACTTTTTGGCTAACTTCTTATAAGAAGGTCTAGGAGCTCTGAAAATGAACGTGCGCGTCTTTCACTCTTCCCGAGGGACTTAGAAGAATTTTGTGATATTTTTTATTAAAATGGTGTATAAGGGTATATATATATAAATATATTTTATGCACTGTATATGAGCTGGCGATTTCTAAGTCTGTGGTTCCGAGAGGGGGTAACCAGGCTCACTAATAAAGGTCAAGCCACTTGGCTGCCAGAATGCCCTGCTTCAGCACAGACCAGAAAGGCATTGTGATAAGCGTATCCCCGGTATAGTCAGGGGTTAATGGGAGTCGTCCCCGTCCCCCCAGTATACGGCCAGAACCATGGACCCGGTACTTGTGGTTCGGACTGTCTCCAACCAGCCATAATGTTGTGAGAGTGAAATTATGTCTAAGTCCAGCTTTGGTACATTAGAAGCAACTCTGAAACTTAACCTAAGCGTTTTTCGAAGCTACTTTTTGGCTAACTTCTTATAGGAAGGTCTAGGAGCTCTGAAAATGAACGTGCGCGTCTTTCACTCTTCCCGAGGGACTTAGAAGAATTTTGTGATATTTTTTATTAAAATGGTGTATAAGGGTATATATATATAAATATATTTTATGCACTGTATATGAGCTGGCGATTTCTAAGTCTGTGGTTCCGAGAGGGGGTAACCAGGCTCACTAATAAAGGTCAAGCCACTTGGCTGCCAGAATGCCCTGCTTCAGCACAGACCAGAAAGGCATTGTGATAAGCGTATCCCCGGTATAGTCAGGGGTTAATGGGAGTCGTCCCCGTCCCCCCAGTATACGGCCAGAACCATGGACCCGGTACTTGTGGTTCGGACTGTCTCCAACCAGCCATAATGTTGTGAGAGTGAAATTATGTCTAAGTCCAGCTTTGGTACATTAGAAGCAACTCTGAAACTTAACCTAAGCGTTTTTCGAAGCTACTTTTTAGCTAACTTCTTATAAGAAGGTCTAGGAGCTCTGAAAATGAACGTGCGCGTCTTTCACTCTTCCCGAGGGACTTAGAATAATTTTGTGATATTTTTTATTAAAATGGTGTATAAGGGTATATATATAAATATATTTTATGCACTGTATATGAGCTGGCGATTTCTAAGTCTGTGGTTCCGAGAGGGGGTAACCAGGCTCACTAATAAAGGTCAAGCCACTTGCCTGCCAGAATGCCCTGCTTCAGCACAGACCAGAAAGTCATTGTGATAAGCGTATCCCCGGTATAGTCAGGGGTTAATGGGAGTCGTCCCCGTCCCCCCAGTATACGGCCAGAACCATGGACCCGGTACTTGTGGTTCGGACTGTCTCCAACCAGCCATAATGTTGTGAGAGTGAAATTATGTCTAAGTCCAGCTTTGGTACATTAGAAGCAACTCTGAAACTTAACCTAAGCGTTTTTCGAAGCTACTTTTTAGCTAACTTCTTATAGGAAGGTCTAGGAGCTCTGAAAATGAACGTGCGCGTCTTTTACTCTTCCCGAGGGACTTAGAAGAATTTTGTGATATTTTTTATTAAAATGGTGTATAAGGGTATATATATAAATATATTTTATGCACTGTATATGAGCTGGCGATTTCTAAGTCTGTGGTTCCGAGAGGGGGTAACCAGGCTCACTAATAAAGGTCAAGCAACTTGGCTGCCAGAATGCCCTGCTTCAGCACAGACCAGAAAGGCATTGTGATAAGCGTATCCCCGGTATAGTCAGGGGTTAATGGGAGTCGTCCCCGTCCCCCCAGTATACGGCCAGAACCATGGACCCGGTACTTGTGGTTCGGACTGTCTCCAACCAGCCATAATGTTGTGAGAGTGAAATTATGTCTAAGTCCAGCTTTGGTACATTAGAAGCAACTCTGAAACTTAACCTAAGCGTTTTTCGAAGCTACTTTTTGGCTAACTTCTTATAGGAAGGTCTAGGAGCTCTGAAAATGAACGTGCGCGTCTTTCACTCTTCCCGAGGTACTTAGAAGAATTTTGTGATATTTTTTATTAAAATGGTGTATAAGGGTATATATATAAATATATTTTATGCACTGTATATGAGCTGGCGATTTCTAAGTCTGTGGTTCCGAGAGGGGGTAACCAGGCTCACTAATAAAGGTCAAGCCACTTGGCTGCCAGAATGCCCTGCTTCAGCACAGACCAGAAAGGCATTGTGATAAGCGTATCCCCGGTATAGTCAGGGGTTAATGGGAGTCATCCCCGTCCCCCCAGTATACGGCCAGAACCATGGACCCGGTACTTGTGGTTCGGACTGTCTCCAACCAGCCATAATGTTGTGAGAGTGAAATTATGTCTAAGTCCAGCTTTGGTACATTAGAAGCAACTCTGAAACTTAACCTAAGCGTTTTTCGAAGCTACTTTTTAGCTAACTTCTTATAGGAAGGTCTAGGAGCTCTGAAAATGAACGTGCGCGTCTTTCACTCTTCCCGAGGGACTTAGAAGAATTTTGTGATATTTTTTATTAAAATGGTGTATAAGGGTATATATATAAATATATTTTATGCACTGTATATGAGCTGGCGATTTCTAAGTCTGTGGTTCCGAGAGGGGGTAACCAGGCTCACTAATAAAGGTCAAGCCACTTGGCTGCCAGAATGCCCTGCTTCAGCACAGACCAGAAAGGCATTGTGATAAGCGTATCCCCGGTATAGTCAGGGGTTAATGGGAGTCATCCCCGTCCCCCCAGTATACGGCCAGAACCATGGACCCGGTACTTGTGGTTCGGATTGTCTCCAACCAGCCATAATGTTGTGAGAGTGAAATTATGTCTAAGTCCAGCTTTGGTACATTAGAAGCAACTCTGAAACTTAACCTAAGCGTTTTTCGAAGCTACTTTTTGGCTAACTTCTTATAGGAAGGTCTAGGAGCTCTGAAAATGAACGTGCGCGTCTTTCACTCTTCCCGAGGGACTTAGAAGAATTTTGTGATATTTTTTATTAAAATGGTGTATAAGGGTATATATATATAAATATATTTTATGCACTGTATATGAGCTGGCGATTTCTATGTCTGTGGTTCCGAGAGGGGGTAACCAGGCTCACTAATAAAGGTCAAGCCACTTGGCTGCCAGAATGCCCTGCTTCAGCACAGACCAGAAAGGCATTGTGATAAGCGTATCCCCGGTATAGTCAGGGGTTAATGGGAGTCGTCCCCGTCCCCCCAGTATACGGCCAGAACCATGGACCCGGTACTTGTGGTTCGGACTGTCTCCAACCAGCCATAATGTTGTGAGAGTGAAATTATGTCTAAGTCCAGCTTTGGTACATTAGAAGCAACTCTGAAACTTAACCTAAGCGTTTTTCGAAGCTACTTTTTAGCTAACTTCTTATAGGAAGGTCTAGGAGCTCTGAAAATGAACGTGCGCGTCTTTCACTCTTCCCGAGGGACTTAGAAGAATTTTGTGATATTTTTTATTAAAATGGTGTATAAGGGTATATATATAAATATATTTTATGCACTGTATATGAGCTGGCGATTTCTAAGTCTGTGGTTCCGAGAGGGGGTAACCAGGCTCACTAATAAAGGTCAAGCCACTTGGCTGCCAGAATGCCCTGCTTCAGCACAGACCAGAAAGGCATTGTGATAAGCGTATCCCCGGTATAGTCAGGGGTTAATGGGAGTCGTCCCCGTCCCCCCAGTATACGGCCAGAACCATGGACCCGGTACTTGTGGTTCGGACTGTCTCCAACCAGCCATAATGTTGTGAGAGTGAAATTATGTCTAAGTCCAGCTTTGGTACATTAGAAGCAACTCTGAAACTTAACCTAAGCGTTTTTCGAAGCTACTTTTTAGCTAACTTCTTATAGGAAGGTCTAGGAGCTCAGAAAATGAACGTGCGCGTCTTTCACTCTTCCCGAGGGACTTAGAAGAATTTTGTGATATTTTTTATTAAAATGGTGTATAAGGGTATATATATAAATATATTTTATGCACTGTATATGAGCTGGCGATTTCTAAGTCTGTGGTTCCGAGAGGGGGTAACCAGGCTCACTAATAAAGGTCAAGCCACTTGGCTGCCAGAATGCCCTGCTTCAGCACAGACCAGAAAGGCATTGTGATAAGCGTATCCCCGGTATAGTCAGGGGTTAATGGGAGTCGTCCCCGTCCCCCCAGTATACGGCCAGAACCATGGACCCGGTACTTGTGGTTCGGACTGTCTCCAACCAGCCATAATGTTGTGAGAGTGAAATTATGTCTAAGTCCAGCTTTGGTACATTAGAAGCAACTCTGAAACTTAACCTAAGCGTTTTTCGAAGCTACTTTTTGGCTAACTTCTTATAGGAAGGTCTAGGAGCTCTGAAAATGAACGTGCGCGTCTTTCATTCTTCCCGAGGTACTTAGAAGAATTTTGTGATATTTTTTATTAAAATGGTGTATAAGGGTATATATATAAATATATTTTATGCACTGTATATAAGCTGGCGATTTCTAAGTCTGTGGTTCCGAGAGGGGGTAACCAGGCTCACTAATAAAGGTCAAGCCACTTGGCTGCCAGAATGCCCTGCTTCAGCACAGACCAGGAAGGCATTGTGATAAGCGTATCCCCGGTATAGTCAGGGGTTAATGGGAGTCGTCCCCGTCCCCCCAGTATACGGCCAGAACCATGGACCCGGTACTTGTGGTTCGGACTGTCTCCAACCAGCCATAATGTTGTGAGAGTGAAATTATGTCTAAGTCCAGCTTTGGTACATTAGAAGCAACTCTGAAACTTAACCTAAGCGTTTTTCGAAGCTACTTTTTAGCTAACTTCTTATAGGAAGGTCTAGGAGCTCTGAAAATGAACGTGCGCGTCTTTCACTCTTCCCGAGGGACTTAGAAGAATTTTGTGATATTTTTTATTAAAATGGTGTATAAGGGTATATATATAAATATATTTTATGCACTGTATATGAGCTGGCGATTTCTAAGTCTGTGGTTCCGAGAGGGGGTAACCAGGCTCACTAATAAAGGTCAAGCCACTTGGCTGCCAGAATGCCCTGCTTCAGCACAGACCAGAAAGGCATTGTGATAAGCGTATCCCCGGTATAGTCAGGGGTTAATGGGAGTCATCCCCGTCCCCCCAGTATACGGCCAGAACCATGGACCCGGTACTTGTGGTTCGGACTGTCTCCAACCAGCCATAATGTTGTGAGAGTGAAATTATGTCTAAGTCCAGCTTTGGTACATTAGAAGCAACTCTGAAACTTAACCTAAGCGTTTTTCGAAGCTACTTTTTAGCTAACTTCTTATAGGAAGGTCTAGGAGCTCTGAAAATGAACGTGCGCGTCTTTCACTCTTCCCGAGGGACTTAGAAGAATTTTGTGATATTTTTTATTAAAATGGTGTATAAGGGTATATATATAAATATATTTTATGCACTGTATATGAGCTGGCGATTTCTAAGTCTGTGGTTCCGTGAGGGGGTAACCAGGCTCACTAATAAAGGTCAAGCCACTTGGCTGCCAGAATGCCCTGCTTCAGCACAGACCAGAAAGGCATTGTGATAAGCGTATCCCCGGTATAGTCAGGGGTTAATGGGAGTCGTCCCCGTCCCCCCAGTATACGGCCAGAACCATGGACCCGGTACTTGTGGTTCGGACTGTCTCCAACCAGCCATAATGTTGTGAGAGTGAAATTATGTCTAAGTCCAGCTTTGGTACATTAGAAGCAACTCTGAAACTTAACCTAAGCGTTTTTCGAAGCTACTTTTTCGCTAACTTCTTATAGGAAGGTCTAGGAGCTCTGAAAATGAACGTGCGCGTCTTTTACTCTTCCCGAGGGACTTAGAAGAATTTTGTGATATTTTTTATTAAAATGGTGTATAAGGGTATATATATAAATATATTTTATGCACTGTATATGAGCTGGCGATTTCTAAGTCTGTGGTTCCGAGAGGGGGTAACCAGGCTCACTAATAAAGGTCAAGCCACTTGGCTGCCAGAATGCCCTGCTTCAGCACAGACCAGAAAGGCATTGTGATAAGCGTATCCCCGGTATAGTCAGGGGTTAATGGGAGTCGTCCCCGTCCCCCCAGTATACGGCCAGAACCATAGACCCGGTACTTGTGGTTCGGACTGTCTCCAACCAGCCATAATGTTGTGAGAGTGAAATTATGTCTAAGTCCAGCTTTGGTACATTAGAAGCAACTCTGAAACTTAACCTAAGCGTTTTTCGAAGCTACTTTTTGGCTAACTTCTTATAGGAAGGTCTAGGAGCTCTAAAAATGAACGTGCGCGTCTTTCACTCTTCCCGAGGGACTTAGAAGAATTTTGTGATATTTTTTATTAAAATGGTGTATAAGGGTATATATATAAATATATTTTATGCACTGTATATGAGCTGGCGATTTCTAAGTCTGTGGTTCCGAGAGGGGGTAACCAGGCTCACTAATAAAGGTCAAGCCACTTGGCTGCCAGAATGCCCTGCTTCAGCACAGACCAGAAAGGCATTGTGATAAGCGTATCCCCGGTATAGTCAGGGGTTAATGGGAGTCATCCCCGTCCCCCCAGTATACGGCCAGAACCATGGACCCGGTACTTGTGGTTCGGACTGTCTCCAACCAGCCATAATGTTGTGAGAGTGAAATTATGTCTAAGTCCAGCTTTGGTACATTAGAAGCAACTCTGAAACTTAACCTAAGCGTTTTTCGAAGCTACTTTTTGGCTAACTTCTTATAGGAAGGTCTAGGAGCTCTGAAAATGAACGTGCGCGTCTTTCACTCTTCCCGAGGGACTTAGAAGAATTTTGTGATATTTTTTATTAAAATGGTGTATAAGGGTATATATATATAAATATATTTTATGCACTGTATATGAGCTAGCGATTTCTAAGTCTGTGGTTCCGAGAGGGGGTAACCAGGCTCACTAATAAAGGTCAAGCCACTTGGCTGCCAGAATGCCCTGCTTCAGCACAGACCAGAAAGGCATTGTGATAAGCGTATCCCCGGTATAGTCAGGGGTTAATGGGAGTCGTCCCCGTCCCCCCAGTATACGGCCAGAACCATGGACCCGGTACTTGTGGTTCGGACTGTCTCCAACCAGCCATAATGTTGTGAGAGTGAAATTATGTCTAAGTCCAGCTTTGGTACATTAGAAGCAACTCTGAAACTTAACCTAAGCGTTTTTCGAAGCTACTTTTTAGCTAACTTCTTATAGGAAGGTCTAGGAGCTCTGAAAATGAACGTGCGCGTCTTTCACTCTTCCCGAGGGACTTAGAAGAATTTTGTGATATTTTTTATTAAAATGGTGTATAAGGGTATATATATAAATATATTTTATGCACTGTATATGAGCTGGCGATTTCTAAGTCTGTGGTTCCGAGAGGGGGTAACCAGGCTCACTAATAAAGGTCAAGCCACTTGGCTGCCAGAATGCCCTGCTTCAGCACAGACCAGAAAGGCATTGTGATAAGCGTATCCCCGGTATAGTCAGGGGTTAATGGGAGTCGTCCCCGTCCCCCCAGTATACGGCCAGAACCATGGACCCGGTACTTGTGGTTCGGACTGTCTCCAACCAGCCATAATGTTGTGAGAGTGAAATTATGTCTAAGTCCAGCTTTGGTACATTAGAAGCAACTCTGAAACTTAACCTAAGCGTTTTTCGAAGCTACTTTTTCGCTAACTTCTTATAGGAAGGTCTAGGAGCTCTGAAAATGAACGTGCGCGTCTTTTACTCTTCCCGAGGGACTTAGAAGAATTTTGTGATATTTTTTATTAAAATGGTGTATAAGGGTATATATATAAATATATTTTATGCACTGTATATGAGCTGGCGATTTCTAAGTCTGTGGTTCCGAGAGGGGGTAACCAGGCTCACTAATAAAGGTCAAGCCACTTGGCTGCCAGAATGCCCTGCTTCAGCACAGACCAGAAAGGCATTGTGATAAGCGTATCCCCGGTATAGTCAGGGGTTAATGGGAGTCGTCCCCGTCCCCCCAGTATACGGCCAGAACCATAGACCCGGTACTTGTGGTTCGGACTGTCTCCAACCAGCCATAATGTTGTGAGAGTGAAATTATGTCTAAGTCCAGCTTTGGTACATTAGAAGCAACTCTGAAACTTAACCTAAGCGTTTTTCGAAGCTACTTTTTGGCTAACTTCTTATAGGAAGGTCTAGGAGCTCTGAAAATGAACGTGCGCGTCTTTCACTCTTCCCGAGGGACTTAGAAGAATTTTGTGATATTTTTTATTAAAATGGTGTATAAGGGTATATATATAAATATATTTTATGCACTGTATATGAGCTGGCGATTTCTAAGTCTGTGGTTCCGAGAGGGGGTAACCAGGCTCACTAATAAAGGTCAAGCCACTTGGCTGCCAGAATGCCCTGCTTCAGCACAGACCAGAAAGGCATTGTGATAAGCGTATCCCCGGTATAGTCAGGGGTTAATGGGAGTCGTCCCCGTCCCCCCAGTATACGGCCAGAACCATGGACCCGGTACTTGTGGTTCGGACTGTCTCCAACCAGCCATAATGTTGTGAGAGTGAAATTATGTCTAAGTCCAGCTTTGGTACATTAGAAGCAACTCTGAAACTTAACCTAAGCGTTTTTCGAAGCTACTTTTTAGCTAACTTCTTATAGGAAGGTCTAGGAGCTCTGAAAATGAACGTGCGCGTCTTTCACTCTTCCCGAGGGACTTAGAAGAATTTTGTGATATTTTTTATTAAAATGGTGTATAAGGGTATATATATAAATATATTTTATGCACTGTATATGAGCTGGCGATTTCTAAGTCTGTGGTTCCGAGAGGGGGTAACCAGGCTCACTAATAAAGGTCAAGCCACTTGGCTGCCAGAATGCCCTGCTTCAGCACAGACCAGAAAGGCATTGTGATAAGCGTATCCCCGGTATAGTCAGGGGTTAATGGGAGTCGTCCCCGTCCCCCCAGTATACGGCCAGAACCATGGACCCGGTACTTGTGGTTCGGACTGTCTCCAACCAGCCATAATGTTGTGAGAGTGAAATTATGTCTAAGTCCAGCTTTGGTACATTAGAAGCAACTCTGAAACTTAACCTAAGCGTTTTTCGAAGCTACTTTTTCGCTAACTTCTTATAGGAAGGTCTAGGAGCTCTGAAAATGAACGTGCGCGTCTTTTACTCTTCCCGAGGGACTTAGAAGAATTTTGTGATATTTTTTTATTAAAATGGTGTATAAGGGTATATATATAAATATATTTTATGCACTGTATATGAGCTGGCGATTTCTAAGTCTGTGGTTCCGAGAGGGGGTAACCAGGCTCACTAATAAAGGTCAAGCCACTTGGCTGCCAGAATGCCCTGCTTCAGCACAGACCAGAAAGGCATTGTGATAAGCGTATCCCCGGTATAGTCAGGGGTTAATGGGAGTCGTCCCCGTCCCCCCAGTATACGGCCAGAACCATGGACCCGGTACTTGTGGTTCGGACTGTCTCCAACCAGCCATAATGTTGTGAGAGTGAAATTATGTCTAAGTCCAGCTTTGGTACATTAGAAGCAACTCTGAAACTTAACCTAAGCGTTTTTCGAAGCTACTTTTTGGCTAACTTCTTATAGGAAGGTCTAGGAGCTCTGAAAATGAACGTGCGCGTCTTTCACTCTTCCCGAGGTACTTAGAAGAATTTTGTGATATTTTTTATTAAAATGGTGTATAAGGGTATATATATAAATATATTTTATGCACTGTATATGAGCTGGCGATTTCTAAGTCTGTGGTTCCGAGAGGGGGTAACCAGGCTCACTAATAAAGGTCAAGCCACTTGGCTGCCAGAATGCCCTGCTTCAGCACAGACCAGAAAGGCATTGTGATAAGCGTATCCCCGGTATAGTCAGGGGTTAATGGGAGTCGTCCCCGTCCCCCCAGTATACGGCCAGAACCATGGACCCGGTACTTGTGGTTCGGACTGTCTCCAACCAGCCATAATGTTGTGAGAGTGAAATTATGTCTAAGTCCAGCTTTGGTACATTAGAAGCAACTCTGAAACTTAACCTAAGCGTTTTTCGAAGCTACTTTTTAGCTAACTTCTTATAGGAAGGTCTAGGAGCTCTGAAAATGAACGTGCGCGTCTTTCACTCTTCCCGAGGGACTTAGAAGAATTTTGTGATATTTTTTATTAAAATGGTGTATAAGGGTATATATATAAATATATTTTATGCACTGTATATGAGCTGGCGATTTCTAAGTCTGTGGTTCCGAGAGGGGGTAACCAGGCTCACTAATAAAGGTCAAGCCACTTGGCTGCCAGAATGTCCTGCTTCAGCACAGACCAGAAAGGCATTGTGATAAGCGTATCCCCGGTATAGTCAGGGGTTAATGGGAGTCGTCCCCGTCCCCCCAGTATACGGCCAGAACCATGGACCCGGTACTTGTGGTTCGGACTGTCTCCAACCAGCCATAATGTTGTGAGAGTGAAATTATGTCTAAGTCCAGCTTTGGTACATTAGAAGCAACTCTGAAACTTAACCTAAGCGTTTTTCGAAGCTACTTTTTGGCTAACTTCTTATAGGAAGGTCTAGGAGCTCTGAAAATGAACGTGCGCGTCTTTCACTCTTCCCGAGGTACTTAGAAGAATTTTGTGATATTTTTTATTAAAATGGTGTATAAGGGTATATATATAAATATATTTTATGCACTGTATATGAGCTGGCGATTTCTAAGTCTGTGGTTCCGAGAGGGGGTAACCAGGCTCACTAATAAAGGTCAAGCCACTTGGCTGCCAGAATGCCCTGCTTCAGCACAGACCAGAAAGGCATTGTGATAAGCGTATCCCCGGTATAGTCAGGGGTTAATGGGAGTCGTCCCCGTCCCCCCAGTATACGGCCAGAACCATGGACCCGGTACTTGTGGTTCGGACTGTCTCCAACCAGCCATAATGTTGTGAGAGTGAAATTATGTCTAAGTCCAGCTTTGGTACATTAGAAGCAACTCTGAAACTTAACCTAAGCGTTTTTCGAAGCTACTTTTTAGCTAACTTCTTATAGGAAGGTCTAGGAGCTCTGAAAATGAACGTGCGCGTCTTTCACTCTTCCCGAGGGACTTAGAAGAATTTTGTGATATTTTTTATTAAAATGGTGTATAAGGGTATATATATAAATATATTTTATGCACTGTATATGAGCTGGCGATTTCTAAGTCTGTGGTTCCGAGAGGGGGTAACCAGGCTCACTAATAAAGGTCAAGCCACTTGGCTGCCAGAATGCCCTGCTTCAGCACAGACCAGAAAGGCATTGTGATAAGCGTATCCCCGGTATAGTCAGGGGTTAATGGGAGTCGTCCCCGTCCCCCCAGTATACGGCCAGAACCATGGACCCGGTACTTGTGGTTCGGACTGTCTCCAACCAGCCATAATGTTGTGAGAGTGAAATTATGTCTAAGTCCAGCTTTGGTACATTAGAAGCAACTCTGAAACTTAACCTAAGCGTTTTTCGAAGCTACTTTTTCGCTAACTTCTTATAGGAAGGTCTAGGAGCTCTGAAAATGAACGTGCGCGTCTTTTACTCTTCCCGAGGGACTTAGAAGAATTTTGTGATATTTTTTTATTAAAATGGTGTATAAGGGTATATATATAAATATATTTTATGCACTGTATATGAGCTGGCGATTTCTAAGTCTGTGGTTCCGAGAGGGGGTAACCAGGCTCACTAATAAAGGTCAAGCCACTTGGCTGCCAGAATGCCCTGCTTCAGCACAGACCAGAAAGGCATTGTGATAAGCGTATCCCCGGTATAGTCAGGGGTTAATGGGAGTCGTCCCCGTCCCCCCAGTATACGGCCAGAACCATGGACCCGGTACTTGTGGTTCGGACTGTCTCCAACCAGCCATAATGTTGTGAGAGTGAAATTATGTCTAAGTCCAGCTTTGGTACATTAGAAGCAACTCTGAAACTTAACCTAAGCGTTTTTCGAAGCTACTTTTTGGCTAACTTCTTATAGGAAGGTCTAGGAGCTCTGAAAATGAACGTGCGCGTCTTTCACTCTTCCCGAGGTACTTAGAAGAATTTTGTGATATTTTTTATTAAAATGGTGTATAAGGGTATATATATAAATATATTTTATGCACTGTATATGAGCTGGCGATTTCTAAGTCTGTGGTTCCGAGAGGGGGTAACCAGGCTCACTAATAAAGGTCAAGCCACTTGGCTGCCAGAATGCCCTGCTTCAGCACAGACCAGAAAGGCATTGTGATAAGCGTATCCCCGGTATAGTCAGGGGTTAATGGGAGTCGTCCCCGTCCCCCCAGTATACGGCCAGAACCATGGACCCGGTACTTGTGGTTCGGACTGTCTCCAACCAGCCATAATGTTGTGAGAGTGAAATTATGTCTAAGTCCAGCTTTGGTACATTAGAAGCAACTCTGAAACTTAACCTAAGCGTTTTTCGAAGCTACTTTTTAGCTAACTTCTTATAGGAAGGTCTAGGAGCTCTGAAAATGAACGTGCGCGTCTTTCACTCTTCCCGAGGGACTTAGAAGAATTTTGTGATATTTTTTATTAAAATGGTGTATAAGGGTATATATATAAATATATTTTATGCACTGTATATGAGCTGGCGATTTCTAAGTCTGTGGTTCCGAGAGGGGGTAACCAGGCTCACTAATAAAGGTCAAGCCACTTGGCTGCCAGAATGCCCTGCTTCAGCACAGACCAGAAAGGCATTGTGATAAGCGTATCCCCGGTATAGTCAGGGGTTAATGGGAGTCGTCCCCGTCCCCCCAGTATACGGCCAGAACCATGGACCCGGTACTTGTGGTTCGGACTGTCTCCAACCAGCCATAATGTTGTGAGAGTGAAATTATGTCTAAGTCCAGCTTTGGTACATTAGAAGCAACTCTGAAACTTAACCTAAGCGTTTTTCGAAGCTACTTTTTCGCTAACTTCTTATAGGAAGGTCTAGGAGCTCTGAAAATGAACGTGCGCGTCTTTTACTCTTCCCGAGGGACTTAGAAGAATTTTGTGATATTTTTTATTAAAATGGTGTATAAGGGTATATATATAAATATATTTTATGCACTGTATATGAGCTGGCGATTTCTAAGTCTGTGGTTCCGAGAGGGGGTAACCAGGCTCACTAATAAAGGTCAAGCCACTTGGCTGCCAGAATGCCCTGCTTCAGCACAGACCAGAAAGGCATTGTGATAAGCGTATCCCCGGTATAGTCAGGGGTTAATGGGAGTCATCCCCGTCCCCCCAGTATACGGCCAGAACCATGGACCCGGTACTTGTGGTTCGGACTGTCTCCAACCAGCCATAATGTTGTGAGAGTGAAATTATGTCTAAGTCCAGCTTTGGTCATTAGAAGCAACTCTGAAACTTAACCTAAGCGTTTTTCGAAGCTACTTTTTGGCTAACTTCTGATAGGAAGGTCTAGGAGCTTTGAAAATGAATGTGCGCGTCTTTCACTCTTCCCGAGGGACTTAGAAGAATTTTGTGATATTTTTTATTAAAATGGTGTATAAGGGTATATATATAAATATATTTTATGCACTGTATATGAGCTGGCGATTTCTAAGTCTGTGGTTCCGAGAGGGGGTAACCAGGCTCACTAATAAAGGTCAAGCCACTTGGCTGCCAGAATGCCCTGCTTCAGCACAGACCAGAAAGGCATTGTGATAAGCGTATCCCCGGTATAGTCAGGGGTTAATGGGAGTCGTCCCCGTCCCCCCAGTATACGGCCAGAACCATGGACCCGGTACTTGTGGTTCGGACTGTCTCCAACCAGCCATAATGTTGTGAGAGTGAAATTATGTCTAAGTCCAGCTTTGGTACATTAGAAGCAACTCTGAAACTTAACCTAAGCGTTTTTCGAAGCTACTTTTTGGCTAACTTCTTATAGGAAGGTCTAGGAGCTCTGAAAATGAACGTGCGCGTCTTTCACTCTTCCCGAGGGACTTAGAAGAATTTTGTGATATTTTTTATTAAAATGGTGTATAAGGGTATATATATAAATATATTTTATGCACTGTATATGAGCTGGCGATTTCTAAGTCTGTGGTTCCGAGAGGGGGTAACCAGGCTCACTAATAAAGGTCAAGCCACTTGGCTGCCAGAATGCACTGCTTCAGCACAGACCAGAAAGGCATTGTGATAAGCGTATCCCCGGTATAGTCAGGGGTTAATGGGAGTCGTCCCCGTCCCCCCAGTATACGGCCAGAACCATGGACCCGGTACTTGTGGTTCGGACTGTCTCCAACCAGCCATAATGTTGTGAGAGTGAAATTATGTCTAAGTCCAGCTTTGGTACATTAGAAGCAACTCTGAAACTTAACCTAAGTGTTTTTCGAAGCTACTTTTTGGCTAACTTCTTATAGGAAGGTCTAGGAGCTCTGAAAATGAACGTGCGCGTCTTTCACTCTTCCCGAGGGACTTAGAAGAATTTTGTGATATTTTTTATTAAAATGGTGTATAAGGGTATATATATAAATATATTTTATGCACTGTATATGAGCTGGCGATTTCTAAGTCTGTGGTTCCGAGAGGGGGTAACCAGGCTCACTAATAAAGGTCAAGCCACTTGCCTGCCAGAATGCCCTGCTTCAGCACAGACCAGAAAGTCATTGTGATAAGCGTATCCCCGGTATAGTCAGGGGTTAATGGGAGTCGTCCCCGTCCCCCCAGTATACGGCCAGAACCATGGACCCGGTACTTGTGGTTCGGACTGTCTCCAACCAGCCATAATGTTGTGAGAGTGAAATTATGTCTAAGTCCAGCTTTGGTACATTAGAAGCAACTCTGAAACTTAACCTAAGCGTTTTTCGAAGCTACTTTTTAGCTAACTTCTTATAGGAAGGTCTAGGAGCTCTGAAAATGAACGTGCGCGTCTTTCACTCTTCCCGAGGGACTTAGAAGAATTTTGTGATATTTTTTATTAAAATGGTGTATAAGGGTATATATATAAATATATTTTATGCACTGTATATGAGCTGGCGATTTCTAAGTCTGTGGTTCCGAGAGGGGGTAACCAGGCTCACTAATAAAGGTCAAGCCACTTGGCTGCCAGAATACCCTGCTTCAGCACAGACCAGAAAGGCATTGTGATAAGCGTATCCCCGGTATAGTCAGGGGTTAATGGGAGTCGTCCCCGTCCCCCCAGTATACGGCCAGAACCATGGACCCGGTACTTGTGGTTCGGACTGTCTCCAACCAGCCATAATGTTGTGAGAGTGAAATTATGTCTAAGTCCAGCTTTGGTACATTAGAAGCAACTCTGAAACTTAACCTAAGCGTTTTTCGAAGCTACTTTTTAGCTAACTTCTTATAGGAAGGTCTAGGAGCTCTGAAAATGAACGTGCGCGTCTTTCACTCTTCCCGAGGGACTTAGAAGAATTTTGTGATATTTTTTATTAAAATGGTGTATAAGGGTATATATATAAATATATTTTATGCACTGTATATGAGCTGGCGATTTCTAAGTCTGTGGTTCCGAGAGGGGGTAACCAGGCTCACTAATAAAGGTCAAGCCACTTGGCTGCCAGAATGCCCTGCTTCAGCACAGACCAGAAAGGCATTGTGATAAGCGTATCCCCGGTATAGTCAGGGGTTAATGGGAGTCGTCCCCGTCCCCCCAGTATACGGCCAGAACCATGGACCCGGTACTTGTGGTTCGGACTGTCTCCAACCAGCCATAATGTTGTGAGAGTGAAATTATGTCTAAGTCCAGCTTTGGTACATTAGAAGCAACTCTGAAACTTAACCTAAGCGTTTTTCGAAGCTACTTTTTGGCTAACTTCTTATAGGAAGGTCTAGGAGCTCTGAAAATGAACGTGCGCGTCTTTCACTCTTCCCTAGGGACTTAGAAGAATTTTGTGATATTTTTTATTAAAATGGTGTATAAGGGTATATATATATAAATATATTTTATGCACTGTATATGAGCTGGCGATTTCTAAGTCTGTGGTTCCGAGAGGGGGTAACCAGGCTCACTAATAAAGGTCAAGCCACTTGGCTGCCAGAATGCCCTGCTTCAGCACAGACCAGAAAGGCATTGTGATAAGCGTATCCCCGGTATAGTCAGGGGTTAATGGGAGTCGTCCCCGTCCCCCCAGTATACGGCCAGAACCATGGACCCGGTACTTGTGGTTCGGACTGTCTCCAACCAGCCATAATGTTGTGAGAGTGAAATTATGTCTAAGTCCAGCTTTGGTACATTAGAAGCAACTCTGAAACTTAACCTAAGCGTTTTTCGAAGCTACTTTTTAGCTAACTTCTTATAAGAAGGTCTAGGAGCTCTGAAAATGAACGTGCGCGTCTTTCACTCTTCCCGAGGGACTTAGAATAATTTTGTGATATTTTTTATTAAAATGGTGTATAAGGGTATATATATAAATATATTTTATGCACTGTATATGAGCTGGCGATTTCTAAGTCTGTGGTTCCGAGAGGGGGTAACCAGGCTCACTAATAAAGGTCAAGCCACTTGCCTGCCAGAATGCCCTGCTTCAGCACAGACCAGAAAGTCATTGTGATAAGCGTATCCCCGGTATAGTCAGGGGTTAATGGGAGTCGTCCCCGTCCCCCCAGTATACGGCCAGAACCATGGACCCGGTACTTGTGGTTCGGACTGTCTCCAACCAGCCATAATGTTGTGAGAGTGAAATTATGTCTAAGTCCAGCTTTGGTACATTAGAAGCAACTCTGAAACTTAACCTAAGCGTTTTTCGAAGCTACTTTTTAGCTAACTTCTTATAGGAAGGTCTAGGAGCTCTGAAAATGAACGTGCGCGTCTTTTACTCTTCCCGAGGGACTTAGAAGAATTTTGTGATATTTTTTATTAAAATGGTGTATAAGGGTATATATATAAATATATTTTATGCACTGTATATGAGCTGGCGATTTCTAAGTCTGTGGTTCCGAGAGGGGGTAACCAGGCTCACTAATAAAGGTCAAGCAACTTGGCTGCCAGAATGCCCTGCTTCAGCACAGACCAGAAAGGCATTGTGATAAGCGTATCCCCGGTATAGTCAGGGGTTAATGGGAGTCGTCCCCGTCCCCCCAGTATACGGCCAGAACCATGGACCCGGTACTTGTGGTTCGGACTGTCTCCAACCAGCCATAATGTTGTGAGAGTGAAATTATGTCTAAGTCCAGCTTTGGTACATTAGAAGCAACTCTGAAACTTAACCTAAGCGTTTTTCGAAGCTACTTTTTGGCTAACTTCTTATAGGAAGGTCTAGGAGCTCTGAAAATGAACGTGCGCGTCTTTCACTCTTCCCGAGGTACTTAGAAGAATTTTGTGATATTTTTTATTAAAATGGTGTATAAGGGTATATATATAAATATATTTTATGCACTGTATATGAGCTGGCGATTTCTAAGTCTGTGGTTCCGAGAGGGGGTAACCAGGCTCACTAATAAAGGTCAAGCCACTTGGCTGCCAGAATGCCCTGCTTCAGCACAGACCAGAAAGGCATTGTGATAAGCGTATCCCCGGTATAGTCAGGGGTTAATGGGAGTCATCCCCGTCCCCCCAGTATACGGCCAGAACCATGGACCCGGTACTTGTGGTTCGGACTGTCTCCAACCAGCCATAATGTTGTGAGAGTGAAATTATGTCTAAGTCCAGCTTTGGTACATTAGAAGCAACTCTGAAACTTAACCTAAGCGTTTTTCGAAGCTACTTTTTAGCTAACTTCTTATAGGAAGGTCTAGGAGCTCTGAAAATGAACGTGCGCGTCTTTCACTCTTCCCGAGGGACTTAGAAGAATTTTGTGATATTTTTTATTAAAATGGTGTATAAGGGTATATATATAAATATATTTTATGCACTGTATATGAGCTGGCGATTTCTAAGTCTGTGGTTCCGAGAGGGGGTAACCAGGCTCACTAATAAAGGTCAAGCCACTTGGCTGCCAGAATGCCCTGCTTCAGCACAGACCAGAAAGGCATTGTGATAAGCGTATCCCCGGTATAGTCAGGGGTTAATGGGAGTCGTTACCGTCCCCCCAGTATACGGCCAGAACCATGGACCCGGTACTTGTGGTTCGGACTGTCTCCAACCAGCCATAATGTTGTGAGAGTGAAATTATGTCTAAGTCCAGCTTTGGTACATTAGAAGCAACTCTGAAACTTAACCTAAGCGTTTTTCGAAGCTACTTTTTAGCTAACTTCTTATAGGAAGGTCTAGGAGCTCTGAAAATGAACGTGCGCGTCTTTCACTCTTCCCGAGGGACTTAGAAGAATTTTGTGATATTTTTTATTAAAATGGTGTATAAGGGTATATATATAAATATATTTTATGCACTGTATATGAGCTGGCGATTTCTAAGTCTGTGGTTCCGAGAGGGGGTAACCAGGCTCACTAATAAAGGTCAAGCCACTTGGCTGCCAGAATGCCCTGCTTCAGCACAGACCAGAAAGGCATTGTGATAAGCGTATCCCCGGTATAGTCAGGGGTTAATGGGAGTCGTCCCCGTCCCCCCAGTATACGGCCAGAACCATGGACCCGGTACTTGTGGTTCGGACTGTCTCCAACCAGCCATAATGTTGTGAGAGTGAAATTATGTCTAAGTCCAGCTTTGGTACATTAGAAGCAACTCTGAAACTTAACCTAAGCGTTTTTCGAAGCTACTTTTTGGCTAACTTCTTATAGGAAGGTCTAGGAGCTCTGAAAATGAACGTGCGCGTCTTTCATTCTTCCCGAGGTACTTAGAAGAATTTTGTGATATTTTTTATTAAAATGGTGTATAAGGGTATATATATAAATATATTTTATGCACTGTATATGAGCTGGCGATTTCTAAGTCTGTGGTTCCGAGAGGGGGTAACCAGGCTCACTAATAAAGGTCAAGCCACTTGGCTGCCAGAATGCCCTGCTTCAGCACAGACCAGGAAGGCATTGTGATAAGCGTATCCCCGGTATAGTCAGGGGTTAATGGGAGTCGTCCCCGTCCCCCCAGTATACGGCCAGAACCATGGACCCGGTACTTGTGGTTCGGACTGTCTCCAACCAGCCATAATGTTGTGAGAGTGAAATTATGTCTAAGTCCAGCTTTGGTACATTAGAAGCAACTCTGAAACTTAACCTAAGCGTTTTTCGAAGCTACTTTTTAGCTAACTTCTTATAGGAAGGTCTAGGAGCTCTGAAAATGAACGTGCGCGTCTTTCACTCTTCCCGAGGGACTTAGAAGAATTTTGTGATATTTTTTATTAAAATGGTGTATAAGGGTATATATATAAATATATTTTATGCACTGTATATGAGCTGGCGATTTCTAAGTCTGTGGTTCCGAGAGGGGGTAACCAGGCTCACTAATAAAGGTCAAGCCACTTGGCTGCCAGAATGCCCTGCTTCAGCACAGACCAGGAAGGCATTGTGATAAGCGTATCCCCGGTATAGTCAGGGGTTAATGGGAGTCGTCCCCGTCCCCCCAGTATACGGCCAGAACCATGGACCCGGTACTTGTGGTTCGGACTGTCTCCAACCAGCCATAATGTTGTGAGAGTGAAATTATGTCTAAGTCCAGCTTTGGTACATTAGAAGCAACTCTGAAACTTAACCTAAGCGTTTTTCGAAGCTACTTTTTAGCTAACTTCTTATAGGAAGGTCTAGGAGCTCTGAAAATGAACGTGCGCGTCTTTCACTCTTCCCGAGGGACTTAGAAGAATTTTGTGATATTTTTTATTAAAATGGTGTATAAGGGTATATATATAAATATATTTTATGCACTGTATATGAGCTGGCGATTTCTAAGTCTGTGGTTCCGAGAGGGGGTAACCAGGCTCACTAATAAAGGTCAAGCCACTTGGCTGCCAGAATGCCCTGCTTCAGCACAGACCAGAAAGGCATTGTGATAAGCGTATCCCCGGTATAGTCAGGGGTTAATGGGAGTCATCCCCGTCCCCCCAGTATACGGCCAGAACCATGGACCCGGTACTTGTGGTTCGGACTGTCTCCAACCAGCCATAATGTTGTGAGAGTGAAATTATGTCTAAGTCCAGCTTTGGTACATTAGAAGCAACTCTGAAACTTAACCTAAGCGTTTTTCGAAGCTACTTTTTAGCTAACTTCTTATAGGAAGGTCTAGGAGCTCTGAAAATGAACGTGCGCGTCTTTCACTCTTCCCGAGGGACTTAGAAGAATTTTGTGATATTTTTTATTAAAATGGTGTATAAGGGTATATATATAAATATATTTTATGCACTGTATATGAGCTGGCGATTTCTAAGTCTGTGGTTCCGAGAGGGGGTAACCAGGCTCACTAATAAAGGTCAAGCCACTTGGCTGCCAGAATGCCCTGCTTCAGCACAGACCAGAAAGGCATTGTGATAAGCGTATCCCCGGTATAGTCAGGGGTTAATGGGAGTCGTCCCCGTCCCCCCAGTATACGGCCAGAACCATGGACCCGGTACTTGTGGTTCGGACTGTCTCCAACCAGCCATAATGTTGTGAGAGTGAAATTATGTCTAAGTCCAGCTTTGGTACATTAGAAGCAACTCTGAAACTTAACCTAAGCGTTTTTCGAAGCTACTTTTTGGCTAACTTCTTATAGGAAGGTCTAGGAGCTCTGAAAATGAACGTGCGCGTCTTTCATTCTTCCCGAGGTACTTAGAAGAATTTTGTGATATTTTTTATTAAAATGGTGTATAAGGGTATATATATAAATATATTTTATGCACTGTATATGAGCTGGCGATTTCTAAGTCTGTGGTTCCGAGAGGGGGTAACCAGGCTCACTAATAAAGGTCAAGCCACTTGGCTGCCAGAATGCCCTGCTTCAGCACAGACCAGGAAGGCATTGTGATAAGCGTATCCCCGGTATAGTCAGGGGTTAATGGGAGTCGTCCCCGTCCCCCCAGTATACGGCCAGAACCATGGACCCGGTACTTGTGGTTCGGACTGTCTCCAACCAGCCATAATGTTGTGAGAGTGAAATTATGTCTAAGTCCAGCTTTGGTACATTAGAAGCAACTCTGAAACTTAACCTAAGCGTTTTTCGAAGCTACTTTTTAGCTAACTTCTTATAGGAAGGTCTAGGAGCTCTGAAAATGAACGTGCGCGTCTTTCACTCTTCCCGAGGGACTTAGAAGAATTTTGTGATATTTTTTATTAAAATGGTGTATAAGGGTATATATATAAATATATTTTATGCACTGTATATGAGCTGGCGATTTCTAAGTCTGTGGTTCCGAGAGGGGGTAACCAGGCTCACTAATAAAGGTCAAGCCACTTGGCTGCCAGAATGCCCTGCTTCAGCACAGACCAGAAAGGCATTGTGATAAGCGTATCCCCGGTATAGTCAGGGGTTAATGGGAGTCGTCCCCGTCCCCCCAGTATACGGCCAGAACCATGGACCCGGTACTTGTGGTTCGGACTGTCTCCAACCAGCCATAATGTTGTGAGAGTGAAATTATGTCTAAGTCCAGCTTTGGTACATTAGAAGCAACTCTGAAACTTAACCTAAGCGTTTTTCGAAGCTACTTTTTGGCTAACTTCTTATAGGAAGGTCTAGGAGCTCTGAAAATGAACGTGCGCGTCTTTCATTCTTCCCGAGGTACTTAGAAGAATTTTGTGATATTTTTTATTAAAATGGTGTATAAGGGTATATATATAAATATATTTTATGCACTGTATATGAGCTGGCGATTTCTAAGTCTGTGGTTCCGAGAGGGGGTAACCAGGCTCACTAATAAAGGTCAAGCCACTTGGCTGCCAGAATGCCCTGCTTCAGCACAGACCAGGAAGGTATTGTGATAAGCGTATCCCCGGTATAGTCAGGGGTTAATGGGAGTCGTCCCCGTCCCCCCAGTATACGGCCAGAACCATGGACCCGGTACTTGTGGTTCGGACTGTCTCCAACCAGCCATAATGTTGTGAGAGTGAAATTATGTCTAAGTCCAGCTTTGGTACATTAGAAGCAACTCTGAAACTTAACCTAAGCGTTTTTCGAAGCTACTTTTTAGCTAACTTCTTATAGGAAGGTCTAGGAGCTCTGAAAATGAACGTGCGCGTCTTTCACTCTTCCCGAGGGACTTAGAAGAATTTTGTGATATTTTTTATTAAAATGGTGTATAAGGGTATATATATAAATATATTTTATGCACTGTATATGAGCTGGCGATTTCTAAGTCTGTGGTTCCGAGAGGGGGTAACCAGGCTCACTAATAAAGGTCAAGCCACTTGGCTGCCAGAATGCCCTGCTTCAGCACAGACCAGGAAGGCATTGTGATAAGCGTATCCCCGGTATAGTCAGGGGTTAATGGGAGTCGTCTCCGTCCCCCCAGTATACGGCCAGAACCATGGACCCGGTACTTGTGGTTCGGACTGTCTCCAACCAGCCATAATGTTGTGAGAGTGAAATTATGTCTAAGTCCAGCTTTGGTACATTAGAAGCAACTCTGAAACTTAACCTAAGCGTTTTTCGAAGCTACTTTTTAGCTAACTTCTTATAGGAAGTTCTAGGAGCTCTGAAAATGAACGTGCGCGTCTTTCACTCTTCCCGAGGGACTTAGAAGAATTTTGTGATATTTTTTATTAAAATGGTGTATAAGGGTATATATATAAATATATTTTATGCACTGTATATGAGCTGGCGATTTCTAAGTCTGTGGTTCCGAGAGGGGGTAACCAGGCTCACAAATAAAGGTCAAGCCACTTGCCTGCCAGAATGCCCTGCTTCAGCACAGACCAGAAAGGCATTGTGATAAGCGTATCCCCGGTATAGTCAGGGGTTAATGGGAGTCATCCCCGTCCCCCCAGTATACGGCCAGAACCATGGACCCGGTACTTGTGGTTCGGACTGTCTCCAACCAGCCATAATGTTGTGAGAGTGAAATTATGTCTAAGTCCAGCTTTGGTACATTAGAAGCAACTCTGAAACTTAACCTAAGCGTTTTTCGAAGCTACTTTTTAGCTAACTTCTTATAGGAAGGTCTAGGAGCTCTGAAAATGAACGTGCGCGTCTTTCACTCTTCCCGAGGGACTTAGAAGAATTTTGTGATATTTTTTATTAAAATGGTGTATAAGGGTATATATATAAATATATTTTATGCACTGTATATGAGCTGGCGATTTCTAAGTCTGTGGTTCCGAGAGGGGGTAACCAGGCTCACTAATAAAGGTCAAGCCACTTGGCTGCCAGAATGCCCTGCTTCAGCACAGACCAGAAAGGCATTGTGATAAGCGTATCCCCGGTATAGTCAGGGGTTAATGGGAGTCGTCCCCGTCCCCCCAGTATACGGCCAGAACCATGGACCCGGTACTTGTGGTTCGGACTGTCTCCAACCAGCCATAATGTTGTGAGAGTGAAATTATGTCTAAGTCCAGCTTTGGTACATTAGAAGCAACTCTGAAACTTAACCTAAGCGTTTTTCGAAGCTACTTTTTCGCTAACTTCTTATAGGAAGGTCTAGGAGCTCTGAAAATGAACGTGCGCGTCTTTTACTCTTCCCGAGGGACTTAGAAGAATTTTGTGATATTTTTTATTAAAATGGTGTATAAGGGTATATATATAAATATATTTTATGCACTGTATATGAGCTGGCGATTTCTAAGTCTGTGGTTCCGAGAGGGGGTAACCAGGCTCACTAATAAAGGTCAAGCCACTTGGCTGCCAGAATGCCCTGCTTCAGCACAGACCAGAAAGGCATTGTGATAAGCGTATCCCCGGTATAGTCAGGGGTTAATGGGAGTCGTCCCCGTCCCCCCAGTATACGGCCAGAACCATAGACCCGGTACTTGTGGTTCGGACTGTCTCCAACCAGCCATAATGTTGTGAGAGTGAAATTATGTCTAAGTCCAGCTTTGGTACATTAGAAGCAACTCTGAAACTTAACCTAAGCGTTTTTCGAAGCTACTTTTTGGCTAACTTCTTATAGGAAGGTCTAGGAGCTCTGAAAATGAACGTGCGCGTCTTTCACTCTTCCCGAGGGACTTAGAAGAATTTTGTGATATTTTTTATTAAAATGGTGTATAAGGGTATATATATAAATATATTTTATGCACTGTATATGAGCTGGCGATTTCTAAGTCTGTGGTTCCGAGAGGGGGTAACCAGGCTCACTAATAAAGGTCAAGCCACTTGGCTGCCAGAATGCCCTGCTTCAGCACAGACCAGAAAGGCATTGTGATAAGCGTATCCCCGGTATAGTCAGGGGTTAATGGGAGTCATCCCCGTCCCCCCAGTATACGGCCAGAACCATGGACCCGGTACTTGTGGTTCGGACTGTCTCCAACCAGCCATAATGTTGTGAGAGTGAAATTATGTCTAAGTCCAGCTTTGGTACATTAGAAGCAACTCTGAAACTTAACCTAAGCGTTTTTCGAAGCTACTTTTTGGCTAACTTCTTATAGGAAGGTCTAGGAGCTCTGAAAATGAACGTGCGCGTCTTTCACTCTTCCCGAGGGACTTAGAAGAATTTTGTGATATTTTTTATTAAAATGGTGTATAAGGGTATATATATATAAATATATTTTATGCACTGTATATGAGCTGGCGATTTCTAAGTCTGTGGTTCCGAGAGGGGGTAACCAGGCTCACTAATAAAGGTCAAGCCACTTGGCTGCCAGAATGCCCTGCTTCAGCACAGACCAGAAAGGCATTGTGATAAGCGTATCCCCGGTATAGTCAGGGGTTAATGGGAGTCGTCCCCGTCCCCCCAGTATACGGCCAGAACCATAGACCCGGTACTTGTGGTTCGGACTGTCTCCAACCAGCCATAATGTTGTGAGAGTGAAATTATGTCTAAGTCCAGCTTTGGTACATTAGAAGCAACTCTGAAACTTAACCTAAGCGTTTTTCGAAGCTACTTTTTGGCTAACTTCTTATAGGAAGGTCTAGGAGCTCTGAGAATGAACGTGCGCGTCTTTCACTCTTCCCGAGGGACTTAGAAGAATTTTGTGATATTTTTTATTAAAATGGTGTATAAGGGTATATATATAAATATATTTTATGCACTGTATATGAGCTGGCGATTTCTAAGTCTGTGGTTCCGAGAGGGGGTAACCAGGCTCACTAATAAAGGTCAAGCCACTTGGCTGCCAGAATGCCCTGCTTCAGCACAGACCAGAAAGGCATTGTGATAAGCGTATCCCCGGTATAGTCAGGGGTTAATGGGAGTCATCCCCGTCCCCCCAGTATACGGCCAGAACCATGGACCCGGTACTTGTGGTTCGGACTGTCTCCAACCAGCCATAATGTTGTGAGAGTGAAATTATGTCTAAGTCCAGCTTTGGTACATTAGAAGCAACTCTGAAACTTAACCTAAGCGTTTTTCGAAGCTACTTTTTGGCTAACTTCTTATAGGAAGGTCTAGGAGCTCTGAAAATGAACGTGCGCGTCTTTCACTCTTCCCGAGGGACTTAGAAGAATTTTGTGATATTTTTTATTAAAATGGTGTATAAGGGTATATATATATAAATATATTTTATGCACTGTATATGAGCTGGCGATTTCTAAGTCTGTGGTTCCGAGAGGGGGTAACCAGGCTCACTAATAAAGGTCAAGCCACTTGGCTGCCAGAATGCCCTGCTTCAGCACAGACCAGAAAGGCATTGTGATAAGCGTATCCCCGGTATAGTCAGGGGTTAATGGGAGTCGTCCCCGTCCCCCCAGTATACGGCCAGAACCATGGACCCGGTACTTGTGGTTCGGACTGTCTCCAACCAGCCATAATGTTGTGAGAGTGAAATTATGTCTAAGTCCAGCTTTGGTACATTAGAAGCAACTCTGAAACTTAACCTAAGCGTTTTTCGAAGCTACTTTTTAGCTAACTTCTTATAGGAAGGTCTAGGAGCTCTGAAAATGAACGTGCGCGTCTTTCACTCTTCCCGAGGGACTTAGAAGAATTTTGTGATATTTTTTATTAAAATGGTGTATAAGGGTATATATATAAATATATTTTATGCACTGTATATGAGCTGGCGATTTCTAAGTCTGTGGTTCCGAGAGGGGGTAACCAGGCTCACTAATAAAGGTCAAGCCACTTGGCTGCCAGAATGCCCTGCTTCAGCACAGACCAGAAAGGCATTGTGATAAGCGTATCCCCGGTATAGTCAGGGGTTAATGGGAGTCGTCCCCGTCCCCCCAGTATACGGCCAGAACCATGGACCCGGTACTTGTGGTTCGGACTGTCTCCAACCAGCCATAATGTTGTGAGAGTGAAATTATGTCTAAGTCCAGCTTTGGTACATTAGAAGCAACTCTGAAACTTAACCTAAGCGTTTTTCGAAGCTACTTTTTCGCTAACTTCTTATAGGAAGGTCTAGGAGCTCTGAAAATGAACGTGCGCGTCTTTCACTCTTCCCGAGGGACTTAGAAGAATTTTGTGATATTTTTTATTAAAATGGTGTATAAGGGTATATATATAAATATATTTTATGCACTGTATATGAGCTGGCGATTTCTAAGTCTGTGGTTCCGAGAGGGGGTAACCAGGCTCACTAATAAAGGTCAAGCCACTTGGCTGCCAGAATGCCCTGCTTCAGCACAGACCAGAAAGGCATTGTGATAAGCGTATCCCCGGTATAGTCAGGGGTTAATGGGAGTCATCCCCGTCCCCCCAGTATACGGCCAGAACCATGGACCCGGTACTTGTGGTTCGGACTGTCTCCAACCAGCCATAATGTTGTGAGAGTGAAATTATGTCTAAGTCCAGCTTTGGTACATTAGAAGCAACTCTGAAACTTAACCTAAGCGTTTTTCGAAGCTACTTTTTGGCTAACTTCTTATAGGAAGGTCTAGGAGCTCTGAAAATGAACGTGCGCGTCTTTCACTCTTCCCGAGGGACTTAGAAGAATTTTGTGATATTTTTTATTAAAATGGTGTATAAGGGTATATATATAAATATATTTTATGCACTGTATATGAGCTGGCGATTTCTAAGTCTGTGGTTCCGAGAGGGGGTAACCAGGCTCACTAATAAAGGTCAAGCCACTTGGCTGCCAGAATGCCCTGCTTCAGCACAGACCAGAAAGGCATTGTGATAAGCGTATCCCCGGTATAGTCAGGGGTTAATGGGAGTCGTCCCCGTCCCCCCAGTATACGGCCAGAACCATGGACCCGGTACTTGTGGTTCGGACTGTCTCCAACCAGCCATAATGTTGTGAGAGTGAAATTATGTCTAAGTCCAGCTTTGGTACATTAGAAGCAACTCTGAAACTTAACCTAAGCGTTTTTCGAAGCTACTTTTTCGCTAACTTCTTATAGGAAGGTCTAGGAGCTCTGAAAATGAACGTGCGCGTCTTTCACTCTTCCCGAGGGACTTAGAAGAATTTTGTGATATTTTTTATTAAAATGGTGTATAAGGGTATATATATAAATATATTTTATGCACTGTATATGAGCTGGCGATTTCTAAGTCTGTGGTTCCGAGAGGGGGTAACCAGGCTCACTAATAAAGGTCAAGCCACTTGGCTGCCAGAATGCCCTGCTTCAGCACAGACCAGAAAGGCATTGTGATAAGCGTATCCCCGGTATAGTCAGGGGTTAATGGGAGTCGTCCCCGTCCCCCCAGTATACGGCCAGAACCATAGACCCGGTACTTGTGGTTCGGACTGTCTCCAACCAGCCATAATGTTGTGAGAGTGAAATTATGTCTAAGTCCAGCTTTGGTACATTAGAAGCAACTCTGAAACTTAACCTAAGCGTTTTTCGAAGCTACTTTTTGGCTAACTTCTTATAGGAAGGTCTAGGAGCTCTGAAAATGAACGTGCGCGTCTTTCACTCTTCCCGAGGGACTTAGAAGAATTTTGTGATATTTTTTATTAAAATGGTGTATAAGGGTATATATATAAATATATTTTATGCACTGTATATGAGCTGGCGATTTCTAAGTCTGTGGTTCCGAGAGGGGGTAACCAGGCTCACTAATAAAGGTCAAGCCACTTGGCTGCCAGAATGCCCTGCTTCAGCACAGACCAGAAAGGCATTGTGATAAGCGTATCCCCGGTATAGTCAGGGGTTAATGGGAGTCATCCCCGTCCCCCCAGTATACGGCCAGAACCATGGACCCGGTACTTGTGGTTCGGACTGTCTCCAACCAGCCATAATGTTGTGAGAGTGAAATTATGTCTAAGTCCAGCTTTGGTACATTAGAAGCAACTCTGAAACTTAACCTAAGCGTTTTTCGAAGCTACTTTTTGGCTAACTTCTTATAGGAAGGTCTAGGAGCTCTGAAAATGAACGTGCGCGTCTTTCACTCTTCCCGAGGGACTTAGAAGAATTTTGTGATATTTTTTATTAAAATGGTGTATAAGGGTATATATATATAAATATATTTTATGCACTGTATATGAGCTGGCGATTTCTAAGTCTGTGGTTCCGAGAGGGGGTAACCAGGCTCACTAATAAAGGTCAAGCCACTTGGCTGCCAGAATGCCCTGCTTCAGCACAGACCAGAAAGGCATTGTGATAAGCGTATCCCCGGTATAGTCAGGGGTTAATGGGAGTCGTCCCCGTCCCCCCAGTATACGGCCAGAACCATGGACCCGGTACTTGTGGTTCGGACTGTCTCCAACCAGCCATAATGTTGTGAGAGTGAAATTATGTCTAAGTCCAGCTTTGGTACATTAGAAGCAACTCTGAAACTTAACCTAAGCGTTTTTCGAAGCTACTTTTTAGCTAACTTCTTATAGGAAGGTCTAGGAGCTCTGAAAATGAACGTGCGCGTCTTTCACTCTTCCCGAGGGACTTAGAAGAATTTTGTGATATTTTTTATTAAAATGGTGTATAAGGGTATATATATAAATATATTTTATGCACTGTATATGAGCTGGCGATTTCTAAGTCTGTGGTTCCGAGAGGGGGTAACCAGGCTCACTAATAAAGGTCAAGCCACTTGGCTGCCAGAATGCCCTGCTTCAGCACAGACCAGAAAGGCATTGTGATAAGCGTATCCCCGGTATAGTCAGGGGTTAATGGGAGTCGTCCCCGTCCCCCCAGTATACGGCCAGAACCATGGACCCGGTACTTGTGGTTCGGACTGTCTCCAACCAGCCATAATGTTGTGAGAGTGAAATTATGTCTAAGTCCAGCTTTGGTACATTAGAAGCAACTCTGAAACTTAACCTAAGCGTTTTTCGAAGCTACTTTTTCGCTAACTTCTTATAGGAAGGTCTAGGAGCTCTGAAAATGAACGTGCGCGTCTTTCACTCTTCCCGAGGGACTTAGAAGAATTTTGTGATATTTTTTATTAAAATGGTGTATAAGGGTATATATATAAATATATTTTATGCACTGTATATGAGCTGGCGATTTCTAAGTCTGTGGTTCCGAGAGGGGGTAACCAGGCTCACTAATAAAGGTCAAGCCACTTGGCTGCCAGAATGCCCTGCTTCAGCACAGACCAGAAAGGCATTGTGATAAGCGTATCCCCGGTATAGTCAGGGGTTAATGGGAGTCGTCCCCGTCCCCCCAGTATACGGCCAGAACCATAGACCCGGTACTTGTGGTTCGGACTGTCTCCAACCAGCCATAATGTTGTGAGAGTGAAATTATGTCTAAGTCCAGCTTTGGTACATTAGAAGCAACTCTGAAACTTAACCTAAGCGTTTTTCGAAGCTACTTTTTGGCTAACTTCTTATAGGAAGGTCTAGGAGCTCTGAAAATGAACGTGCGCGTCTTTCACTCTTCCCGAGGGACTTAGAAGAATTTTGTGATATTTTTTATTAAAATGGTGTATAAGGGTATATATATAAATATATTTTATGCACTGTATATGAGCTGGCGATTTCTAAGTCTGTGGTTCCGAGAGGGGGTAACCAGGCTCACTAATAAAGGTCAAGCCACTTGGCTGCCAGAATGCCCTGCTTCAGCACAGACCAGAAAGGCATTGTGATAAGCGTATCCCCGGTATAGTCAGGGGTTAATGGGAGTCGTCCCCGTCCCCCCAGTATACGGCCAGAACCATGGACCCGGTACTTGTGGTTCGGACTGTCTCCAACCAGCCATAATGTTGTGAGAGTGAAATTATGTCTAAGTCCAGCTTTGGTACATTAGAAGCAACTCTGAAACTTAACCTAAGTGTTTTTCGAAGCTACTTTTTGGCTAACTTCTTATAGGAAGGTCTAGGAGCTCTGAAAATGAACGTGCGCGTCTTTCACTCTTCCCGAGGGACTTAGAAGAATTTTGTGATATTTTTTATTAAAATGGTGTATAAGGGTATATATATAAATATATTTTATGCACTGTATATGAGCTGGCGATTTCTAAGTCTGTGGTTCCGAGAGGGGGTAACCAGGCTCACTAATAAAGGTCAAGCCACTTGGCTGCCAGAATGCCCTGCTTCAGCACAGACCAGAAAGGCATTGTGATAAGCGTATCCCCGGTATAGTCAGGGGTTAATGGGAGTCGTCCCCGTCCCCCCAGTATACGGCCAGAACCATGGACCCGGTACTTGTGGTTCGGACTGTCTCCAACCAGCCATAATGTTGTGAGAGTGAAATTATGTCTAAGTCCAGCTTTGGTACATTAGAAGCAACTCTGAAACTTAACCTAAGCGTTTTTCGAAGCTACTTTTTAGCTAACTTCTTATAGGAAGGTCTAGGAGCTCTGAAAATGAACGTGCGCGTCTTTCACTCTTCCCGAGGGACTTAGAAGAATTTTGTGATATTTTTTATTAAAATGGTGTATAAGGGTATATATATAAATATATTTTATGCACTGTATATGAGCTGGCGATTTCTAAGTCTGTGGTTCCGAGAGGGGGTAACCAGGCTCACTAATAAAGGTCAAGCCACTTGGCTGCCAGAATGCCCTGCTTCAGCACAGACCAGAAAGGCATTGTGATAAGCGTATCCCCGGTATAGTCAGGGGTTAATGGGAGTCGTCCCCGTCCCCCCAGTATACGGCCAGAACCATGGACCCGGTACTTGTGGTTCGGACTGTCTCCAACCAGCCATAATGTTGTGAGAGTGAAATTATGTCTAAGTCCAGCTTTGGTACATTAGAAGCAACTCTGAAACTTAACCTAAGCGTTTTTCGAAGCTACTTTTTCGCTAACTTCTTATAGGAAGGTCTAGGAGCTCTGAAAATGAACGTGCGCGTCTTTTACTCTTCCCGAGGGACTTAGAAGAATTTTGTGATATTTTTTATTAAAATGGTGTATAAGGGTATATATATAAATATATTTTATGCACTGTATATGAGCTGGCGATTTCTAAGTCTGTGGTTCCGAGAGGGGGTAACCAGGCTCACTAATAAAGGTCAAGCCACTTGGCTGCCAGAATGCCCTGCTTCAGCACAGACCAGAAAGGCATTGTGATAAGCGTATCCCCGGTATAGTCAGGGGTTAATGGGAGTCGTCCCCGTCCCCCCAGTATACGGCCAGAACCATGGACCCGGTACTTGTGGTTCGGACTGTCTCCAACCAGCCATAATGTTGTGAGAGTGAAATTATGTCTAAGTCCAGCTTTGGTACATTAGAAGCAACTCTGAAACTTAACCTAAGCGTTTTTCGAAGCTACTTTTTGGCTAACTTCTTATAGGAAGGTCTAGGAGCTCTGAAAATGAACGTGCGCGTCTTTCACTCTTCCCGAGGTACTTAGAAGAATTTTGTGATATTTTTTATTAAAATGGTGTATAAGGGTATATATATAAATATATTTTATGCACTGTATATGAGCTGGCGATTTCTAAGTCTGTGGTTCCGAGAGGGGGTAACCAGGCTCACTAATAAAGGTCACGCCACTTGGCTGCCAGAATGCCCTGCTTCAGCACAGACCAGAAAGGCATTGTGATAAGCGTATCCCCGGTATAGTCAGGGGTTAATGGGAGTCGTCCCCGTCCCCCCAGTATACGGCCAGAACCATGGACCCGGTACTTGTGGTTCGGACTGTCTCCAACCAGCCATAATGTTGTGAGAGTGAAATTATGTCTAAGTCCAGCTTTGGTACATTAGAAGCAACTCTGAAACTTAACCTAAGCGTTTTTCGAAGCTACTTTTTAGCTAACTTCTTATAGGAAGGTCTAGGAGCTCTGAAAATGAACGTGCGTGTCTTTCACTCTTCCCGAGGGACTTAGAAGAATTTTGTGATATTTTTTATTAAAATGGTGTATAAGGGTATATATATAAATATATTTTATGCACTGTATATGAGCTGGCGATTTCTAAGTCTGTGGTTCCGAGAGGGGGTAACCAGGCTCACTAATAAAGGTCAAGCCACTTGGCTGCCAGAATGTCCTGCTTCAGCACAGACCAGAAAGGCATTGTGATAAGCGTATCCCCGGTATAGTCAGGGGTTAATGGGAGTCGTCCCCGTCCCCCCAGTATACGGCCAGAACCATGGACCCGGTACTTGTGGTTCGGACTGTCTCCAACCAGCCATAATGTTGTGAGAGTGAAATTATGTCTAAGTCCAGCTTTGGTACATTAGAAGCAACTCTGAAACTTAACCTAAGCGTTTTTCGAAGCTACTTTTTAGCTAACTTCTTATAGGAAGGTCTAGGAGCTCTGAAAATGAACGTGCGTGTCTTTCACTCTTCCCGAGGGACTTAGAAGAATTTTGTGATATTTTTTATTAAAATGGTGTATAAGGGTATATATATAAATATATTTTATGCACTGTATATGAGCTGGCGATTTCTAAGTCTGTGGTTCCGAGAGGGGGTAACCAGGCTCA
Source organism: Ascaphus truei (assembly GCF_040206685.1). NCBI lineage: Eukaryota > Metazoa > Chordata > Amphibia > Anura > Ascaphidae > Ascaphus > Ascaphus truei. Next base: position 2,709,392 of record NC_134493.1, read on the forward strand.
CTAATAAAGGTCAAGCCACTTGGCTGCCAGAATGTCCTGCTTCAGCACAGACCAGAAAGGCATTGTGATAAGCGTATCCCCGGTATAGTCAGGGGTTAATGGGAGTCGTCCCCGTCCCCCCAGTATACGGCCAGAACCATGGACCCGGTACTTGTGGTTCGGACTGTCTCCAACCAGCCATAATGTTGTGAGAGTGAAATTATGTCTAAGTCCAGCTTTGGTACATTAGAAGCAACTCTGAAACTTAACCTAAGCGTTTTTCGAAGCTACTTTTTGGCTAACTTCTTATAGGAAGGTCTAGGAGCTCTGAAAATGAACGTGCGCGTCTTTCACTCTTCCCGAGGTACTTAGAAGAATTTTGTGATATTTTTTATTAAAATGGTGTATAAGGGTATATATATAAATATATTTTATGCACTGTATATGAGCTGGCGATTTCTAAGTCTGTGGTTCCGAGAGGGGGTAACCAGGCTCACTAATAAAGGTCAAGCCACTTGGCTGCCAGAATGCCCTGCTTCAGCACAGACCAGAAAGGCATTGTGATAAGCGTATCCCCGGTATAGTCAGGGGTTAATGGGAGTCGTCCCCGTCCCCCCAGTATACGGCCAGAACCATGGACCCGGTACTTGTGGTTCGGACTGTCTCCAACCAGCCATAATGTTGTGAGAGTGAAATTATGTCTAAGTCCAGCTTTGGTACATTAGAAGCAACTCTGAAACTTAACCTAAGCGTTTTTCGAAGCTACTTTTTAGCTAACTTCTTATAGGAAGGTCTAGGAGCTCTGAAAATGAACGTGCGCGTCTTTCACTCTTCCCGAGGGACTTAGAAGAATTTTGTGATATTTTTTATTAAAATGGTGTATAAGGGTATATATATAAATATATTTTATGCACTGTATATGAGCTGGCGATTTCTAAGTCTGTGGTTCCGAGAGGGGGTAACCAGGCTCACTAATAAAGGTCAAGCCACTTGGCTGCCAGAATGCCCTGCTTCAGCACAGACCAGAAAGGCATTGTGATAAGCGTATCCCCGGTATAGTCAGGGGTTAATGGGAGTCGTCCCCGTCCCCCCAGTATACGGCCAGAACCATGGACCCGGTACTTGTGGTTCGGACTGTCTCCAACCAGCCATAATGTTGTGAGAGTGAAATTATGTCTAAGTCCAGCTTTGGTACATTAGAAGCAACTCTGAAACTTAACCTAAGCGTTTTTCGAAGCTACTTTATCGCTAACTTCTTATAGGAAGGTCTAGGAGCTCTGAAAATGAACGTGCGCGTCTTTTACTCTTCCCGAGGGACTTAGAAGAATTTTGTGATATTTTTTATTAAAATGGTGTATAAGGGTATATATATAAATATATTTTATGCACTGTATATGAGCTGGCGATTTCTAAGTCTGTGGTTCCGAGAGGGGGTAACCAGGCTCACTAATAAAGGTCAAGCCACTTGGCTGCCAGAATGCCCTGCTTCAGCACAGACCAGAAAGGCATTGTGATAAGCGTATCCCCGGTATAGTCAGGGGTTAATGGGAGTCATCCCCGTCCCCCCAGTATACGGCCAGAACCATGGACCCGGTACTTGTGGTTCGGACTGTCTCCAACCAGCCATAATGTTGTGAGAGTGAAATTATGTCTAAGTCCAGCTTTGGTCATTAGAAGCAACTCTGAAACTTAACCTAAGCGTTTTTCGAAGCTACTTTTTGGCTAACTTCTGATAGGAAGGTCTAGGAGCTTTGAAAATGAATGTGCGCGTCTTTCACTCTTCCCGAGGGACTTAGAAGAATTTTGTGATATTTTTTATTAAAATGGTGTATAAGGGTATATATATAAATATATTTTATGCACTGTATATGAGCTGGCGATTTCTAAGTCTGTGGTTCCGAGAGGGGGTAACCAGGCTCACTAATAAAGGTCAAGCCACTTGGCTGCCAGAATGCCCTGCTTCAGCACAGACCAGAAAGGCATTGTGATAAGCGTATCCCCGGTATAGTCAGGGGTTAATGGGAGTCGTCCCCGTCCCCCCAGTATACGGCCAGAACCATGGACCCGGTACTTGTGGTTCGGACTGTCTCCAACCAGCCATAATGTTGTGAGAGTGAAATTATGTCTAAGTCCAGCTTTGGTACATTAGAAGCAACTCTGAAACTTACTGTAACCTAAGCGTTTTTCGAAGCTACTTTTTGGCTAACTTCTTATAGGAAGGTCTAGGAGCTCTGAAAATGAACGTGCGCGTCTTTCACTCTTCCCGAGGGACTTAGAAGAATTTTGTGATATTTTTTATTAAAATGGTGTATAAGGGTATATATATAAATATATTTTATGCACTGTATATGAGCTGGCGATTTCTAAGTCTGTGGTTCCGAGAGGGGGTAACCAGGCTCACTAATAAAGGTCAAGCCACTTGGCTGCCAGAATGCCCTGCTTCAGCACAGACCAGAAAGGCATTGTGATAAGCGTATCCCCGGTATAGTCAGGGGTTAATGGGAGTCGTCCCCGTCCCCCCAGTATACGGCCAGAACCATGGACCCGGTACTTGTGGTTCGGACTGTCTCCAACCAGCCATAATGTTGTGAGAGTGAAATTATGTCTAAGTCCAGCTTTGGTACATTAGAAGCAACTCTGAAACTTAACCTAAGTGTTTTTCGAAGCTACTTTTTGGCTAACTTCTTATAGGAAGGTCTAGGAGCTCTGAAAATGAACGTGCGCGTCTTTCACTCTTCCCGAGGGACTTAGAAGAATTTTGTGATATTTTTTATTAAAATGGTGTATAAGGGTATATATATAAATATATTTTATGCACTGTATATGAGCTGGCGATTTCTAAGTCTGTGGTTCCGAGAGGGGGTAACCAGGCTCACTAATAAAGGTCAAGCCACTTGCCTGCCAGAATGCCCTGCTTCAGCACAGACCAGAAAGTCATTGTGATAAGCGTATCCCCGGTATAGTCAGGGGTTAATGGGAGTCGTCCCCGTCCCCCCAGTATACGGCCAGAACCATGGACCCGGTACTTGTGGTTCGGACTGTCTCCAACCAGCCATAATGTTGTGAGAGTGAAATTATGTCTAAGTCCAGCTTTGGTACATTAGAAGCAACTCTGAAACTTAACCTAAGCGTTTTTCGAAGCTACTTTTTAGCTAACTTCTTATAGGAAGGTCTAGGAGCTCTGAAAATGAACGTGCGCGTCTTTCACTCTTCCCGAGGGACTTAGAAGAATTTTGTGATATTTTTTATTAAAATGGTGTATAAGGGTATATATATAAATATATTTTATGCACTGTATATGAGCTGGCGATTTCTAAGTCTGTGGTTCCGAGAGGGGGTAACCAGGCTCACTAATAAAGGTCAAGCCACTTGGCTGCCAGAATGCCCTGCTTCAGCACAGACCAGAAAGGCATTGTGATAAGCGTATCCCCGGTATAGTCAGGGGTTAATGGGAGTCATCCCCGTCCCCCCAGTATACGGCCAGAACCATGGACCCGGTACTTGTGGTTCGGACTGTCTCCAACCAGCCATAATGTTGTGAGAGTGAAATTATGTCTAAGTCCAGCTTTGGTACATTAGAAGCAACTCTGAAACTTAACCTAAGCGTTTTTCGAAGCTACTTTTTGGCTAACTTCTGATAGGAAGGTCTAGGAGCTCTGAAAATGAATGTGCGCGTCTTTCACTCTTCCCGAGGGACTTAGAAGAATTTTGTGATATTTTTTATTAAAATGGTGTATAAGGGTATATATATAAATATATTTTATGCACTGTATATGAGCTGGCGATTTCTAAGTCTGTGGTTCCGAGAGGGGGTAACCAGGCTCACTAATAAAGGTCAAGCCACTTGGCTGCCAGAATGCCCTGCTTCAGCACAGACCAGAAAGGCATTGTGATAAGCGTATCCCCGGTATAGTCAGGGGTTAATGGGAGTCGTCCCCGTCCCCCCAGTATACGGCCAGAACCATGGACCCGGTACTTGTGGTTCGGACTGTCTCCAACCAGCCATAATGTTGTGAGAGTGAAATTATGTCTAAGTCCAGCTTTGGTACATTAGAAGCAACTCTGAAACTTAACCTAAGCGTTTTTCGAAGCTACTTTTTGGCTAACTTCTTATAGGAAGGTCTAGGAGCTCTGAAAATGAACGTGCGCGTCTTTCACTCTTCCCGAGGGACTTAGAAGAATTTTGTGATATTTTTTATTAAAATGGTGTATAAGGGTATATATATAAATATATTTTATGCACTGTATATGAGCTGGCGATTTCTAAGTCTGTGGTTCCGAGAGGGGGTAACCAGGCTCACTAATAAAGGTCAAGCCACTTGGCTGCCAGAATGCCCTGCTTCAGCACAGACCAGAAAGGCATTGTGATAAGCGTATCCCCGGTATAGTCAGGGGTTAATGGGAGTCGTCCCCGTCCCCCCAGTATACGGCCAGAACCATGGACCCGGTACTTGTGGTTCGGACTGTCTCCAACCAGCCATAATGTTGTGAGAGTGAAATTATGTCTAAGTCCAGCTTTGGTACATTAGAAGCAACTCTGAAACTTAACCTAAGTGTTTTTCGAAGCTACTTTTTGGCTAACTTCTTATAGGAAGGTCTAGGAGCTCTGAAAATGAACGTGCGCGTCTTTCACTCTTCCCGAGGGACTTAGAAGAATTTTGTGATATTTTTTATTAAAATGGTGTATAAGGGTATATATATAAATATATTTTATGCACTGTATATGAGCTGGCGATTTCTAAGTCTGTGGTTCCGAGAGGGGGTAACCAGGCTCACTAATAAAGGTCAAGCCACTTGCCTGCCAGAATGCCCTGCTTCAGCACAGACCAGAAAGTCATTGTGATAAGCGTATCCCCGGTATAGTCAGGGGTTAATGGGAGTCGTCCCCGTCCCCCCAGTATACGGCCAGAACCATGGACCCGGTACTTGTGGTTCGGACTGTCTCCAACCAGCCATAATGTTGTGAGAGTGAAATTATGTCTAAGTCCAGCTTTGGTACATTAGAAGCAACTCTGAAACTTAACCTAAGCGTTTTTCGAAGCTACTTTTTAGCTAACTTCTTATAGGAAGGTCTAGGAGCTCTGAAAATGAACGTGCGCGTCTTTTACTCTTCCCGAGGGACTTAGAAGAATTTTGTGATATTTTTTATTAAAATGGTGTATAAGGGTATATATATAAATATATTTTATGCACTGTATATGAGCTGGCGATTTCTAAGTCTGTGGTTCCGAGAGGGGGTAACCAGGCTCACTAATAAAGGTCAAGCCACTTGGCTGCCAGAATGCCCTGCTTCAGCACAGACCAGGAAGGCATTGTGATAAGCGTATCCCCGGTATAGTCAGGGGTTAATGGGAGTCGTCCCCGTCCCCCCAGTATACGGCCAGAACCATGGACCCGGTACTTGTGGTTCGGACTGTCTCCAACCAGCCATAATGTTGTGAGAGTGAAATTATGTCTAAGTCCAGTTTTGGTACATTAGAAGCAACTCTGAAACTTAACCTAAGCGTTTTTCGAAGCTACTTTTTAGCTAACTTCTTATAGGAAGGTCTAGGAGCTCTGAAAATGAACGTGCGCGTCTTTCACTCTTCCCGAGGGACTTAGAAGAATTTTGTGATATTTTTTATTAAAATGGTGTATAAGGGTATATATATAAATATATTTTATGCACTGTATATGAGCTGGCGATTTCTAAGTCTGTGGTTCCGAGAGGGGGTAACCAGGCTCACTAATAAAGGTCAAGCCACTTGGCTGCCAGAATGCCCTGCTTCAGCACAGACCAGAAAGGCATTGTGATAAGCGTATCCCCGGTATAGTCAGGGGTTAATGGGAGTCATCCCCGTCCCCCCAGTATACGGCCAGAACCATGGACCCGGTACTTGTGGTTCGGACTGTCTCCAACCAGCCATAATGTTGTGAGAGTGAAATTATGTCTAAGTCCAGCTTTGGTACATTAGAAGCAACTCTGAAACTTAACCTAAGCGTTTTTCGAAGCTACTTTTTGGCTAACTTCTTATAGGAAGGTCTAGGAGCTCTGAAAATGAACGTGCGCGTCTTTCACTCTTCCCGAGGGACTTAGAAGAATTTTGTGATATTTTTTATTAAAATGGTGTATAAGGGTATATATATAAATATATTTTATGCACTGTATATGAGCTGGCGATTTCTAAGTCTGTGGTTCCGAGAGGGGGTAACCAGGCTCACTAATAAAGGTCAAGCCACTTGGCTGCCAGAATGCCCTGCTTCAGCACAGACCAGAAAGGCATTGTGATAAGCGTATCCCCGGTATAGTCAGGGGTTAATGGGAGTCGTCCCCGTCCCCCCAGTATACGGCCAGAACCATGGACCCGGTACTTGTGGTTCGGACTGTCTCCAACCAGCCATAATGTTGTGAGAGTGAAATTATGTCTAAGTCCAGCTTTGGTACATTAGAAGCAACTCTGAAACTTAACCTAAGCGTTTTTCGAAGCTACTTTTTAGCTAACTTCTTATAGGAAGGTCTAGGAGCTCTGAAAATGAACGTGCGCGTCTTTCACTCTTCCCGAGGGGCTTAGAAGAATTTTGTGATATTTTTTATTAAAATGGTGTATAAGGGTATATATATAAATATATTTTATGCACTGTATATGAGCTGGCGATTTCTAAGTCTGTGGTTCCGAGAGGGGGTAACCAGGCTCACTAATAAAGGTCAAGCCACTTGGCTGCCAGAATGCCCTGCTTCAGCACAGACCAGAAAGGCATTGTGATAAGCGTATCCCCGGTATAGTCAGGGGTTAATGGGAGTCGTCCCCGTCCCCCCAGTATACGGCCAGAACCATGGACCCGGTACTTGTGGTTCGGACTGTCTCCAACCAGCCATAATGTTGTGAGAGTGAAATTATGTCTAAGTCCAGCTTTGGTACATTAGAAGCAACTCTGAAACTTAACCTAAGCGTTTTTCGAAGCTACTTTTTGGCTAACTTCTTATAGGAAGGTCTAGGAGCTCTGAAAATGAACGTGCGCGTCTTTCACTATTCCCGAGGGACTTTGAAGAATTTTGTGATATTTTTTATTAAAATGGTGTATAAGGGTATATATATAAATATATTTTATGCACTGTATATGAGCTGGCGATTTCTAAGTCTGTGGTTCCGAGAGGGGGTAACCAGGCTCACTAATAAAGGTCAAGCCACTTGGCTGCCAGAATGCCCTGCTTCAGCACAGACCAGAAAGGCATTGTGATAAGCGTATCCCCGGTATAGTCAGGGGTTAATGGGAGTCGTCCCCGTCCCCCCAGTATACGGCCAGAACCATGGACCCGGTACTTGTGGTTCGGACTGTCTCCAACCAGCCATAATGTTGTGAGAGTGAAATTATGTCTAAGTCCAGCTTTGGTACATTAGAAGCAACTCTGAAACTTAACCTAAGTGTTTTTCGAAGCTACTTTTTGGCGAACTTCTTATAGGAAGGTCTAGGAGCTCTGAAAATGAACGTGCGCGTCTTTCACTCTTCCCGAGGGACTTAGAAGAATTTTGTGATATTTTTTATTAAAATGGTGTATAAGGGTATATATATAAATATATTTTATGCACTGTATATGAGCTGGCGATTTCTAAGTCTGTGGTTCCGAGAGGGGGTAACCAGGCTCACTAATAAAGGTCAAGCCACTTGCCTGCCAGAATGCCCTGCTTCAGCACAGACCAGAAAGTCATTGTGATAAGCGTATCCCCGGTATAGTCAGGGGTTAATGGGAGTCGTCCCCGTCCCCCCAGTATACGGCCAGAACCATGGACCCGGTACTTGTGGTTCGGACTGTCTCCAACCAGCCATAATGTTGTGAGAGTGAAATTATGTCTAAGTCCAGCTTTGGTACATTAGAAGCAACTCTGAAACTTAACCTAAGCGTTTTTCGAAGCTACTTTTTAGCTAACTTCTTATAGGAAGGTCTAGGAGCTCTGAAAATGAACGTGCGCGTCTTTTACTCTACCCGAGGGACTTAGAAGAATTTTGTGATATTTTTTATTAAAATGGTGTATAAGGGTATATATATAAATATATTTTATGCACTGTATATGAGCTGGCGATTTCTAAGTCTGTGGTTCCGAGAGGGGGTAACCAGGCTCACTAATAAAGGTCAAGCCACTTGGCTGCCAGAATGCCCTGCTTCAGCACAGACCAGAAAGGCATTGTGATAAGCGTATCCCCGGTATAGTCAGGGGTTAATGGGAGTCGTCCCCGTCCCCCCAGTATACGGCCAGAACCATGGACCCGGTACTTGTGGTTCGGACTGTCTCCAACCAGCCATAATGTTGTGAGAGTGAAATTATGTCTAAGTCCAGCTTTGGTACATTAGAAGCAACTCTGAAACTTAACCTAAGCGTTTTTCGAAGCTACTTTTTGGCTAACTTCTTATAGGAAGGTCTAGGAGCTCTGAAAATGAACGTGCGCGTCTTTCACTCTTCCCGAGGTACTTAGAAGAATTTTGTGATATTTTTTATTAAAATGGTGTATAAGGGTATATATATAAATATATTTTATGCACTGTATATGAGCTGGCGATTTCTAAGTCTGTGGTTCCGAGAGGGGGTAACCAGGCTCACTAATAAAGGTCAAGCCACTTGGCTGCCAGAATGCCCTGCTTCAGCACAGACCAGAAAGGCATTGTGATAAGCGTATCCCCGGTATAGTCAGGGGTTAATGGGAGTCATCCCCGTCCCCCCAGTATACGGCCAGAACCATGGACCCGGTACTTGTGGTTCGGACTGTCTCCAACCAGCCATAATGTTGTGAGAGTGAAATTATGTCTAAGTCCAGCTTTGGTACATTAGAAGCAACTCTGAAACTTAACCTAAGCGTTTTTCGAAGCTACTTTTTGGCTAACTTCTTATAGGAAGGTCTAGGAGCTCTGAAAATGAACGTGCGCGTCTTTCACTCTTCCCGAGGGACGTAGAAGAATTTTGTGATATTTTTTTATTAAAATGGTGTATAAGGGTATATATATAAATATATTTTATGCACTGTATATGAGCTGGCGATTTCTAAGTCTGTGGTTCCGAGAGGGGGTAACCAGGCTCACTAATAAAGGTCAAGCCACTTGGCTGCCAGAATGCCCTGCTTCAGCACAGACCAGAAAGGCATTGTGATAAGCGTATCCCCGGTATAGTCAGGGGTTAATGGGAGTCGTCCCCGTCCCCCCAGTATACGGCCAGAACCATGGACCCGGTACTTGTGGTTCGGACTGTCTCCAACCAGCCATAATGTTGTGAGAGTGAAATTATGTCTAAGTCCAGCTTTGGTACATTAGAAGCAACTCTGAAACTTAACCTAAGCGTTTTTCGAAGCTACTTTTTGGCTAACTTCTTATAGGAAGGTCTAGGAGCTCTGAAAATGAACGTGCGCGTCTTTCACTCTTCCCGAGGTACTTAGAAGAATTTTGTGATATTTTTTATTAAAATGGTGTATAAGGGTATATATATAAATATATTTTATGCACTGTATATGAGCTGGCGATTTCTAAGTCTGTGGTTCCGAGAGGGGGTAACCAGGCTCACTAATAAAGGTCAAGCCACTTGGCTGCCAGAATGCCCTGCTTCAGCACAGACCAGAAAGGCATTGTGATAAGCGTATCCCCGGTATAGTCAGGGGTTAATGGGAGTCATCCCCGTCCCCCCAGTATACGGCCAGAACCATGGACCCGGTACTTGTGGTTCGGACTGTCTCCAACCAGCCATAATGTTGTGAGAGTGAAATTATGTCTAAGTCCAGCTTTGGTACATTAGAAGCAACTCTGAAACTTAACCTATGCGTTTTTCGAAGCTACTTTTTGGCTAACTTCTTATAGGAAGGTCTAGGAGCTCTGAAAATGAACGTGCGCGTCTTTCACTCTTCCCGAGGGACTTAGAAGAATTTTGTGATATTTTTTATTAAAATGGTGTATAAGGGTATATATATAAATATATTTTATGCACTGTATATGAGCTGGCGATTTCTAAGTCTGTGGTTCCGAGAGGGGGTAACCAGGCTCACTAATAAAGGTCAAGCCACTTGGCTGCCAGAATGCCCTGCTTCAGCACAGACCAGAAAGGAATTGTGATAAGCGTATCCCCGGTATAGTCAGGGGTTAATGGGAGTCGTCCCCGTCCCCCCAGTATACGGCCAGAACCATGGACCCGGTACTTGTGGTTCGGACCCTCTCCAACCAGCCATAATGTTGTGAGAGTGAAATTATGTCTAAGTCCAGCTTTGGTACATTAGAAGCAACTCTGAAACTTAACCTAAGCGTTTTTCGAAGCTACTTTTTAGCTAACTTCTTATAGGAAGGTCTAGGAGCTCTGAAAATGAACGTGCGCGTCTTTCACTCTTCCCGAGGTACTTAGAAGAATTTTGTGATATTTTTTATTAAAATGGTGTATAAGGGTATATATATAAATATATTTTATGCACTGTATATGAGCTGGCGATTTCTAAGTCTGTGGTTCCGAGAGGGGGTAACCAGGCTCACTAATATAGGTCAAGCCACTTGGCTGCCAGAATGCCCTGCTTCAGCACAGACCAGAAAGGCATTGTGATAAGCGTATCCCCGGTATAGTCAGGGGTTAATGGGAGTCATCCCCGTCCCCCCAGTATACGGCCAGAACCATGGACCCGGTACTTGTGGTTCGGACTGTCTCCAACCAGCCATAATGTTGTGAGAGTGAAATTATGTCTAAGTCCAGCTTTGGTACATTAGAAGCAACTCTGAAACTTAACCTAAGCGTTTTTCGAAGCTACTTTTTGGCTAACTTCTTATAGGAAGGTCTAGGAGCTCTGAAAATGAACGTGCGCGTCTTTCACTCTTCCCGAGGGACGTAGAAGAATTTTGTGATATTTTTTTATTAAAATGGTGTATAAGGGTATATATATAAATATATTTTATGCACTGTATATGAGCTGGCGATTTCTAAGTCTGTGGTTCCGAGAGGGGGTAACCAGGCTCACTAATAAAGGTCAAGCCACTTGGCTGCCAGAATGCCCTGCTTCAGCACAGACCAGAAAGGCATTGTGATAAGCGTATCCCCGGTATAGTCAGGGGTTAATGGGAGTCGTCCCCGTCCCCCCAGTATACGGCCAGAACCATGGACCCGGTACTTGTGGTTCGGACTGTCTCCAACCAGCCATAATGTTGTGAGAGTGAAATTATGTCTAAGTCCAGCTTTGGTACATTAGAAGCAACTCTGAAACTTAACCTAAGCGTTTTTCGAAGCTACTTTTTGGCTAACTTCTTATAGGAAGGTCTAGGAGCTCTGAAAATGAACGTGCGCGTCTTTCACTCTTCCCGAGGTACTTAGAAGAATTTTGTGATATTTTTTATTAAAATGGTGTATAAGGGTATATATATAAATATATTTTATGCACTGTATATGAGCTGGCGATTTCTAAGTCTGTGGTTCCGAGAGGGGGTAACCAGGCTCACTAATAAAGGTCAAGCCACTTGGCTGCCAGAATGCCCTGCTTCAGCACAGACCAGAAAGGCATTGTGATAAGCGTATCCCCGGTATAGTCAGGGGTTAATGGGAGTCATCCCCGTCCCCCCAGTATACGGCCAGAACCATGGACCCGGTACTTGTGGTTCGGACTGTCTCCAACCAGCCATAATGTTGTGAGAGTGAAATTATGTCTAAGTCCAGCTTTGGTACATTAGAAGCAACTCTGAAACTTAACCTATGCGTTTTTCGAAGCTACTTTTTGGCTAACTTCTTATAGGAAGGTCTAGGAGCTCTGAAAATGAACGTGCGCGTCTTTCACTCTTCCCGAGGGACTTAGAAGAATTTTGTGATATTTTTTATTAAAATGGTGTATAAGGGTATATATATAAATATATTTTATGCACTGTATATGAGCTGGCGATTTCTAAGTCTGTGGTTCCGAGAGGGGGTAACCAGGCTCACTAATAAAGGTCAAGCCACTTGGCTGCCAGAATGCCCTGCTTCAGCACAGACCAGAAAGGAATTGTGATAAGCGTATCCCCGGTATAGTCAGGGGTTAATGGGAGTCGTCCCCGTCCCCCCAGTATACGGCCAGAACCATGGACCCGGTACTTGTGGTTCGGACCCTCTCCAACCAGCCATAATGTTGTGAGAGTGAAATTATGTCTAAGTCCAGCTTTGGTACATTAGAAGCAACTCTGAAACTTAACCTAAGCGTTTTTCGAAGCTACTTTTTAGCTAACTTCTTATAGGAAGGTCTAGGAGCTCTGAAAATGAACGTGCGCGTCTTTCACTCTTCCCGAGAGACTTAGAAGAATTTTGTGATATTTTTTATTAAAATGGTGTATAAGGGTATATATATATAAATATATTTTATGCACTGTATATGAGCTGGCGATTTCTAAGTCTGTGGTTCCGAGAGGGGGTAACCAGGCTCACTAATAAAGGTCAAGCCACTTGGCTGCCAGAATGCCCTGCTTCAGCACAGACCAGAAAGGCATTGTGATAAGCGTATCCCCGGTATAGTCAGGGGTTAATGGGAGTCGTCCCCGTCCCCCCAGTATACGGCCAGAACCATGGACCCGGTACTTGTGGTTCGGACTGTCTCCAACCAGCCATAATGTTGTGAGAGTGAAATTATGTCTAAGTCCAGCTTTGGTACATTAGAAGCAACTCTGAAACTTAACCTAAGTGTTTTTCGAAGCTACTTTTTGGCTAACTTCTTATAGGAAGGTCTAGGAGCTCTGAAAATGAACGTGCGCGTCTTTCACTCTTCCCGAGGGACTTAGAAGAATTTTGTGATATTTTTTATTAAAATGGTGTATAAGGGTATATATATAAATATATTTTATGCACTGTATATGAGCTGGCGATTTCTAAGTCTGTGGTTCCGAGAGGGGGTAACCAGGCTCACTAATAAAGGTCAAGCCACTTGGCTGCCAGAATGCCCTGCTTCAGCACAGACCAGAAAGGCATTGTGATAAGCGTATCCCCGGTATAGTCAGGGGTTAATGGGAGTCGTCCCCGTCCCCCCAGTATACGGCCAGAACCATGGACCCGGTACTTGTGGTTCGGACCCTCTCCAACCAGCCATAATGTTGTGAGAGTGAAATTATGTCTAAGTCCAGCTTTGGTACATTAGAAGCAACTCTGAAACTTAACCTAAGCGTTTTTCGAAGCTACTTTTTAGCTAACTTCTTATAGGAAGGTCTAGGAGCTCTGAAAATGAACGTGCGCGTCTTTCACTCTTCCCGAGGGACTTAGAAGAATTTTGTGATATTTTTTATTAAAATGGTGTATAAGGGTATATATATATAAATATATTTTATGCACTGTATATGAGCTGGCGATTTCTAAGTCTGTGGTTCCGAGAGGGGGTAACCAGGCTCACTAATAAAGGTCAAGCCACTTGGCTGCCAGAATGCCCTGCTTCAGCACAGACCAGAAAGGCATTGTGATAAGCGTATCCCCGGTATAGTCAGGGGTTAATGGGAGTCGTCCCCGTCCCCCCAGTATACGGCCAGAACCATGGACCCGGTACTTGTGGTTCGGACTGTCTCCAACCAGCCATAATGTTGTGAGAGTGAAATTATGTCTAAGTCCAGCTTTGGTACATTAGAAGCAACTCTGAAACTTAACCTAAGCGTTTTTCGAAGCTACTTTTTGGCGAACTTCTTATAGGAAGGTCTAGGAGCTCTGAAAATGAACGTGCGCGTCTTTCACTCTTCCCGAGGGACTTAGAAGAATTTTGTGATATTTTTTATTAAAATGGTGTATAAGGGTATATATATAAATATATTTTATGCACTGTATATGAGCTGGCGATTTCTAAGTCTGTGGTTCCGAGAGGGGGTAACCAGGCTCACTAATAAAGGTCAAGCCACTTGGCTGCCAGAATGCCCTGCTTCAGCACAGACCAGAAAGGCATTGTGATAAGCGTATCCCCGGTATAGTCAGGGGTTAATGGGAGTCGTCCCCGTCCCCCCAGTATACGGCCAGAACCATGGACCCGGTACTTGTGGTTCGGACTGTCTCCAACCAGCCATAATGTTGTGAGAGTGAAATTATGTCTAAGTCCAGCTTTGGTACATTAGAAGCAACTCTGAAACTTAACCTAAGCGTTTTTCGAAGCTACTTTTTGGCGAACTTCTTATAGGAAGGTCTAGGAGCTCTGAAAATGAACGTGCGCGTCTTTCACTCTTCCCGAGGGACTTAGAAGAATTTTGTGATATTTTTTATTAAAATGGTGTATAAGGGTATATATATAAATATATTTTATGCACTGTATATGAGCTGGCGATTTCTAAGTCTGTGGTTCCGAGAGGGGGTAACCAGGCTCACTAATAAAGGTCAAGCCACTTGGCTGCCAGAATGCCCTGCTTCAGCACAGACCAGAAAGGCATTGTGATAAGCGTATCCCCGGTATAGTCAGGGGTTAATGGGAGTCGTCCCCGTCCCCCCAGTATACGGCCAGAACCATGGACCCGGTACTTGTGGTTCGGACCCTCTCCAACCAGCCATAATGTTGTGAGAGTGAAATTATGTCTAAGTCCAGCTTTGGTACATTAGAAGCAACTCTGAAACTTAACCTAAGTGTTTTTCGAAGCTACTTTTTGGCTAACTTCTTATAGGAAGGTCTAGGAGCTCTGAAAATGAACGTGCGCGTCTTTCACTCTTCCCGAGGGACTTAGAAGAATTTTGTGATATTTTTTATTAAAATGGTGTATAAGGGTATATATATAAATATATTTTATGCACTGTATATGAGCTGGCGATTTCTAAGTCTGTGGTTCCGAGAGGGGGTAACCAGGCTCACTAATAAAGGTCAAGCCACTTGGCTGCCAGAATGCCCTGCTTCAGCACAGACCAGAAAGGCATTGTGATAAGCGTATCCCCGGTATAGTCAGGGGTTAATGGGAGTCGTCCCCGTCCCCCCAGTATACGGCCAGAACCATGGACCCGGTACTTGTGGTTCGGACCCTCTCCAACCAGCCATAATGTTGTGAGAGTGAAATTATGTCTAAGTCCAGCTTTGGTACATTAGAAGCAACTCTGAAACTTAACCTAAGCGTTTTTCGAAGCTACTTTTTAGCTAACTTCTTATAGGAAGGTCTAGGAGCTCTGAAAATGAACGTGCGCGTCTTTCACTCTTCCCGAGGGACTTAGAAGAATTTTGTGATATTTTTTATTAAAATGGTGTATAAGGGTATATATATATAAATATATTTTATGCACTGTATATGAGCTGGCGATTTCTAAGTCTGTGGTTCCGAGAGGGGGTAACCAGGCTCACTAATAAAGGTCAAGCCACTTGGCTGCCAGAATGCCCTGCTTCAGCACAGACCAGAAAGGCATTGTGATAAGCGTATCCCCGGTATAGTCAGGGGTTAATGGGAGTCGTCCCCGTCCCCCCAGTATACGGCCAGAACCATGGACCCGGTACTTGTGGTTCGGACTGTCTCCAACCAGCCATAATGTTGTGAGAGTGAAATTATGTCTAAGTCCAGCTTTGGTACATTAGAAGCAACTCTGAAACTTAACCTAAGCGTTTTTCGAAGCTACTTTTTGGCGAACTTCTTATAGGAAGGTCTAGGAGCTCTGAAAATGAACGTGCGCGTCTTTCACTCTTCCCGAGGGACTTAGAAGAATTTTGTGATATTTTTTATTAAAATGGTGTATAAGGGTATATATATAAATATATTTTATGCACTGTATATGAGCTGGCGATTTCTAAGTCTGTGGTTCCGAGAGGGGGTAACCAGGCTCACTAATAAAGGTCAAGCCACTTGGCTGCCAGAATGCCCTGCTTCAGCACAGACCAGAAAGGCATTGTGATAAGCGTATCCCCGGTATAGTCAGGGGTTAATGGGAGTCGTCCCCGTCCCCCCAGTATACGGCCAGAACCATGGACCCGGTACTTGTGGTTCGGACTGTCTCCAACCAGCCATAATGTTGTGAGAGTGAAATTATGTCTAAGTCCAGCTTTGGTACATTAGAAGCAACTCTGAAACTTAACCTAAGTGTTTTTCGAAGCTACTTTTTGGCTAACTTCTTATAGGAAGGTCTAGGAGCTCTGAAAATGAACGTGCGCGTCTTTCACTCTTTCCGAGGGACTTAGAAGAATTTTGTGATATTTTTTATTAAAATGGTGTATAAGGGTATATATATAAATATATTTTATGCACTGTATATGAGCTGGCGATTTCTAAGTCTGTGGTTCCGAGAGGGGGTAACCAGGCTCACTAATAAAGGTCAAGCCACTTGGCTGCCAGAATGCCCTGCTTCAGCACAGACCAGAAAGGCATTGTGATAAGCGTATCCCCGGTATAGTCAGGGGTTAATGGGAGTCGTCCCCGTCCCCCCAGTATACGGCCAGAACCATGGACCCGGTACTTGTGGTTCGGACCCTCTCCAACCAGCCATAATGTTGTGAGAGTGAAATTATGTCTAAGTCCAGCTTTGGTACATTAGAAGCAACTCTGAAACTTAACCTAAGCGTTTTTCGAAGCTACTTTTTAGCTAACTTCTTATAGGAAGGTCTAGGAGCTCTGAAAATGAACGTGCGCGTCTTTCACTCTTCCCGAGGGACTTAGAAGAATTTTGTGATATTTTTTATTAAAATGGTGTATAAGGGTATATATATATATAAATATATTTTATGCACTGTATATGAGCTGGCGATTTCTAAGTCTGTGGTTCCGAGAGGGGGTAACCAGGCTCACTAATAAAGGTCAAGCCACTTGGCTGCCAGAATGCCCTGCTTCAGCACAGACCAGAAAGGCATTGTGATAAGCGTATCCCCGGTATAGTCAGGGGTTAATGGGAGTCGTCCCCGTCCCCCCAGTATACGGCCAGAACCATGGACCCGGTACTTGTGGTTCGGACTGTCTCCAACCAGCCATAATGTTGTGAGAGTGAAATTATGTCTAAGTCCAGCTTTGGTACATTAGAAGCAACTCTGAAACTTAACCTAAGTGTTTTTCGAAGCTACTTTTTGGCTAACTTCTTATAGGAAGGTCTAGGAGCTCTGAAAATGAACGTGCGCGTCTTTCACTCTTTCCGAGGGACTTAGAAGAATTTTGTGATATTTTTTATTAAAATGGTGTATAAGGGTATATATATAAATATATTTTATGCACTGTATATGAGCTGGCGATTTCTAAGTCTGTGGTTCCGAGAGGGGGTAACCAGGCTCACTAATAAAGGTCAAGCCACTTGGCTGCCAGAATGCCCTGCTTCAGCACAGACCAGAAAGGCATTGTGATAAGCGTATCCCCGGTATAGTCAGGGGTTAATGGGAGTCGTCCCCGTCCCCCCAGTATACGGCCAGAACCATGGACCCGGTACTTGTGGTTCGGACCCTCTCCAACCAGCCATAATGTTGTGAGAGTGAAATTATGTCTAAGTCCAGCTTTGGTACATTAGAAGCAACTCTGAAACTTAACCTAAGTGTTTTTCGAAGCTACTTTTTGGCTAACTTCTTATAGGAAGGTCTAGGAGCTCTGAAAATGAACGTGCGCGTCTTTCACTCTTCCCGAGGGACTTAGAAGAATTTTGTGATATTTTTTATTAAAATGGTGTATAAGGGTATATATATAAATATATTTTATGCACTGTATATGAGCTGGCGATTTCTAAGTCTGTGGTTCCGAGAGGGGGTAACCAGGCTCACTAATAAAGGTCAAGCCACTTGGCTGCCAGAATGCCCTGCTTCAGCACAGACCAGAAAGGCATTGTGATAAGCGTATCCCCGGTATAGTCAGGGGTTAATGGGAGTCGTCCCCGTCCCCCCAGTATACGGCCAGAACCATGGACCCGGTACTTGTGGTTCGGACCCTCTCCAACCAGCCATAATGTTGTGAGAGTGAAATTATGTCTAAGTCCAGCTTTGGTACATTAGAAGCAACTCTGAAACTTAACCTAAGCGTTTTTCGAAGCTACTTTTTAGCTAACTTCTTATAGGAAGGTCTAGGAGCTCTGAAAATGAACGTGCGCGTCTTTCACTCTTCCCGAGGGACTTAGAAGAATTTTGTGATATTTTTTATTAAAATGGTGTATAAGGGTATATATATATAAATATATTTTATGCACTGTATATGAGCTGGCGATTTCTAAGTCTGTGGTTCCGAGAGGGGGTAACCAGGCTCACTAATAAAGGTCAAGCCACTTGGCTGCCAGAATGCCCTGCTTCAGCACAGACCAGAAAGGCATTGTGATAAGCGTATCCCCGGTATAGTCAGGGGTTAATGGGAGTCGTCCCCGTCCCCCCAGTATACGGCCAGAACCATGGACCCGGTACTTGTGGTTCGGACTGTCTCCAACCAGCCATAATGTTGTGAGAGTGAAATTATGTCTAAGTCCAGCTTTGGTACATTAGAAGCAACTCTGAAACTTAACCTAAGCGTTTTTCGAAGCTACTTTTTGGCGAACTTCTTATAGGAAGGTCTAGGAGCTCTGAAAATGAACGTGCGCGTCTTTCACTCTTCCCGAGGGACTTAGAAGAATTTTGTGATATTTTTTATTAAAATGGTGTATAAGGGTATATATATAAATATATTTTATGCACTGTATATGAGCTGGCGATTTCTAAGTCTGTGGTTCCGAGAGGGGGTAACCAGGCTCACTAATAAAGGTCAAGCCACTTGGCTGCCAGAATGCCCTGCTTCAGCACAGACCAGAAAGGCATTGTGATAAGCGTATCCCCGGTATAGTCAGGGGTTAATGGGAGTCGTCCCCGTCCCCCCAGTATACGGCCAGAACCATGGACCCGGTACTTGTGGTTCGGACTGTCTCCAACCAGCCATAATGTTGTGAGAGTGAAATTATGTCTAAGTCCAGCTTTGGTACATTAGAAGCAACTCTGAAACTTAACCTAAGTGTTTTTCGAAGCTACTTTTTGGCTAACTTCTTATAGGAAGGTCTAGGAGCTCTGAAAATGAACGTGCGCGTCTTTCACTCTTTCCGAGGGACTTAGAAGAATTTTGTGATATTTTTTATTAAAATGGTGTATAAGGGTATATATATAAATATATTTTATGCACTGTATATGAGCTGGCGATTTCTAAGTCTGTGGTTCCGAGAGGGGGTAACCAGGCTCACTAATAAAGGTCAAGCCACTTGGCTGCCAGAATGCCCTGCTTCAGCACAGACCAGAAAGGCATTGTGATAAGCGTATCCCCGGTATAGTCAGGGGTTAATGGGAGTCGTCCCCGTCCCCCCAGTATACGGCCAGAACCATGGACCCGGTACTTGTGGTTCGGACCCTCTCCAACCAGCCATAATGTTGTGAGAGTGAAATTATGTCTAAGTCCAGCTTTGGTACATTAGAAGCAACTCTGAAACTTAACCTAAGCGTTTTTCGAAGCTACTTTTTAGCTAACTTCTTATAGGAAGGTCTAGGAGCTCTGAAAATGAACGTGCGCGTCTTTCACTCTTCCCGAGGGACTTAGAAGAATTTTGTGATATTTTTTATTAAAATGGTGTATAAGGGTATATATATATATAAATATATTTTATGCACTGTATATGAGCTGGCGATTTCTAAGTCTGTGGTTCCGAGAGGGGGTAACCAGGCTCACTAATAAAGGTCAAGCCACTTGGCTGCCAGAATGCCCTGCTTCAGCACAGACCAGAAAGGCATTGTGATAAGCGTATCCCCGGTATAGTCAGGGGTTAATGGGAGTCGTCCCCGTCCCCCCAGTATACGGCCAGATCCATGGACCCGGTACTTGTGGTTCGGACTGTCTCCAACCAGCCATAATGTTGTGAGAGTGAAATTATGTCTAAGTCCAGCTTTGGTACATTAGAAGCAACTCTGAAACTTAACCTAAGCGTTTTTCGAAGCTACTTTTTGGCTAACTTCTTATAGGAAGGTCTAGGAGCTCTGAAAATGAACGTGCGCGTCTTTCACTCTTCCCGAGGGACTTAGAAGAATTTTGTGATATTTTTTATTAAAATGGTGTATAAGGGTATATATATAAATATATTTTATGCACTGTATATGAGCTGGCGATTTCTAAGTCTGTGGTTCCGAGAGGGGGTAACCAGGCTCACTAATAAAGGTCAAGCCACTTGGCTGCCAGAATGCCCTGCTTCAGCACAGACCAGAAAGGCATTGTGATAAGCGTATCCCCGGTATAGTCAGGGGTTAATGGGAGTCGTCCCCGTCCCCCCAGTATACGGCCAGAACCATGGACCCGGTACTTGTGGTTCGGACCCTCTCCAACCAGCCATAATGTTGTGAGAGTGAAATTATGTCTAAGTCCAGCTTTGGTACATTAGAAGCAACTCTGAAACTTAACCTAAGCGTTTTTCGAAGCTACTTTTTAGCTAACTTCTTATAGGAAGGTCTAGGAGCTCTGAAAATGAACGTGCGCGTCTTTCACTCTTCCCGAGAGACTTAGAAGAATTTTGTGATATTTTTTATTAAAATGGTGTATAAGGGTATATATATATAAATATATTTTATGCACTGTATATGAGCTGGCGATTTCTAAGTCTGTGGTTCCGAGAGGGGGTAACCAGGCTCACTAATAAAGGTCAAGCCACTTGGCTGCCAGAATGCCCTGCTTCAGCACAGACCAGAAAGGCATTGTGATAAGCGTATCCCCGGTATAGTCAGGGGTTAATGGGAGTCGTCCCCGTCCCCCCAGTATACGGCCAGAACAATGGACCCGGTACTTGTGGTTCGGACCCTCTCCAACCAGCCATAATGTTGTGAGAGTGAAATTATGTCTAAGTCCAGCTTTGGTACATTAGAAGCAACTCTGAAACTTAACCTAAGCGTTTTTCGAAGCTACTTTTTAGCTAACTTCTTATAGGAAGGTCTAGGAGCTCTGAAAATGAACGTGCGCGTCTTTCACTCTTCCCGAGGGACTTAGAAGAATTTTGTGATATTTTTTATTAAAATGGTGTATAAGGGTATATATATATAAATATATTTTATGCACTGTATATGAGCTGGCGATTTCTAAGTCTGTGGTTCCGAGAGGGGGTAACCAGGCTCACTAATAAAGGTCAAGCCACTTGGCTGCCAGAATGCCCTGCTTCAGCACAGACCAGAAAGGCATTGTGATAAGCGTATCCCCGGTATAGTCAGGGGTTAATGGGAGTCGTCCCCGTCTCCCCAGTATACGGCCAGAACCATGGACCCGGTACTTGTGGTTCGGACTGTCTCCAACCAGCCATAATGTTGTGAGAGTGAAATTATGTCTAAGTCCAGCTTTGGTACATTAGAAGCAAATCTGAAACTTAACCTAAGCGTTTTTCGAAGCTACTTTTTGGCGAACTTCTTATAGGAAGGTCTAGGAGCTCTGAAAATGAACGTGCGCGTCTTTCACTCTTCCCGAGGGACTTAGAAGAATTTTGTGATATTTTTTATTAAAATGGTGTATAAGGGTATATATATAAATATATTTTATGCACTGTATATGAGCTGGCGATTTCTAAGTCTGTGGTTCCGAGAGGGGGTAACCAGGCTCACTAATAAAGGTCAAGCCACTTGGCTGCCAGAATGCCCTGCTTCAGCACAGACCAGAAAGGCATTGTGATAAGCGTATCCCCGGTATAGTCAGGGGTTAATGGGAGTCGTCCCCGTCCCCCCAGTATACGGCCAGAACCATGGACCCGGTACTTGTGGTTCGGACTGTCTCCAACCAGCCATAATGTTGTGAGAGTGAAATTATGTCTAAGTCCAGCTTTGGTACATTAGAAGCAACTCTGAAACTTAACCTAAGTGTTTTTCGAAGCTACTTTTTGGCTAACTTCTTATAGGAAGGTCTAGGAGCTCTGAAAATGAACGTGCGCGTCTTTCACTCTTCCCGAGGGACAGAAGAATTTTGTGATATTTTTTATTAAAATGGTGTATAAGGGTATATATATAAATATATTTTATGCACTGTATATGAGCTGGCGATTTCTAAGTCTGTGGTTCCGAGAGGGGGTAACCAGGCTCACTAATAAAGGTCAAGCCACTTGGCTGCCAGAATGCCCTGCTTCAGCACAGACCAGAAAGGCATTGTGATAAGCGTATCCCCGGTATAGTCAGGGGTTAATGGGAGCCGTCCCCCCAGTATACGGCCAGAACCATGGACCCGGTACTTGTGGTTCGGACCCTCTCCAACCAGCCATAATGTTGTGAGAGTGAAATTATGTCTAAGTCCAGCTTTGGTACATTAGAAGCAACTCTGAAACTTAACCTAAGCGTTTTTCGAAGCTACTTTTTGGCGAACTTCTTATAGGAAGGTCTAGGAGCTCTGAAAATGAACGTGCGCGTCTTTCACTCTTCCCGAGGGACTTAGAAGAATTTTGTGATATTTTTTATTAAAATGGTGTATAAGGGTATATATATAAATATATTTTATGCACTGTATATGAGCTGGCGATTTCTAAGTCTGTGGTTCCGAGAGGGGGTAACCAGGCTCACTAATAAAGGTCAAGCCACTTGGCTGCCAGAATGCCCTGCTTCAGCACAGACCAGAAAGGCATTGTGATAAGCGTATCCCCGGTATAGTCAGGGGTTAATGGGAGTCGTCCCCGTCCCCCCAGTATACGGCCAGAACCATGGACCCGGTACTTGTGGTTCGGACTGTCTCCAACCAGCCATAATGTTGTGAGAGTGAAATTATGTCTAAGTCCAGCTTTGGTACATTAGAAGCAACTCTGAAACTTAACCTAAGTGTTTTTCGAAGCTACTTTTTGGCTAACTTCTTATAGGAAGGTCTAGGAGCTCTGAAAATGAACGTGCGCGTCTTTCACTCTTCCCGAGGGACAGAAGAATTTTGTGATATTTTTTATTAAAATGGTGTATAAGGGTATATATATAAATATATTTTATGCACTGTATATGAGCTGGCGATTTCTAAGTCTGTGGTTCCGAGAGGGGGTAACCAGGCTCACTAATAAAGGTCAAGCCACTTGGCTGCCAGAATGCCCTGCTTCAGCACAGACCAGAAAGGCATTGTGATAAGCGTATCCCCGGTATAGTCAGGGGTTAATGGGAGTCGTCCCCGTCCCCCCAGTATACGGCCAGAACCATGGACCCGGTACTTGTGGTTCGGACCCTCTCCAACCAGCCATAATGTTGTGAGAGTGAAATTATGTCTAAGTCCAGCTTTGGTACATTAGAAGCAACTCTGAAACTTAACCTAAGCGTTTTTCGAAGCTACTTTTTAGCTAACTTCTTATAGGAAGGTCTAGGAGCTCTGAAAATGAACGTGCGCGTCTTTCACTCTTCCCGAGGGACTTAGAAGAATTTTGTGATATTTTTTATTAAAATGGTGTATAAGGGTATATATATATAAATATATTTTATGCACTGTATATGAGCTGGCGATTTCTAAGTCTGTGGTTCCGAGAGGGGGTAACCAGGCTCACTAATAAAGGTCAAGCCACTTGGCTGCCAGAATGCCCTGCTTCAGCACAGACCAGAAAGGCATTGTGATAAGCGTATCCCCGGTATAGTCAGGGGTTAATGGGAGTCGTCCCCGTCCCCCCAGTATACGGCCAGAACCATGGACCCGGTACTTGTGGTTCGGACTGTCTCCAACCAGCCATAATGTTGTGAGAGTGAAATTATGTCTAAGTCCAGCTTTGGTACATTAGAAGCAACTCTGAAACTTAACCTAAGCGTTTTTCGAAGCTACTTTTTGGCTAACTTCTTATAGGAAGGTCTAGGAGCTCTGAAAATGAACGTGCGCGTCTTTCACTCTTCCCGAGGGACTTAGAAGAATTTTGTGATATTTTTTATTAAAATGGTGTATAAGGGTATATATATAAATATATTTTATGCACTGTATATGAGCTGGCGATTTCTAAGTCTGTGGTTCCGAGAGGGGGTAACCAGGCTCACTAATAAAGGTCAAGCCACTTGGCTGCCAGAATGCCCTGCTTCAGCACAGACCAGAAAGGCATTGTGATAAGCGTATCCCCGGTATAGTCAGGGGTTAATGGGAGTCGTCCCCGTCCCCCCAGTATACGGCCAGAACCATGGACCCGGTACTTGTGGTTCGGACTGTCTCCAACCAGCCATAATGTTGTGAGAGTGAAATTATGTCTAAGTCCAGCTTTGGTACATTAGAAGCAACTCTGAAACTTAACCTAAGTGTTTTTCGAAGCTACTTTTTGGCTAACTTCTTATAGGAAGGTCTAGGAGCTCTGAAAATGAACGTGCGCGTCTTTCACTCTTCCCGAGGGACAGAAGAATTTTGTGATATTTTTTATTAAAATGGTGTATAAGGGTATATATATAAATATATTTTATGCACTGTATATGAGCTGGCGATTTCTAAGTCTGTGGTTCCGAGAGGGGGTAACCAGGCTCACTAATAAAGGTCAAGCCACTTGGCTGCCAGAATGCCCTGCTTCAGCACAGACCAGAAAGGCATTGTGATAAGCGTATCCCCGGTATAGTCAGGGGTTAATGGGAGCCGTCCCCCCAGTATACGGCCAGAACCATGGACCCGGTACTTGTGGTTCGGACCCTCTCCATCCAGCCATAATGTTGTGAGAGTGAAATTATGTCTAAGTCCAGCTTTGGTACATTAGAAGCAACTCTGAAACTTAACCTAAGCGTTTTTCGAAGCTACTTTTTGGCGAACTTCTTATAGGAAGGTCTAGGAGCTCTGAAAATGAACGTGCGCGTCTTTCACTCTTCCCGAGGGACTTAGAAGAATTTTGTGATATTTTTTATTAAAATGGTGTATAAGGGTATATATATAAATATATTTTATGCACTGTATATGAGCTGGCGATTTCTAAGTCTGTGGTTCCGAGAGGGGGTAACCAGGCTCACTAATAAAGGTCAAGCCACTTGGCTGCCAGAATGCCCTGCTTCAGCACAGACCAGAAAGGCATTGTGATAAGCGTATCCCCGGTATAGTCAGGGGTTAATGGGAGTCGTCCCCGTCCCCCCAGTATACGGCCAGAACCATGGACCCGGTACTTGTGGTTCGGACTGTCTCCAACCAGCCATAATGTTGTGAGAGTGAAATTATGTCTAAGTCCAGCTTTGGTACATTAGAAGCAACTCTGAAACTTAACCTAAGTGTTTTTCGAAGCTACTTTTTGGCTAACTTCTTATAGGAAGGTCTAGGAGCTCTGAAAATGAACGTGCGCGTCTTTCACTCTTCCCGAGGGACAGAAGAATTTTGTGATATTTTTTATTAAAATGGTGTATAAGGGTATATATATAAATATATTTTATGCACTGTATATGAGCTGGCGATTTCTAAGTCTGTGGTTCCGAGAGGGGGTAACCAGGCTCACTAATAAAGGTCAAGCCACTTGGCTGCCAGAATGCCCTGCTTCAGCACAGACCAGAAAGGCATTGTGATAAGCGTATCCCCGGTATAGTCAGGGGTTAATGGGAGTCGTCCCCGTCCCCCCAGTATACGGCCAGAACCATGGACCCGGTACTTGTGGTACGGACCCTCTCCAACCAGCCATAATGTTGTGAGAGTGAAATTATGTCTAAGTCCAGCTTTGGTACATTAGAAGCAACTCTGAAACTTAACCTAAGCGTTTTTCGAAGCTACTTTTTAGCTAACTTCTTATAGGAAGGTCTAGGAGCTCTGAAAATGAACGTGCGCGTCTTTCACTCTTCCCGAGGGACTTAGAAGAATTTTGTGATATTTTTTATTAAAATGGTGTATAAGGGTATATATATATAAATATATTTTATGCACTGTATATGAGCTGGCGATTTCTAAGTCTGTGGTTCCGAGAGGGGGTAACCAGGCTCACTAATAAAGGTCAAGCCACTTGGCTGCCAGAATGCCCTGCTTCAGCACAGACCAGAAAGGCATTGTGATAAGCGTATCCCCGGTATAGTCAGGGGTTAATGGGAGTCGTCCCCGTCCCCCCAGTATACGGCCAGAACCATGGACCCGGTACTTGTGGTTCGGACTGTCTCCAACCAGCCATAATGTTGTGAGAGTGAAATTATGTCTAAGTCCAGCTTTGGTACATTAGAAGCAACTCTGAAACTTAACCTAAGCGTTTTTCGAAGCTACTTTTTGGCTAACTTCTTATAGGAAGGTCTAGGAGCTCTGAAAATGAACGTGCGCGTCTTTCACTCTTCCCGAGGGACTTAGAAGAATTTTGTGATATTTTTTATTAAAATGGTGTATAAGGGTATATATATAAATATATTTTATGCACTGTATATGAGCTGGCGATTTCTAAGTCTGTGGTTCCGAGAGGGGGTAACCAGGCTCACTAATAAAGGTCAAGCCACTTGGCTGCCAGAATGCCCTGCTTCAGCACAGACCAGAAAGGCATTGTGATAAGCGTATCCCCGGTATAGTCAGGGGTTAATGGGAGTCGTCCCCGTCCCCCCAGTATACGGCCAGAACCATGGACCCGGTACTTGTGGTTCGGACCCTCTCCAACCAGCCATAATGTTGTGAGAGTGAAATTATGTCTAAGTCCAGCTTTGGTACATTAGAAGCAACTCTGAAACTTAACCTAAGCGTTTTTCGAAGCTACTTTTTAGCTAACTTCTTATAGGAAGGTCTAGGAGCTCTGAAAATGAACGTGCGTGTCTTTCACTCTTCCCGAGAGACTTAGAAGAATTTTGTGATATTTTTTATTAAAATGGTGTATAAGGGTATATATATATAAATATATTTTATGCACTGTATATGAGCTGGCGATTTCTAAGTCTGTGGTTCCGAGAGGGGGTAACCAGGCTCACTAATAAAGGTCAAGCCACTTGGCTGCCAGAATGCCCTGCTTCAGCACAGACCAGAAAGGCATTGTGATAAGCGTATCCCCGGTATAGTCAGGGGTTAATGGGAGTCGTCCCCGTCCCCCCAGTATACGGCCAGAACCATGGACCCGGTACTTGTGGTTCGGACTGTCTCCAACCAGCCATAATGTTGTGAGAGTGAAATTATGTCTAAGTCCAGCTTTGGTACATTAGAAGCAACTCTGAAACTTAACCTAAGCGTTTTTCGAAGCTACTTTTTGGCGAACTTCTTATAGGAAGGTCTAGGAGCTCTGAAAATGAACGTGCGCGTCTTTCACTCTTCCCGAGGGACTTAGAAGAATTTTGTGATATTTTTTATTAAAATGGTGTATAAGGGTATATATATAAATATATTTTATGCACTGTATATGAGCTGGCGATTTCTAAGTCTGTGGTTCCGAGAGGGGGTAACCAGGCTCACTAATAAAGGTCAAGCCACTTGGCTGCCAGAATGCCCTGCTTCAGCACAGACCAGAAAGGCATTGTGATAAGCGTATCCCCGGTATAGTCAGGGGTTAATGGGAGTCGTCCCCGTCCCCCCAGTATACGGCCAGAACCATGGACCCGGTACTTGTGGTTCGGACCCTCTCCAACCAGCCATAATGTTGTGAGAGTGAAATTATATCTAAGTCCAGCTTTGGTACATTAGAAGCAACTCTGAAACTTAACCTAAGCGTTTTTCGAAGCTACTTTTTGGCTAACTTCTTATAGGAAGGTCTAGGAGCTTTGAAAATGAACGTGCGCGTCTTTCACTCTTCCCGAGGGACTTAGAAGAATTTTGTGATATTTTTTATTAAAATGGTGTATAAGGGTATATATATAAATATATTTTATGCACTGTATATGAGCTGGCGATTTCTAAGTCTGTGGTTCCGAGAGGGGGTAACCAGGCTCACTAATAAAGGTCAAGCCACTTGGCTGCCAGAATGCCCTGCTTCAGCACAGACCAGAAAGGCATTGTGATAAGCGTATCCCCGGTATAGTCAGGGGTTAATGGGAGTCGTCCCCGTCCCCCCAGTATACGGCCAGAACCATGGACCCGGTACTTGTGGTTCGGACCCTCTCCAACCAGCCATAATGTTGTGAGAGTGAAATTATATCTAAGTCCAGCTTTGGTACATTAGAAGCAACTCTGAAACTTAACCTAAGCGTTTTTCGAAGCTACTTTTTGGCTAACTTCTTATAGGAAGGTCTAGGAGCTTTGAAAATGAACGTGCGCGTCTTTCACTCTTCCCGAGGGACTTAGAAGAATTTTGTGATATTTTTTATTAAAATGGTGTATAAGGGTATATATATAAATATATTTTATGCACTGTATATGAGCTGGCGATTTCTAAGTCTGTGGTTCCGAGAGGGGGTAACCAGGCTCACTAATAAAGGTCAAGCCACTTGGCTGCCAGAATGCCCTGCTTCAGCACAGACCAGAAAGGCATTGTGATAAGCGTATCCCCGGTATAGTCAGGGGTTAATGGGAGTCGTCCCCGTCCCCCCAGTATACGGCCAGAACTATGGACCCTGTACTTGTGGTTCGGACCCTCTCCAACCAGCCATAATGTTGTGAGAGTGAAATTATATCTAAGTCCAGCTTTGGTACATTAGAAGCAACTCTGAAACTTAACCTAAGCGTTTTTCGAAGCTACTTTTTGGCTAACTTCTTATAGGAAGGTCTAGGAGCTCTGAAAATGAACGTGCGCGTCTTTCACTCTTCCCGAGAGACTTAGAAGAATTTTGTGATATTTTTTATTAAAATGGTGTATAAGGGTATATATATAAATATATTTTATGCACTGTATATGAGCTGGCGATTTCTAAGTCTGTGGTTCCGAGAGGGGGTAACCAGGCTCACTAATAAAGGTCAAGCCACTTGGCTGCCAGAATGCCCTGCTTCAGCACAGACCAGAAAGGCATTGTGATAAGCGTATCCCCGGTATAGTCAGGGGTTAATGGGAGTCGTCCCCGTCCCCCCAGTATACGGCCAGAACCATGGACCCGGTACTTGTGGTTCGGACCCTCTCCAACCAGCCATAATGTTGTGAGAGTGAAATTATATCTAAGTCCAGCTTTGGTACATTAGAAGCAACTCTGAAACTTAACCTAAGCGTTTTTCGAAGCTACTTTTTGGCTAACTTCTTATAGGAAGGTCTAGGAGCTTTGAAAATGAACGTGCGCGTCTTTCACTCTTCCCGAGGGACTTAGAAGAATTTTGTGATATTTTTTATTAAAATGGTGTATAAGGGTATATATATAAATATATTTTATGCACTGTATATGAGCTGGCGATTTCTAAGTCTGTGGTTCCGAGAGGGGGTAACCAGGCTCACTAATAAAGGTCAAGCCACTTGGCTGCCAGAATGCCCTGCTTCAGCACAGACCAGAAAGGCATTGTGATAAGCGTATCCCCGGTATAGTCAGGGGTTAATGGGAGTCGTCCCCGTCCCCCCAGTATACGGCCAGAACTATGGACCCTGTACTTGTGGTTCGGACCCTCTCCAACCAGCCATAATGTTGTGAGAGTGAAATTATATCTAAGTCCAGCTTTGGTACATTAGAAGCAACTCTGAAACTTAACCTAAGCGTTTTTCGAAGCTACTTTTTGGCTAACTTCTTATAGGAAGGTCTAGGAGCTCTGAAAATGAACGTGCGCGTCTTTCACTCTTCCCGAGAGACTTAGAAGAATTTTGTGATATTTTTTATTAAAATGGTGTATAAGGGTATATATATAAATATATTTTATGCACTGTATATGAGCTGGCGATTTCTAAGTCTGTGGTTCCGAGAGGGGGTAACCAGGCTCACTAATAAAGGTCAAGCCACTTGGCTGCCAGAATGCCCTGCTTCAGCACAGACCAGAAAGGCATTGTGATAAGCGTATCCCCGGTATAGTCAGGGGTTAAAGGGAGTCGTCCCCGTCCCCCCAGTATACGGCCAGAACCATGGACCCGGTACTTGTGGTTCGGACTGTCTCCAACCAGCCATAATGTTGTGAGAGTGAAATTATGTCTAAGTCCAGCTTTGGTACATTAGAAGCAACTCTGAAACTTAACCTAAGCGTTTTTCGAAGCTACTTTTTGGCTAACTTCTTATAGGAAGGTCTAGGAGCTCTGAAAATGAACGTGCGCGTCTTTCACTCTTCCCGAGGGACGTAGAAGAATTTTGTGATATTTTTTTATTAAAATGGTGTATAAGGGTATATATATAAATATATTTTATGCACTGTATATGAGCTGGCGATTTCTAAGTCTGTGGTTCCGAGAGGGGGTAACCAGGCTCACTAATAAAGGTCAAGCCACTTGGCTGCCAGAATGCCCTGCTTCAGCACAGACCAGAAAGGCATTGTGATAAGCGTATCCCCGGTATAGTCAGGGGTTAATGGGAGTCGTCCCCGTCCCCCCAGTATACGGCCAGAACCATGGACCCGGTACTTGTGGTTCGGAACCTCTCCAACCAGCCATAATGTTGTGAGAGTGAAATTATGTCTAAGTCCAGCTTTGGTACATTAGAAGCAACTCTGAAGCTTAACCTAAGCGTTTTTCGAAGCTACTTTTTAGCTAACTTCTTATAGGAAGGTCTAGGAGCTCTGAAAATGAACGTGCGCGTCTTTCTCTCTTCCCGAGAGACTTAGAAGAATTTTGTGATATTTTTTATTAAAATGGTGTATAAGGGTATATATATAAATATATTTTATGCACTGTATATGAGCTGGCGATTTCTAAGTCTGTGGTTCCGAGAGGGGGTAACCAGGCTCACTAATAAAGGTCAAGCCACTTGGCTGCCAGAATGCCCTGCTTCAGCACAGACCAGAAAGGCATTGTGATAAGCGTATCCCCGGTATAGTCAGGGGTTAATGGGAGTCGTCCCCGTCCCCCCAGTATACGGCCAGAACCATGGACCCGGTACTTGTGGTTCGGACTGTCTCCAACCAGCCATAATGTTGTGAGAGTGAAATTATGTCTAAGTCCAGCTTTGGTACATTAGAAGCAACTCTGAAACTTAACCTAAGCGTTTTTCGAAGCTACTTTTTGGCTAACTTCTTATAGGAAGGTCTAGGAGCTCTGAAAATGAACGTGCGCGTCTTTCACTCTTCCCGAGGGACTTAGAAGAATTTTGTGATATTTTTTATTAAAATGGTGTATAAGGGTATATATATAAATATATTTTATGCACTGTATATGAGCTGGCGATTTCTAAGTCTGTGGTTCCGAGAGGGGGTAACCAGGCTCACTAATAAAGGTCAAGCCACTTGGCTGCCAGAATGCCCTGCTTCAGCACAGACCAGAAAGGCATTGTGATAAGCGTATCCCCGGTATAGTCAGGGGTTAATGGGAGTCGTCCCCGTCCCCCCAGTATACGGCCAGAACCATGGACCCTGTACTTGTGGTTCGGACCCTCTCCAACCAGCCATAATGTTGTGAGAGTGAAATTATATCTAAGTCCAGCTTTGGTACATTAGAAGCAACTCTGAAACTTAACCTAAGCGTTTTTCGAAGCTACTTTTTGGCTAACTTCTTATAGGAAGGTCTAGGAGCTCTGAAAATGAACGTGCGCGTCTTTCACTCTTCCCGAGGGACTTAGAAGAATTTTGTGATATTTTTTATTAAAATGGTGTATAAGGGTATATATATATAAATATATTTTATGCACTGTATATGAGCTGGCGATTTCTAAGTCTGTGGTTCCGAGAGGGGGTAACCAGGCTCACTAATAAAGGTCAAGCCACTTGGCTGCCAGAATGCCCTGCTTCAGCACAGACCAGAAAGGCATTGTGATAAGCGTATCCCCGGTATAGTCAGGGGTTAATGGGAGTCGTCCCCGTCCCCCCAGTATACGGCCAGAACCATGGACCCGGTACTTGTGGTTCGGACCCTCTCCAACCAGCCATAATGTTGTGAGAGTGAAATTATGTCTAAGTCCAGCTTTGGTACATTAGAAGCAACTCTGAAACTTAACCTAAGCGTTTTTCGAAGCTACCTTTTGGCTAACTTCTTATAGGAAGGTCTAGGAGCTCTGAAAATGAACGTGCGCGTCTTTCACTCTTCCCGAGGGACTTAGAAGAATTTTGTGATATTTTTTATTAAAATGGTGTATAAGGGTATATATATAAATATATTTTATGCACTGTATATGAGCTGGCGATTTCTAAGTCTGTGGTTCCGAGAGGGGGTAACCAGGCTCACTAATAAAGGTCAAGCCACTTGGCTGCCAGAATGCCCTGCTTCAGCACAGACCAGAAAGGCATTGTGATAAGCGTATCCCCGGTATAGTCAGGGGTTAATGGGAGTCGTCCCCGTCCCCCCAGTATACGGCCAGAACCATGGACCCGGTACTTGTGGTTCGGACTGTCTCCAACCAGCCATAATGTTGTGAGAGTGAAATTATGTCTAAGTCCAGCTTTGGTACATTAGAAGCAACTCTGAAACTTAACCTAAGTGTTTTTCGAAGCTACTTTTTGGCTAACTTCTTATAGGAAGGTCTAGGAGCTCTGAAAATGAACGTGCGCGTCTTTCACTCTTCCCGAGGGACAGAAGAATTTTGTGATATTTTTTATTAAAATGGTGTATAAGGGTATATATATAAATATATTTTATGCACTGTATATGAGCTGGCGATTTCTAAGTCTGTGGTTCCGAGAGGGGGTAACCAGGCTCACTAATAAAGGTCAAGCCACTTGGCTGCCAGAATGCCCTGCTTCAGCACAGACCAGAAAGGCATTGTGATAAGCGTATCCCCGGTATAGTCAGGGGTTAATGGGAGTCGTCCCCGTCCCCCCAGTATACGGCCAGAACCATGGACCCGGTACTTGTGGTTCGGACTGTCTCCAACCAGCCATAATGTTGTGAGAGTGAAATTATGTCTAAGTCCAGCTTTGGTACATTAGAAGCAACTCTGAAACTTAACCTAAGCGTTTTTCGAAGCTACTTTTTGGCTAACTTCTTATAGGAAGGTCTAGGAGCTCTGAAAATGAACGTGCGCGTCTTTCACTCTTCCCGAGGGACTTAGAAGAATTTTGTGATATTTTTTATTAAAATGGTGTATAAGGGTATATATATAAATATATTTTATGCACTGTATATGAGCTGGCGATTTCTAAGTCTGTGGTTCCGAGAGGGGGTAACCAGGCTCACTAATAAAGGTCAAGCCACTTGGCTGCCAGAATGCCCTGCTTCAGCACAGACCAGAAAGGCATTGTGATAAGCGTATCCCCGGTATAGTCAGGGGTTAATGGGAGTCGTCCCCGTCCCCCCAGTATACGGCCAGAACCATGGACCCTGTACTTGTGGTTCGGACCCTCTCCAACCAGCCATAATGTTGTGAGAGTGAAATTATATCTAAGTCCAGCTTTGGTACATTAGAAGCAACTCTGAAACTTAACCTAAGCGTTTTTCGAAGCTACTTTTTGGCTAACTTCTTATAGGAAGGTCTAGGAGCTCTGAAAATGAACGTGCGCGTCTTTCACTCTTCCCGAGGGACTTAGAAGAATTTTGTGATATTTTTTATTAAAATGGTGTATAAGGGTATATATATATAAATATATTTTATGCACTGTATATGAGCTGGCGATTTCTAAGTCTGTGGTTCCGAGAGGGGGTAACCAGGCTCACTAATAAAGGTCAAGCCACTTGGCTGCCAGAATGCCCTGCTTCAGCACAGACCAGAAAGGCATTGTGATAAGCGTATCCCCGGTATAGTCAGGGGTTAATGGGAGTCGTCCCCGTCCCCCCAGTATACGGCCAGAACCATGGACCCGGTACTTGTGGTTCGGACCCTCTCCAACCAGCCATAATGTTGTGAGAGTGAAATTATGTCTAAGTCCAGCTTTGGTACATTAGAAGCAACTCTGAAACTTAACCTAAGCGTTTTTCGAAGCTACTTTTTGGCTAACTTCTTATAGGAAGGTCTAGGAGCTCTGAAAATGAACGTGCGCGTCTTTCACTCTTCCCGAGGGACTTAGAAGAATTTTGTGATATTTTTTTATTAAAATGGTGTATAAGGGTATATATATAAATATATTTTATGCACTGTATATGAGCTGGCGATTTCTAAGTCTGTGGTTCCGAGAGGGGGTAACCAGGCTCACTAATAAAGGTCAAGCCACTTGGCTGCCAGAATGCCCTGCTTCAGCACAGACCAGAAAGGCATTGTGATAAGCGTATCCCCGGTATAGTCAGGGGTTAATGGGAGTCGTCCCCGTCCCCCCAGTATACGGCCAGAACCATGGACCCGGTACTTGTGGTTCGGACCCTCTCCAACCAGCCATAATGTTGTGAGAGTGAAATTATGTCTAAGTCCAGCTTTGGTACATTAGAAGCAACTCTGAAACTTAACCTAAGCGTTTTTCGAAGCTACCTTTTGGCTAACTTCTTATAGGAAGGTCTAGGAGCTCTGAAAATGAACGTGCGCGTCTTTCACTCTTCCCGAGGGACTTAGAAGAATTTTGTGATATTTTTTATTAAAATGGTGTATAAGGGTATATATATAAATATATTTTATGCACTGTATATGAGCTGGCGATTTCTAAGTCTGTGGTTCCGAGAGGGGGTAACCAGGCTCACTAATAAAGGTCAAGCCACTTGGCTGCCAGAATGCCCTGCTTCAGCACAGACCAGAAAGGCATTGTGATAAGCGTATCCCCGGTATAGTCAGGGGTTAATGGGAGTCGTCCCCGTCCCCCCAGTATACGGCCAGAACCATGGACCCGGTACTTGTGGTTCGGACTGTCTCCAACCAGCCATAATGTTGTGAGAGTGAAATTATGTCTAAGTCCAGCTTTGGTACATTAGAAGCAACTCTGAAACTTAACCTAAGTGTTTTTCGAAGCTACTTTTTGGCTAACTTCTTATAGGAAGGTCTAGGAGCTCTGAAAATGAACGTGCGCGTCTTTCACTCTTCCCGAGGGACAGAAGAATTTTGTGATATTTTTTATTAAAATGGTGTATAAGGGTATATATATAAATATATTTTATGCACTGTATATGAGCTGGCGATTTCTAAGTCTGTGGTTCCGAGAGGGGGTAACCAGGCTCACTAATAAAGGTCAAGCCACTTGGCTGCCAGAATGCCCTGCTTCAGCACAGACCAGAAAGGCATTGTGATAAGCGTATCCCCGGTATAGTCAGGGGTTAATGGGAGTCGTCCCCGTCCCCCCAGTATACGGCCAGAACCATGGACCCGGTACTTGTGGTTCGGACTGTCTCCAACCAGCCATAATGTTGTGAGAGTGAAATTATGTCTAAGTCCAGCTTTGGTACATTAGAAGCAACTCTGAAACTTAACCTAAGCGTTTTTCGAAGCTACTTTTTGGCTAACTTCTTATAGGAAGGTCTAGGAGCTCTGAAAATGAACGTGCGCGTCTTTCACTCTTCCCGAGGGACTTAGAAGAATTTTGTGATATTTTTTATTAAAATGGTGTATAAGGGTATATATATAAATATATTTTATGCACTGTATATGAGCTGGCGATTTCTAAGTCTGTGGTTCCGAGAGGGGGTAACCAGGCTCACTAATAAAGGTCAAGCCACTTGGCTGCCAGAATGCCCTGCTTCAGCACAGACCAGAAAGGCATTGTGATAAGCGTATCCCCGGTATAGTCAGGGGTTAATGGGAGTCGTCCCCGTCCCCCCAGTATACGGCCAGAACCATGGACCCGGTACTTGTTGTTCGGACCCTCTCCAACCAGCCATAATGTTGTGAGAGTGAAATTATGTCTAAGTCCAGCTTTGGTACATTAGAAGCAACTCTGAAACTTAACCTAAGCGTTTTTCGAAGCTACTTTTTAGCTAACTTCTTATAGGAAGGTCTAGGAGCTCTGAAAATGAACGTGCGCGTCTTTCACTCTTCCCGAGAGACTTAGAAGAATTTTGTGATATTTTTTATTAAAATGGTGTATAAGGGTATATATATAAATATATTTTATGCACTGTATATGAGCTGGCGATTTCTAAGTCTGTGGTTCCGATTGGGGGTAACCAGGCTCACTAATAAAGTTCAAGCCACTTGGCTGCCAGAATGCCCTGTTTCATCACAGACCAGAAAGGCATTGTGATAAGCGTATCCCCGGTATAGTCAGGGGTTAATGGGAGTCGTCCCGTCCCCCCAGTATACGGCCAGAACCATGGACCCGGTACTTGTGGTTCGGACTGTCTCCAACCAGCCATAATGTTGTGAGAGTGAAATTATGTCTAAGTCCAGCTTTGGTACATTAGAAGCAACTCTGAAACTTAACCTAAGCGTTTTTCGAAGCTACTTTTTGGCTAACTTCTTATAGGAAGGTCTAGGAGCTCTGAAAATGAACGTGCGCGTCTTTCACTCTTCCCGAGGGACTTAGAAGAATTTTGTGATATTTTTTATTAAAATGGTGTATAAGGGTATATATATAAATATATTTTATGCACTGTATATGAGCTGGCGATTTCTAAGTCTGTGGTTCCGAGAGGGGGTAACCAGGCTCACTAATAAAGGTCAAGCCACTTGGCTGCCAGAATGCCCTGCTTCAGCACAGACCAGAAAGGCATTGTGATAAGCGTATCCCCGGTATAGTCAGGGGTTAATGGGAGTCGTCCCCGTCCCCCCAGTATACGGCCAGAACCATGGACCCGGTACTTGTGGTTCGGACCCTCTCCAACCAGCCATAATGTTGTGAGAGTGAAATTATGTCTAAGTCCAGCTTTGGTACATTAGAAGCAACTCTGAAACTTAACCTAAGCGTTTTTCGAAGCTACTTTTTAGCTAACTTCTTATAGGAAGGTCTAGGAGCTCTGAAAATGAACGTGCGCGTCTTTCACTCTTCCCGAGAGACTTAGAAGAATTTTGTGATATTTTTTATTAAAATGGTGTATAAGGGTATATATATATAAATATATTTTATGCACTGTATATGAGCTGGCGATTTCTAAGTCTGTGGTTCCGAGAGGGGGTAACCAGGCTCACTAATAAAGGTCAAGCCACTTGGCTGCCAGAATGCCCTGCTTCAGCACAGACCAGAAAGGCATTGTGATAAGCGTATCCCCGGTATAGTCAGGGGTTAATGGGAGTCGTCCCCGTCCCCCCAGTATACGGCCAGAACCATGGACCCGGTACTTGTGGTTCGGACCCTCTCCAACCAGCCATAATGTTCTGAGAGTGAAATTATGTCTAAGTCCAGCTTTGGTACATTAGAAGCAACTCTGAAACTTAACCTAAGTGTTTTTCGAAGCTACTTTTTGGCTAACTTCTTATAGGAAGGTCTAGGAGCTCTGAAAATGAACGTGCGCGTCTTTCACTCTTCCCGAGGGACTTAGAAGAATTTTGTGATATTTTTTATTAAAATGGTGTATAAGGGTATATATATAAATATATTTTATGCACTGTATATGAGCTGGCGATTTCTAAGTCTGTGGTTCCGAGAGGGGGTAACCAGGCTCACTAATAAAGGTCAAGCCACTTGGCTGCCAGAATGCCCTGCTTCAGCACAGACCAGAAAGGCATTGTGATAAGCGTATCCCCGGTATAGTCAGGGGTTAATGGGAGTCGTCCCCGTCCCCCCAGTATACGGCCAGAACCATGGACCCGGTACTTGTGGTTCGGACCCTCTCCAACCAGCCATAATGTTGTGAGAGTGAAATTATGTCTAAGTCCAGCTTTGGTACATTAGAAGCAACTCTGAAACTTAACCTAAGCGTTTTTCGAAGCTACTTTTTAGCTAACTTCTTATAGGAAGGTCTAGGAGCTCTGAAAATGAACGTGCGCGTCTTTCACTCTTCCCGAGGGACTTAGAAGAATTTTGTGATATTTTTTATTAAAATGGTGTATAAGGGTATATATATATAAATATATTTTATGCACTGTATATGAGCTGGCGATTTCTAAGTCTGTGGTTCCGAGAGGGGGTAACCAGGCTCACTAATAAAGGTCAAGCCACTTGGCTGCCAGAATGCCCTGCTTCAGCACAGACCAGAAAGGCATTGTGATAAGCGTATCCCCGGTATAGTCAGGGGTTAATGGGAGTCGTCCCCGTCCCCCCAGTATACGGCCAGAACCATGGACCCGGTACTTGTGGTTCGGACTGTTTCCAACCAGCCATAATGTTGTGAGAGTGAAATTATGTCTAAGTCCAGCTTTGGTACATTAGAAGCAACTCTGAAACTTAACCTAAGCGTTTTTCGAAGCTACTTTTTGGCTAACTTCTTATAGGAAGGTCTAGGAGCTCTGAAAATGAACGTGCGCGTCTTTCACTCTTCCCGAGGGATTTAGAAGAATTTTGTGATATTTTTTATTAAAATGGTGTATAAGGGTATATATATAAATATATTTTATGCACTGTATATGAGCTGGCGATTTCTAAGTCTGTGGTTCCGAGAGGGGGTAACCAGGCTCACTAATAAAGGTCAAGCCACTTGGCTGCCAGAATGCCCTGCTTCAGCACAGACCAGAAAGGCATTGTGATAAGCGTATCCCCGGTATAGTCAGGGGTTAATGGGAGTCGTCCCCGTCCCCCCAGTATACGGCCAGAACCATGGACCCGGTACTTGTGGTTCGGACCCTCTCCAACCAGCCATAATGTTGTGAGAGTGAAATTATGTCTAAGTCCAGCTTTGGTACATTAGAAGCAACTCTGAAACTTAACCTAAGCGTTTTTCGAAGCTACTTTTTAGCTAACTTCTTATAGGAAGGTCTATGAGCTCTGAAAATGAACGTGCGCGTCTTTCACTCTTCCCGAGAGACTTAGAAGAATTTTGTGATATTTTTTATTAAAATGGTGTATAAGGGTATATATATAAATATATTTTATGCACTGTATATGAGCTGGCGATTTCTAAGTCTGTGGTTCCGAGAGGGGGTAACCAGGCTCACTAATAAAGGTCAAGCCACTTGGCTGCCAGAATGCCCTGCTTCAGCACAGACCAGAAAGGCATTGTGATAAGCGTATCCCCGGTATAGTCAGGGGTTAATGGGAGTCGTCCCCGTCCCCCCAGTATACGGCCAGAACCATGGACCCGGTACTTGTTGTTCGGACCCTCTCCAACCAGCCATAATGTTGTGAGAGTGAAATTATGTCTAAGTCCAGCTTTGGTACATTAGAAGCAACTCTGAAACTTAACCTAAGCGTTTTTCGAAGCTACTTTTTAGCTAACTTCTTATAGGAAGGTCTAGGAGCTCTGAAAATGAACGTGCGCGTCTTTCACTCTTCCCGAGAGACTTAGAAGAATTTTGTGATATTTTTTATTAAAATGGTGTATAAGGGTATATATATAAATATATTTTATGCACTGTATATGAGCTGGCGATTTCTAAGTCTGTGGTTCCGATTGGGGGTAACCAGGCTCACTAATAAAGTTCAAGCCACTTGGCTGCCAGAATGCCCTGTTTCATCACAGACCAGAAAGGCATTGTGATAAGCGTATCCCCGGTATAGTCAGGGGTTAATGGGAGTCGTCCCCGTCCCCCCAGTATACGGCCAGAACCATGGACCCGGTACTTGTGGTTCGGACTGTCTCCAACCAGCCATAATGTTGTGAGAGTGAAATTATGTCTAAGTCCAGCTTTGGTACATTAGAAGCAACTCTGAAACTTAACCTAAGCGTTTTTCGAAGCTACTTTTTGGCTAACTTCTTATAGGAAGGTCTAGGAGCTCTGAAAATGAACGTGCGCGTCTTTCACTCTTCCCGAGGGACTTAGAAGAATTTTGTGATATTTTTTATTAAAATGGTGTATAAGGGTATATATATAAATATATTTTATGCACTGTATATGAGCTGGCGATTTCTAAGTCTGTGGTTCCGAGAGGGGGTAACCAGGCTCACTAATAAAGGTCAAGCCACTTGGCTGCCAGAATGCCCTGCTTCAGCACAGACCAGAAAGGCATTGTGATAAGCGTATCCCCGGTATAGTCAGGGGTTAATGGGAGTCGTCCCCGTCCCCCCAGTATACGGCCAGAACCATGGACCCGGTACTTGTGGTTCGGACCCTCTCCAACCAGCCATAATGTTGTGAGAGTGAAATTATGTCTAAGTCCAGCTTTGGTACATTAGAAGCAACTCTGAAACTTAACCTAAGCGTTTTTCGAAGCTACTTTTTAGCTAACTTCTTATAGGAAGGTCTAGGAGCTCTGAAAATGAACGTGCGCGTCTTTCACTCTTCCCGAGAGACTTAGAAGAATTTTGTGATATTTTTTATTAAAATGGTGTATAAGGGTATATATATATAAATATATTTTATGCACTGTACAGTATATGAGCTGGCGATTTCTAAGTCTGTGGTTCCGAGGGGGGGTAACCAGGCTCACTAATAAAGGTCAAGCCACTTGGCTGCCAGAATGCCCTGCTTCAGCACAGACCAGAAAGGCATTGTGATAAGCGTATCCCCGGTATAGTCAGGGGTTAATGGGAGTCGTCCCCGTCCCCCCAGTATACGGCCAGAACCATGGACCCGGTACTTGTGGTTCGGACCCTCTCCAACCAGCCATAATGTTCTGAGAGTGAAATTATGTCTAAGTCCAGCTTTGGTACATTAGAAGCAACTCTGAAACTTAACCTAAGCGTTTTTCGAAGCTACTTTTTGGCTAACTTCTTATAGGAAGGTCTAGGAGCTCTGAAAATGAACGTGCGCGTCTTTCACTCTTCCCGAGGGACTTAGAAGAATTTTGTGATATTTTTTATTAAAATGGTGTATAAGGGTATATATATAAATATATTTTATGCACTGTATATGAGCTGGCGATTTCTAAGTCTGTGGTTCCGAGAGGGGGTAACCAGGCTCACTAATAAAGGTCAAGCCACTTGGCTGCCAGAATGCCCTGCTTCAGCACAGACCAGAAAGGCATTGTGATAAGCGTATCCCCGGTATAGTCAGGGGTTAATGGGAGTCGTCCCCGTCCCCCCAGTATACGGCCAGAACCATGGACCCGGTACTTGTGGTTCGGACCCTCTCCAACCAGCCATAATGTTGTGAGAGTGAAATTATGTCTAAGTCCAGCTTTGGTACATTAGAAGCAACTCTGAAACTTAACCTAAGCGTTTTTCGAAGCTACTTTTTAGCTAACTTCTTATAGGAAGGTCTAGGAGCTCTGAAAATGAACGTGCGCGTCTTTCACTCTTCCCGAGAGACTTAGAAGAATTTTGTGATATTTTTTATTAAAATGGTGTATAAGGGTATATATATATAAATATATTTTATGCACTGTACAGTATATGAGCTGGCGATTTCTAAGTCTGTGGTTCCGAGGGGGGGTAACCAGGCTCACTAATAAAGGTCAAGCCACTTGGCTGCCAGAATGCCCTGCTTCAGCACAGACCAGAAAGGCATTGTGATAAGCGTATCCCCGGTATAGTCAGGGGTTAATGGGAGTCGTCCCCGTCCCCCCAGTATACGGCCAGAACCATGGACCCGGTACTTGTGGTTCGGACCCTCTCCAACCAGCCATAATGTTCTGAGAGTGAAATTATGTCTAAGTCCAGCTTTGGTACATTAGAAGCAACTCTGAAACTTAACCTAAGTGTTTTTCGAAGCTACTTTTTGGCTAACTTCTTATAGGAAGGTCTAGGAGCTCTGAAAATGAACGTGCGCGTCTTTCACTCTTCCCGAGGGACTTAGAAGAATTTTGTGATATTTTTTATTAAAATGGTGTATAAGGGTATATATATAAATATATTTTTTGCACTGTATATGAGCTGGCGATTTCTAAGTCTGTGGTTCCGAGAGGGGGTAACCAGGCTCACTAATAAAGGTCAAGCCACTTGGCTGCCAGAATGCCCTGCTTCAGCACAGACCAGAAAGGCATTGTGATAAGCGTATCCCCGGTATAGTCAGGGGTTAATGGGAGTCGTCCCCGTCCCCCCAGTATACGGCCAGAACCATGGACCCGGTACTTGTGGTTCGGACCCTCTCCAACCAGCCATAATGTTGTGAGAGTGAAATTATGTCTAAGTCCAGCTTTGGTACATTAGAAGCAACTCTGAAACTTAACCTAAGCGTTTTTCGAAGCTACTTTTTAGCTAACTTCTTATAGGAAGGTCTAGGAGCTCTGAAAATGAACGTGCGCGTCTTTCACTCTTCCCGAGGGACTTAGAAGAATTTTGTGATATTTTTTATTAAAATGGTGTATAAGGGTATATATATATAAATATATTTTATGCACTGTATATGAGCTGGCGATTTCTAAGTCTGTGGTTCCGAGAGGGGGTAACCAGGCTCACTAATAAAGGTCAAGCCACTTGGCTGCCAGAATGCCCTGCTTCAGCACAGACCAGAAAGGCATTGTGATAAGCGTATCCCCGGTATAGTCAGGGGTTAATGGGAGTCGTCCCCGTCCCCCCAGTATACGGCCAGAACCATGG
The DNA here is from genome assembly GCF_040206685.1 of Ascaphus truei. Classification (NCBI taxonomy): domain Eukaryota; kingdom Metazoa; phylum Chordata; class Amphibia; order Anura; family Ascaphidae; genus Ascaphus; species Ascaphus truei. Next base: position 2,751,367 of record NC_134493.1, read on the forward strand.
ACCCGGTACTTGTGGTTCGGACTGTCTCCAACCAGCCATAATGTTGTGAGAGTGAAATTATGTCTAAGTCCAGCTTTGGTACATTAGAAGCAACTCTGAAACTTAACCTAAGCGTTTTTCGAAGCTACTTTTTGGCTAACTTCTTATAGGAAGGTCTAGGAGCTCTGAAAATGAACGTGCGCGTCTTTCACTCTTCCCGAGGGATTTAGAAGAATTTTGTGATATTTTTTATTAAAATGGTGTATAAGGGTATATATATAAATATATTTTATGCACTGTATATGAGCTGGCGATTTCTAAGTCTGTGGTTCCGAGAGGGGGTAACCAGGCTCACTAATAAAGGTCAAGCCACTTGGCTGCCAGAATGCCCTGCTTCAGCACAGACCAGAAAGGCATTGTGATAAGCGTATCCCCGGTATAGTCAGGGGTTAATGGGAGTCGTCCCCGTCCCCCCAGTATACGGCCAGAACCATGGACCCGGTACTTGTGGTTCGGACCCTCTCCAACCAGCCATAATGTTGTGAGAGTGAAATTATGTCTAAGTCCAGCTTTGGTACATTAGAAGCAACTCTGAAACTTAACCTAAGCGTTTTTCGAAGCTACTTTTTAGCTAACTTCTTATAGGAAGGTCTATGAGCTCTGAAAATGAACGTGCGCGTCTTTCACTCTTCCCGAGAGACTTAGAAGAATTTTGTGATATTTTTTATTAAAATGGTGTATAAGGGTATATATATAAATATATTTTATGCACTGTATATGAGCTGGCGATTTCTAAGTCTGTGGTTCCGATTGGGGGTAACCAGGCTCACTAATAAAGGTCAAGCCACTTGGCTGCCAGAATGCCCTGTTTCATCACAGACCAGAAAGGCATTGTGATAAGCGTATCCCCGGTATAGTCAGGGGTTAATGGGAGTCGTCCCCGTCCCCCCAGTATACGGCCAGAACCATGGACCCGGTACTTGTGGTTCGGACCCTCTCCAACCAGCCATAATGTTGTGAGAGTGAAATTATGTCTAAGTCCAGCTTTGGTACATTAGAAGCAACTCTGAAACTTAACCTAAGCGTTTTTCGAAGCTACTTTTTGGCTAACTTCTTATAGGAAGGTCTAGGAGCTCTGAAAATGAACGTGCGCGTCTTTCACTCTTCCCGAGGGACTTAGAAGAATTTTGTGATATTTTTTATTAAAATGGTGTATAAGGGTATATATATATATATATAAATATATTTTATGCACTGTATATGAGCTGGCGATTTCTAAGTCTGTGGTTCCGAGAGGGGGTAACCAGGCTCACTAATAAAGGTCAAGCCACTTGGCTGCCAGAATGCCCTGCTTCAGCACAGACCAGAAAGGCATTGTGATAAGCGTATCCCCGGTATAGTCAGGGGTTAATGGGAGTCGTCCCCGTCCCCCCAGTATACGGCCAGAACCATGGACCCGGTACTTGTGGTTCGGACTGTCTCCAACCAGCCATAATGTTGTGAGAGTGAAATTATGTCTAAGTCCAGCTTTGGTACATTAGAAGCAACTCTGAAACTTAACCTAAGCGTTTTTCGAAGCTACTTTTTGGCTAACTTCTTATAGGAAGGTCTAGGAGCTCTGAAAATGAACGTGCGCGTCTTTCACTCTTCCCGAGGGACTTAGAAGAATTTTGTGATATTTTTTATTAAAATGGTGTATAAGGGTATATATATAAATATATTTTATGCACTGTATATGAGCTGGCGATTTCTAAGTCTGTGGTTCCGAGAGGGGGTAACCAGGCTCACTAATAAAGGTCAAGCCACTTGGCTGCCAGAATGCCCTGCTTCAGCACAGACCAGAAAGGCATTGTGATAAGCGTATCCCCGGTATAGTCAGGGGTTAATGGGAGTCGTCCCCGTCCCCCCAGTATACGGCCAGAACCATGGACCCGGTACTTGTGGTTCGGACCCTCTCCAACCAGCCATAATGTTGTGAGAGTGAAATTATGTCTAAGTCCAGCTTTGGTACATTAGAAGCAACTCTGAAACTTAACCTAAGCGTTTTTCGAAGCTACTTTTTAGCTAACTTCTTATAGGAAGGTCTAGGAGCTCTGAAAATGAACGTGCGCGTCTTTCACTCTTCCCGAGAGACTTAGAAGAATTTTGTGATATTTTTTATTAAAATGGTGTATAAGGGTATATATATATAAATATATTTTATGCACTGTATATGAGCTGGCGATTTCTAAGTCTGTGGTTCCGAGAGGGGGTAACCAGGCTCACTAATAAAGGTCAAGCCACTTGGCTGCCAGAATGCCCTGCTTCAGCACAGACCAGAAAGGCATTGTGATAAGCGTATCCCCGGTATAGTCAGGGGTTAATGGGAGTCGTCCCCGTCCCCCCAGTATACGGCCAGAACCATGGACCCGGTACTTGTGGTTCGGACCCTCTCCAACCAGCCATAATGTTCTGAGAGTGAAATTATGTCTAAGTCCAGCTTTGGTACATTAGAAGCAACTCTGAAACTTAACCTAAGTGTTTTTCGAAGCTACTTTTTGGCTAACTTCTTATAGGAAGGTCTAGGAGCTCTGAAAATGAACGTGCGCGTCTTTCACTCTTCCCGAGGGACTTAGAAGAATTTTGTGATATTTTTTATTAAAATGGTGTATAAGGGTATATATATAAATATATTTTATGCACTGTATATGAGCTGGCGATTTCTAAGTCTGTGGTTCCGAGAGGGGGTAACCAGGCTCACTAATAAAGGTCAAGCCACTTGGCTGCCAGAATGCCCTGCTTCAGCACAGACCAGAAAGGCATTGTGATAAGCGTATCCCCGGTATAGTCAGGGGTTAATGGGAGTCGTCCCCGTCCCCCCAGTATACGGCCAGAACCATGGACCCGGTACTTGTGGTTCGGACCCTCTCCAACCAGCCATAATGTTGTGAGAGTGAAATTATGTCTAAGTCCAGCTTTGGTACATTAGAAGCAACTCTGAAACTTAACCTAAGCGTTTTTCGAAGCTACTTTTTAGCTAACTTCTTATAGGAAGGTCTAGGAGCTCTGAAAATGAACGTGCGCGTCTTTCACTCTTCCCGAGGGACTTAGAAGAATTTTGTGATATTTTTTATTAAAATGGTGTATAAGGGTATATATATATAAATATATTTTATGCACTGTATATGAGCTGGCGATTTCTAAGTCTGTGGTTCCGAGAGGGGGTAACCAGGCTCACTAATAAAGGTCAAGCCACTTGGCTGCCAGAATGCCCTGCTTCAGCACAGACCAGAAAGGCATTGTGATAAGCGTATCCCCGGTATAGTCAGGGGTTAATGGGAGTCGTCCCCGTCCCCCCAGTATACGGCCAGAACCATGGACCCGGTACTTGTGGTTCGGACTGTCTCCAACCAGCCATAATGTTGTGAGAGTGAAATTATGTCTAAGTCCAGCTTTGGTACATTAGAAGCAACTCTGAAACTTAACCTAAGCGTTTTTCGAAGCTACTTTTTGGCTAACTTCTTATAGGAAGGTCTAGGAGCTCTGAAAATGAACGTGCGCGTCTTTCACTCTTCCCGAGGGACTTAGAAGAATTTTGTGATATTTTTTATTAAAATGGTGTATAAGGGTATATATATAAATATATTTTATGCACTGTATATGAGCTGGCGATTTCTAAGTCTGTGGTTCCGAGAGGGGGTAACCAGGCTCACTAATAAAGGTCAAGCCACTTGGCTGCCAGAATGCCCTGCTTCAGCACAGACCAGAAAGGCATTGTGATAAGCGTATCCCCGGTATAGTCAGGGGTTAATGGGAGTCGTCCCCGTCCCCCCAGTATACGGCCAGAACCATGGACCCGGTACTTGTGGTTCGGACCCTCTCCAACCAGCCATAATGTTGTGAGAGTGAAATTATGTCTAAGTCCAGCTTTGGTACATTAGAAGCAACTCTGAAACTTAACCTAAGCGTTTTTCGAAGCTACTTTTTAGCTAACTTCTTATAGGAAGGTCTAGGAGCTCTGAAAATGAACGTGCGCGTCTTTCACTCTTCCCGAGAGACTTAGAAGAATTTTGTGATATTTTTTATTAAAATGGTGTATAAGGGTATATATATAAATATATTTTATGCACTGTATATGAGCTGGCGATTTCTAAGTCTGTGGTTCCGATTGGGGGTAACCAGGCTCACTAATAAAGTTCAAGCCACTTGGCTGCCAGAATGCCCTGTTTCATCACAGACCAGAAAGGCATTGTGATAAGCGTATCCCCGGTATAGTCAGGGGTTAATGGGAGTCGTCCCCGTCCCCCCAGTATACGGCCAGAACCATGGACCCGGTACTTGTGGTTCGGACTGTCTCCAACCAGCCATAATGTTGTGAGAGTGAAATTATGTCTAAGTCCAGCTTTGGTACATTAGAAGCAACTCTGAAACTTAACCTAAGCGTTTTTCGAAGCTACTTTTTGGCTAACTTCTTATAGGAAGGTCTAGGAGCTCTGAAAATGAACGTGCGCGTCTTTCACTCTTCCCGAGGGACTTAGAAGAATTTTGTGATATTTTTTATTAAAATGGTGTATAAGGGTATATATATAAATATATTTTATGCACTGTATATGAGCTGGCGATTTCTAAGTCTGTGGTTCCGAGAGGGGGTAACCAGGCTCACTAATAAAGGTCAAGCCACTTGGCTGCCAGAATGCCCTGCTTCAGCACAGACCAGAAAGGCATTGTGATAAGCGTATCCCCGGTATAGTCAGGGGTTAATGGGAGTCGTCCCCGTCCCCCCAGTATACGGCCAGAACCATGGACCCGGTACTTGTGGTTCGGACCCTCTCCAACCAGCCATAATGTTGTGAGAGTGAAATTATGTCTAAGTCCAGCTTTGGTACATTAGAAGCAACTCTGAAACTTAACCTAAGCGTTTTTCGAAGCTACTTTTTAGCTAACTTCTTATAGGAAGGTCTAGGAGCTCTGAAAATGAACGTGCGCGTCTTTCACTCTTCCCGAGAGACTTAGAAGAATTTTGTGATATTTTTTATTAAAATGGTGAATAAGGGTATATATATATAAATATATTTTATGCACTGTATATGAGCTGGCGATTTCTAAGTCTGTGGTTCCGAGAGGGGGTAACCAGGCTCACTAATAAAGGTCAAGCCACTTGGCTGCCAGAATGCCCTGCTTCAGCACAGACCAGAAAGGCATTGTGATAAGCGTATCCCCGGTATAGTCAGGGGTTAATGGGAGTCGTCCCCGTCCCCCCAGTATACGGCCAGAACCATGGACCCGGTACTTGTGGTTCGGACCCTCTCCAACCAGCCATAATGTTCTGAGAGTGAAATTATGTCTAAGTCCAGCTTTGGTACATTAGAAGCAACTCTGAAACTTAACCTAAGTGTTTTTCGAAGCTACTTTTTGGCTAACTTCTTATAGGAAGGTCTAGGAGCTCTGAAAATGAACGTGCGCGTCTTTCACTCTTCCCGAGGGACTTAGAAGAATTTTGTGATATTTTTTATTAAAATGGTGTATAAGGGTATATATATAAATATATTTTATGCACTGTATATGAGCTGGCGATTTCTAAGTCTGTGGTTCCGAGAGGGGGTAACCAGGCTCACTAATAAAGGTCAAGCCACTTGGCTGCCAGAATGCCCTGCTTCAGCACAGACCAGAAAGGCATTGTGATAAGCGTATCCCCGGTATAGTCAGGGGTTAATGGGAGTCGTCCCCGTCCCCCCAGTATACGGCCAGAACCATGGACCCGGTACTTGTGGTTCGGACCCTCTCCAACCAGCCATAATGTTGTGAGAGTGAAATTATGTCTAAGTCCAGCTTTGGTACATTAGAAGCAACTCTGAAACTTAACCTAAGCGTTTTTCGAAGCTACTTTTTAGCTAACTTCTTATAGGAAGGTCTAGGAGCTCTGAAAATGAACGTGCGCGTCTTTCACTCTTCCCGAGGGACTTAGAAGAATTTTGTGATATTTTTTATTAAAATGGTGTATAAGGGTATATATATATAAATATATTTTATGCACTGTATATGAGCTGGCGATTTCTAAGTCTGTGGTTCCGAGAGGGGGTAACCAGGCTCACTAATAAAGGTCAAGCCACTTGGCTGCCAGAATGCCCTGCTTCAGCACAGACCAGAAAGGCATTGTGATAAGCGTATCCCCGGTATAGTCAGGGGTTAATGGGAGTCGTCCCCGTCCCCCCAGTATACGGCCAGAACCATGGACCCGGTACTTGTGGTTCGGACTGTCTCCAACCAGCCATAATGTTGTGAGAGTGAAATTATGTCTAAGTCCAGCTTTGGTACATTAGAAGCAACTCTGAAACTTAACCTAAGCGTTTTTCGAAGCTACTTTTTGGCTAACTTCTTATAGGAAGGTCTAGGAGCTCTGAAAATGAACGTGCGCGTCTTTCACTCTTCCCGAGGGACTTAGAAGAATTTTGTGATATTTTTTATTAAAATGGTGTATAAGGGTATATATATAAATATATTTTATGCACTGTATATGAGCTGGCGATTTCTAAGTCTGTGGTTCCGAGAGGGGGTAACCAGGCTCACTAATAAAGGTCAAGCCACTTGGCTGCCAGAATGCCCTGCTTCAGCACAGACCAGAAAGGCATTGTGATAAGCGTATCCCCGGTATAGTCAGGGGTTAATGGGAGTCGTCCCCGTCCCCCCAGTATACGGCCAGAACCATGGACCCGGTACTTGTGGTTCGGACCCTCTCCAACCAGCCATAATGTTGTGAGAGTGAAATTATGTCTAAGTCCAGCTTTGGTACATTAGAAGCAACTCTGAAACTTAACCTAAGCGTTTTTCGAAGCTACTTTTTAGCTAACTTCTTATAGGAAGGTCTAGGAGCTCTGAAAATGAACGTGCGCGTCTTTCACTCTTCCCGAGAGACTTAGAAGAATTTTGTGATATTTTTTATTAAAATGGTGTATAAGGGTATATATATAAATATATTTTATGCACTGTATATGAGCTGGCGATTTCTAAGTCTGTGGTTCCGAGAGGGGGTAACCAGGCTCACTAATAAAGGTCAAGCCACTTGGCTGCCAGAATGCCCTGCTTCAGCACAGACCAGAAAGGCATTGTGATAAGCGTATCCCCGGTATAGTCAGGGGTTAATGGGAGTCGTCCCCGTCCCCCCAGTATACGGCCAGAACCATGGACCCGGTACTTGTGGTTCGGACCCTCTCCAACCAGCCATAATGTTGTGAGAGTGAAATTATGTCTAAGTCCAGCTTTGGTACATTAGAAGCAACTCTGAAACTTAACCTAAGCGTTTTTCGAAGCTACTTTTTAGCTAACTTCTTATAGGAAGGTCTAGGAGCTCTGAAAATGAACGTGCGCGTCTTTCACTCTTCCCGAGAGACTTAGAAGAATTTTGTGATATTTTTTATTAAAATGGTGTATAAGGGTATATATATAAATATATTTTATGCACTGTATATGAGCTGGCGATTTCTAAGTCTGTGGTTCCGATTGGGGGTAACCAGGCTCACTAATAAAGTTCAAGCCACTTGGCTGCCAGAATGCCCTGTTTCATCACAGACCAGAAAGGCATTGTGATAAGCGTATCCCCGGTATAGTCAGGGGTTAATGGGAGTCGTCCCCGTCCCCCCAGTATACGGCCAGAACCATGGACCCGGTACTTGTGGTTCGGACTGTCTCCAACCAGCCATAATGTTGTGAGAGTGAAATTATGTCTAAGTCCAGCTTTGGTACATTAGAAGCAACTCTGAAACTTAACCTAAGCGTTTTTCGAAGCTACTTTTTGGCTAACTTCTTATAGGAAGGTCTAGGAGCTCTGAAAATGAACGTGCGCGTCTTTCACTCTTCCCGAGGGACTTAGAAGAATTTTGTGATATTTTTTATTAAAATGGTGTATAAGGGTATATATATAAATATATTTTATGCACTGTATATGAGCTGGCGATTTCTAAGTCTGTGGTTCCGAGAGGGGGTAACCAGGCTCACTAATAAAGGTCAAGCCACTTGGCTGCCAGAATGCCCTGCTTCAGCACAAACCAGAAAGGCATTGTGATAAGCGTATCCCCGGTATAGTCAGGGGTTAATGGGAGTCGTCCCCGTCCCCCCAGTATACGGCCAGAACCATGGACCCGGTACTTGTGGTTCGGACCCTCTCCAACCAGCCATAATGTTGTGAGAGTGAAATTATGTCTAAGTCCAGCTTTGGTACATTAGAAGCAACTCTGAAACTTAACCTAAGCGTTTTTCGAAGCTACTTTTTAGCTAACTTCTTATAGGAAGGTCTAGGAGCTCTGAAAATGAACGTGCGCGTCTTTCACTCTTCCCGAGAGACTTAGAAGAATTTTGTGATATTTTTTATTAAAATGGTGTATAAGGGTATATATATATAAATATATTTTATGCACTGTATATGAGCTGGCGATTTCTAAGTCTGTGGTTCCGAGAGGGGGTAACCAGGCTCACTAATAAAGGTCAAGCCACTTGGCTGCCAGAATGCCCTGCTTCAGCACAGACCAGAAAGGCATTGTGATAAGCGTATCCCCGGTATAGTCAGGGGTTAATGGGAGTCGTCCCCGTCCCCCCAGTATACGGCCAGAACCATGGACCCGGTACTTGTGGTTCGGACCCTCTCCAACCAGCCATAATGTTCTGAGAGTGAAATTATGTCTAAGTCCAGCTTTGGTACATTAGAAGCAACTCTGAAACTTAACCTAAGTGTTTTTCGAAGCTACTTTTTGGCTAACTTCTTATAGGAAGGTCTAGGAGCTCTGAAAATGAACGTGCGCGTCTTTCACTCTTCCCGAGGGACTTAGAAGAATTTTGTGATATTTTTTATTAAAATGGTGTATAAGGGTATATATATAAATATATTTTATGCACTGTATATGAGCTGGCGATTTCTAAGTCTGTGGTTCCGAGAGGGGGTAACCAGGCTCACTAATAAAGGTCAAGCCACTTGGCTGCCAGAATGCCCTGCTTCAGCACAGACCAGAAAGGCATTGTGATAAGCGTATCCCCGGTATAGTCAGGGGTTAATGGGAGTCGTCCCCGTCCCCCCAGTATACGGCCAGAACCATGGACCCGGTACTTGTGGTTCGGACCCTCTCCAACCAGCCATAATGTTGTGAGAGTGAAATTATGTCTAAGTCCAGCTTTGGTACATTAGAAGCAACTCTGAAACTTAACCTAAGCGTTTTTCGAAGCTACTTTTTAGCTAACTTCTTATAGGAAGGTCTAGGAGCTCTGAAAATGAACGTGCGCGTCTTTCACTCTTCCCGAGGGACTTAGAAGAATTTTGTGATATTTTTTATTAAAATGGTGTATAAGGGTATATATATATAAATATATTTTATGCACTGTATATGAGCTGGCGATTTCTAAGTCTGTGGTTCCGAGAGGGGGTAACCAGGCTCACTAATAAAGGTCAAGCCACTTGGCTGCCAGAATGCCCTGCTTCAGCACAGACCAGAAAGGCATTGTGATAAGCGTATCCCCGGTATAGTCAGGGGTTAATGGGAGTCGTCCCCGTCCCCCCAGTATACGGCCAGAACCATGGACCCGGTACTTGTGGTTCGGACTGTCTCCAACCAGCCATAATGTTGTGAGAGTGAAATTATGTCTAAGTCCAGCTTTGGTACATTAGAAGCAACTCTGAAACTTAACCTAAGCGTTTTTCGAAGCTACTTTTTGGCTAACTTCTTATAGGAAGGTCTAGGAGCTCTGAAAATGAACGTGCGCGTCTTTCACTCTTCCCGAGGGACTTAGAAGAATTTTGTGATATTTTTTATTAAAATGGTGTATAAGGGTATATATATAAATATATTTTATGCACTGTATATGAGCTGGCGATTTCTAAGTCTGTGGTTCCGAGAGGGGGTAACCAGGCTCACTAATAAAGGTCAAGCCACTTGGCTGCCAGAATGCCCTGCTTCAGCACAGACCAGAAAGGCATTGTGATAAGCGTATCCCCGGTATAGTCAGGGGTTAATGGGAGTCGTCCCCGTCCCCCCAGTATACGGCCAGAACCATGGACCCGGTACTTGTGGTTCGGACCCTCTCCAACCAGCCATAATGTTGTGAGAGTGAAATTATGTCTAAGTCCAGCTTTGGTACATTAGAAGCAACTCTGAAACTTAACCTAAGCGTTTTTCGAAGCTACTTTTTAGCTAACTTCTTATAGGAAGGTCTAGGAGCTCTGAAAATGAACGTGCGCGTCTTTCACTCTTCCCGAGAGACTTAGAAGAATTTTGTGATATTTTTTATTAAAATGGTGTATAAGGGTATATATATAAATATATTTTATGCACTGTATATGAGCTGGCGATTTCTAAGTCTGTGGTTCCGATTGGGGGTAACCAGGCTCACTAATAAAGGTCAAGCCACTTGGCTGCCAGAATGCCCTGTTTCATCACAGACCAGAAAGGCATTGTGATAAGCGTATCCCCGGTATAGTCAGGGGTTAATGGGAGTCGTCCCCGTCCCCCCAGTATACGGCCAGAACCATGGACCCGGTACTTGTGGTTCGGACCCTCTCCAACCAGCCATAATGTTGTGAGAGTGAAATTATGTCTAAGTCCAGCTTTGGTACATTAGAAGCAACTCTGAAACTTAACCTAAGCGTTTTTCGAAGCTACTTTTTGGCTAACTTCTTATAGGAAGGTCTAGGAGCTCTGAAAATGAACGTGCGCGTCTTTCACTCTTCCCGAGGGACTTAGAAGAATTTTGTGATATTTTTTATTAAAATGGTGTATAAGGGTATATATATATATATATAAATATATTTTATGCACTGTATATGAGCTGGCGATTTCTAAGTCTGTGGTTCCGAGAGGGGGTAACCAGGCTCACTAATAAAGGTCAAGCCACTTGGCTGCCAGAATGCCCTGCTTCAGCACAGACCAGAAAGGCATTGTGATAAGCGTATCTCCGGTATAGTCAGGGGTTAATGGGAGTCGTCCCCGTCCCCCCAGTATACGGCCAGAACCATGGACCCGGTACTTGTGGTTCGGACTGTCTCCAACCAGCCATAATGTTGTGAGAGTGAAATTATGTCTAAGTCCAGCTTTGGTACATTAGAAGCAACTCTGAAACTTAACCTAAGCGTTTTTCGAAGCTACTTTTTGGCTAACTTCTTATAGGAAGGTCTAGGAGCTCTGAAAATGAACGTGCGCGTCTTTCACTCTTCCCGAGGGACTTAGAAGAATTTTGTGATATTTTTTATTAAAATGGTGTATAAGGGTATATATATAAATATATTTTATGCACTGTATATGAGCTGGCGATTTCTAAGTCTGTGGTTCCGAGAGGGGGTAACCAGGCTCACTAATAAAGGTCAAGCCACTTGGCTGCCAGAATGCCCTGCTTCAGCACAGACCAGAAAGGCATTGTGATAAGCGTATCCCCGGTATAGTCAGGGGTTAATGGGAGTCGTCCCCGTCCCCCCAGTATACGGCCAGAACCATGGACCCGGTACTTGTGGTTCGGACCCTCTCCAACCAGCCATAATGTTGTGAGAGTGAAATTATGTCTAAGTCCAGCTTTGGTACATTAGAAGCAACTCTGAAACTTAACCTAAGTGTTTTTCGAAGCTACTTTTTGGCTAACTTCTTATAGGAAGGTCTAGGAGCTCTGAAAATGAACGTGCGCGTCTTTCACTCTTCCCGAGGGACTTAGAAGAATTTTGTGATATTTTTTATTAAAATGGTGTATAAGGGTATATATATAAATATATTTTATGCACTGTATATGAGCTGGCGATTTCTAAGTCTGTGGTTCCGAGAGGGGGTAACCAGGCTCACTAATAAAGGTCAAGCCACTTGGCTGCCAGAATGCCCTGCTTCAGCACAGACCAGAAAGGCATTGTGATAAGCGTATCCCCGGTATAGTCAGGGGTTAATGGGAGTCGTCCCCGTCCCCCCAGTATACGGCCAGAACCATGGACCCGGTACTTGTGGTTCGGACCCTCTCCAACCAGCCATAATGTTGTGAGAGTGAAATTATGTCTAAGTCCAGCTTTGGTACATTAGAAGCAACTCTGAAACTTAACCTAAGCGTTTTTCGAAGCTACTTTTTAGCTAACTTCTTATAGGAAGGTCTAGGAGCTCTGAAAATGAACGTGCGCGTCTTTCACTCTTCCCGAGGGACTTAGAAGAATTTTGTGATATTTTTTATTAAAATGGTGTATAAGGGTATATATATAAATATATTTTATGCACTGTATATGAGCTGGCGATTTCTAAGTCTGTGGTTCCGAGAGGGGGTAACCAGGCTCACTAATAAAGGTCAAGCCACTTGGCTGCCAGAATGCCCTGCTTCAGCACAGACCAGAAAGGCATTGTGATAAGCGTATCCCCGGTATAGTCAGGGGTTAATGGGAGTCGTCCCCGTCCCCCCAGTATACGGCCAGAACCATGGACCCGGTACTTGTGGTTCGGACTGTCTCCAACCAGCCATAATGTTGTGAGAGTGAAATTATGTCTAAGTCCAGCTTTGGTACATTAGAAGCAACTCTGAAACTTAACCTAAGCGTTTTTCGAAGCTACTTTTTGGCTAACTTCTTATAGGAAGGTCTAGGAGCTCTGAAAATGAACGTGCGCGTCTTTCACTCTTCCCGAGGGACTTAGAAGAATTTTGTGATATTTTTTATTAAAATGGTGTATAAGGGTATATATATAAATATATTTTATGCACTGTATATGAGCTGGCGATTTCTAAGTCTGTGGTTCCGAGAGGGGGTAACCAGGCTCACTAATAAAGGTCAAGCCACTTGGCTGCCAGAATGCCCTGCTTCAGCACAGACCAGAAAGGCATTGTGATAAGCGTATCCCCGGTATAGTCAGGGGTTAATGGGAGTCGTCCCCGTCCCCCCAGTATACGGCCAGAACCATGGACCCGGTACTTGTGGTTCGGACCCTCTCCAACCAGCCATAATGTTGTGAGAGTGAAATTATATCTAAGTCCAGCTTTGGTACATTAGAAGCAACTCTGAAACTTAACCTAAGCGTTTTTCGAAGCTACTTTTTGGCTAACTTCTTATAGGAAGGTCTAAGAGCTCTGAAAATGAACGTGCGCGTCTTTCACTCTTCCCGAGGGACTTAGAAGAATTTTGTGATATTTTTTATTAAAATGGTGTATAAGGGTATATATATAAATATATTTTATGCACTGTATATGAGCTGGCGATTTCTAAGTCTGTGGTTCCGAGAGGGGGTAACCAGGCTCACTAATAAAGGTCAAGCCACTTGGCTGCCAGAATGCCCTGCTTCAGCACAGACCAGAAAGGCATTGTGATAAGCGTATCCCCGATATAGTCAGGGGTTAATGGGAGTCGTCCCCGTCCCCCCAGTATACGGCCAGAACCATGGACCCGGTACTTGTGGTTCGGACCCTCTCCAACCAGCCATAATGTTGTGAGAGTGAAATTATGTCTAAGTCCAGCTTTGGTACATTAGAAGCAACTCTGAAACTTAACCTAAGCGTTTTTCGAAGCTACTTTTTAGCTAACTTCTTATAGGAAGGTCTAGGAGCTCTGAAAATGAACGTGCGCGTCTTTCACTCTTCCCGAGAGACTTAGAAGAATTTTGTGATATTTTTTATTAAAATGGTGTATAAGGGTATATATATAAATATATTTTATGCACTGTATATGAGCTGGCGATTTCTAAGTCTGTGGTTCCGAGAGGGGGTAACCAGGCTCACTAATAAAGGTCAAGCCACTTGGCTGCCAGAATGCCCTGCTTCAGCACAGACCAGAAAGGCATTGTGATAAGCGTATCCCCGGTATAGTCAGGGGTTAATGGGAGTCGTCCCCGTCCCCCCAGTATACGGCCAGAACCATGGACCCGGTACTTGTGGTTCGGACTGTCTCCAACCAGCCATAATGTTGTGAGAGTGAAATTATGTCTAAGTCCAGCTTTGGTACATTAGAAGCAACTCTGAAACTTAACCTAAGCGTTTTTCGAAGCTACTTTTTGGCTAACTTCTTATAGGAAGGTCTAGGAGCTCTGAAAATGAACGTGCGCGTCTTTCACTCTTCCCGAGGGACTTAGAAGAATTTTGTGATATTTTTTATTAAAATGGTGTATAAGGGTATATATATAAATATATTTTATGCACTGTATATGAGCTGGCGATTTCTAAGTCTGTGGTTCCGAGAGGGGGTAACCAGGCTCACTAATAAAGGTCAAGCCACTTGGCTGCCAGAATGCCCTGCTTCAGCACAGACCAGAAAGGCATTGTGATAAGCGTATCCCCGGTATAGTCAGGGGTTAATGGGAGTCGTCCCCGTCCCCCCAGTATACGGCCAGAACCATGGACCCGGTACTTGTGGTTCGGACTGTCTCCAACCAGCCATAATGTTGTGAGAGTGAAATTATGTCTAAGTCCAGCTTTGGTACATTAGAAGCAACTCTGAAACTTAACCTAAGCGTTTTTCGAAGCTACTTTTTGGCTAACTTCTTATAGGAAGGTCTAGGAGCTCTGAAAATGAACGTGCGCGTCTTTCACTCTTCCCGAGGGACTTAGAAGAATTTTGTGATATTTTTTATTAAAATGGTGTATAAGGGTATATATATAAATATATTTTATGCACTGTATATGAGCTGGCGATTTCTAAGTCTGTGGTTCCGAGAGGGGGTAACCAGGCTCACTAATAAAGGTCAAGCCACTTGGCTGCCAGAATGCCCTGCTTCAGCACAGACCAGAAAGGCATTGTGATAAGCGTATCCCCGGTATAGTCAGGGGTTAATGGGAGTCGTCCCCGTCCCCCCAGTATACGGCCAGAACCATGGACCCTGTACTTGTGGTTCGGACCCTCTCCAACCAGCCATAATGTTGTGAGAGTGAAATTATATCTAAGTCCAGCTTTGGTACATTAGAAGCAACTCTGAAACTTAACCTAAGCGTTTTTCGAAGCTACTTTTTGGCTAACTTCTTATAGGAAGGTCTAGGAGCTCTGAAAATGAACGTGCGCGTCTTCCACTCTTCCCGAGGGACTTAGAAGAATTTTGTGATATTTTTTTATTAAAATGGTGTATAAGGGTATATATATAAATATATTTTATGCACTGTATATGAGCTGGCGATTTCTAAGTCTGTGGTTCCGAGAGGGGGTAACCAGGCTCACTAATAAAGGTCAAGCCACTTGCCTGCCAGAATGCCCTGCTTCAGCACAGACCAGAAAGGCATTGTGATAAGCGTATCCCCGGTATAGTCAGGGGTTAATGGGAGTCGTCCCCGTCCCCCCAGTATACGGCCAGAACCATGGACCCTGTACTTGTGGTTCGGACCCTCTCCAACCAGCCATAATGTTGTGAGAGTGAAATTATATCTAAGTCCAGCTTTGGTACATTAGAAGCAACTCTGAAACTTAACCTAAGCGTTTTTCGAAGCTACTTTTTGGCTAACTTCTTATAGGAAGGTCTAGGAGCTCTGAAAATGAACGTGCGCGTCTTCCACTCTTCCCGAGGGACTTAGAAGAATTTTGTGATATTTTTTTATTAAAATGGTGTATAAGGGTATATATATAAATATATTTTATGCACTGTATATGAGCTGGCGATTTCTAAGTCTGTGGTTCCGAGAGGGGGTAACCAGGCTCACTAATAAAGGTCAAGCCACTTGCCTGCCAGAATGCCCTGCTTCAGCACAGACCAGAAAGGCATTGTGATAAGCGTATCCCCGGTATAGTTAGGGGTTAATGGGAGTCGTCCCCGTCCCCCCAGTATACGGCCAGAACCATGGACCCGGTACTTGTGGTTCGGACCCTCTCCAACCAGCCATAATGTTGTGAGAGTGAAATTATATCTAAGTCCAGCTTTGGTACATTAGAAGCAACTCTGAAACTTAACCTAAGCGTTTTTCGAAGCTACTTTTTGGCTAACTTCTTATAGGAAGGTCTAAGAGCTCTGAAAATGAACGTGCGCGTCTTTCACTCTTCCCGAGGGACTTAGAAGAATTTTGTGATATTTTTTATTAAAATGGTGTATAAGGGTATATATATAAATATATTTTATGCACTGTATATGAGCTGGCGATTTCTAAGTCTGTGGTTCCGAGAGGGGGTAACCAGGCTCACTAATAAAGGTCAAGCCACTTGGCTGCCAGAATGCCCTGCTTCAGCACAGACCAGAAAGGCATTGTGATAAGCGTATCCCCGGTATAGTCAGGGGTTAATGGGAGTCGTCCCCGTCCCCCCAGTATACGGCCAGAACCATGGACCCGGTACTTGTGGTTCGGACTGTCTCCAACCAGCCATAATGTTGTGAGAGTGAAATTATGTCTAAGTCCAGCTTTGGTACATTAGAAGCAACTCTGAAACTTAACCTAAGCGTTTTTCGAAGCTACTTTTTGGCTAACTTCTTATAGGAAGGTCTAGGAGCTCTGAAAATGAACGTGCGCGTCTTTCACTCTTCCCGAGGGACTTAGAAGAATTTTGTGATATTTTTTATTAAAATGGTGTATAAGGGTATATATATAAATATATTTTATGCACTGTATATGAGCTGGCGATTTCTAAGTCTGTGGTTCCGAGAGGGGGTAACCAGGCTCACTAATAAAGGTCAAGCCACTTGGCTGCCAGAATGCCCTGCTTCAGCACAGACCAGAAAGGCATTGTGATAAGCGTATCCCCGGTATAGTCAGGGGTTAATGGGAGTCGTCCCCGTCCCCCCAGTATACGGCCAGAACCATGGACCCTGTACTTGTGGTTCGGACCCTCTCCAACCAGCCATAATGTTGTGAGAGTGAAATTATATCTAAGTCCAGCTTTGGTACATTAGAAGCAACTCTGAAACTTAACCTAAGCGTTTTTCGAAGCTACTTTTTGGCTAACTTCTTATAGGAAGGTCTAGGAGCTCTGAAAATGAACGTGCGCGTCTTTCACTCTTCCCGAGAGACTTAGAAGAATTTTGTGATATTTTTTATTAAAATGGTGTATAAGGGTATATATATAAATATATTTTATGCACTGTATATGAGCTGGCGATTTCTAAGTCTGTGGTTCCGAGAGGGGGTAACCAGGCTCACTAATAAAGGTCAAGCAACTTGGCTGCCAGAATGCCCTGCTTCAGCACAGACCAGAAAGGCATTGTGATAAGCGTATCCCCGGTATAGTCAGGGGTTAAAGGGAGTCGTCCCCGTCCCCCCAGTATACGGCCAGAACCATGGACCCGGTACTTGTGGTTCGGACTGTCTCCAACCAGCCATAATGTTGTGAGAGTGAAATTATGTCTAAGTCCAGCTTTGGTACATTAGAAGCAACTCTGAAACTTAACCTAAGCGTTTTTCGAAGCTACTTTTTGGCTAACTTCTTATAGGAAGGTCTAGGAGCTCTGAAAATGAACGTGCGCGTCTTTCACTCTTCCCGAGGGACTTAGAAGAATTTTGTGATATTTTTTTATTAAAATGGTGTATAAGGGTATATATATAAATATATTTTATGCACTGTATATGAGCTGGCGATTTCTAAGTCTGTGGTTCCGAGAGGGGGTAACCAGGCTCACTAATAAAGGTCAAGCCACTTGCCTGCCAGAATGCCCTGCTTCAGCACAGACCAGAAAGGCATTGTGATAAGCGTATCCCCGGTATAGTCAGGGGTTAATGGGAGTCGTCCCCGTCCCCCCAGTATACGGCCAGAACCATGGACCCGGTACTTGTGGTTCGGACCCTCTCCAACCAGCCATAATGTTGTGAGAGTGAAATTATATCTAAGTCCAGCTTTGGTACATTAGAAGCAACTCTGAAACTTAACCTAAGCGTTTTTCGAAGCTACTTTTTGGCTAACTTCTTATAGGAAGGTCTAAGAGCTCTGAAAATGAACGTGCGCGTCTTTCACTCTTCCCGAGGGACTTAGAAGAATTTTGTGATATTTTTTATTAAAATGGTGTATAAGGGTATATATATAAATATATTTTATGCACTGTATATGAGCTGGCGATTTCTAAGTCTGTGGTTCCGAGAGGGGGTAACCAGGCTCACTAATAAAGGTCAAGCCACTTGGCTGCCAGAATGCCCTGCTTCAGCACAGACCAGAAAGGCATTGTGATAAGCGTATCCCCGATATAGTCAGGGGTTAATGGGAGTCGTCCCCGTCCCCCCAGTATACGGCCAGAACCATGGACCCGGTACTTGTGGTTCGGACCCTCTCCAACCAGCCATAATGTTGTGAGAGTGAAATTATGTCTAAGTCCAGCTTTGGTACATTAGAAGCAACTCTGAAACTTAACCTAAGCGTTTTTCGAAGCTACTTTTTAGCTAACTTCTTATAGGAAGGTCTAGGAGCTCTGAAAATGAACGTGCGCGTCTTTCACTCTTCCCGAGAGACTTAGAAGAATTTTGTGATATTTTTTATTAAAATGGTGTATAAGGGTATATATATAAATATATTTTATGCACTGTATATGAGCTGGCGATTTCTAAGTCTGTGGTTCCGAGAGGGGGTAACCAGGCTCACTAATAAAGGTCAAGCCACTTGCCTGCCAGAATGCCCTGCTTCAGCACAGACCAGAAAGGCATTGTGATAAGCGTATCCCCGGTATAGTCAGGGGTTAATGGGAGTCGTCCCCGTCCCCCCAGTATACGGCCAGAACCATGGACCCGGTACTTGTGGTTCGGACCCTCTCCAACCAGCCATAATGTTGTGAGAGTGAAATTATATCTAAGTCCAGCTTTGGTACATTAGAAGCAACTCTGAAACTTAACCTAAGCGTTTTTCGAAGCTACATTTTGGCTAACTTCTTATAGGAAGGTCTAAGAGCTCTGAAAATGAACGTGCGCGTCTTTCACTCTTCCCGAGGGACTTAGAAGAATTTTGTGATATTTTTTATTAAAATGGTGTATAAGGGTATATATATAAATATATTTTATGCACTGTATATGAGCTGGCGATTTCTAAGTCTGTGGTTCCGAGAGGGGGTAACCAGGCTCACTAATAAAGGTCAAGCCACTTGGCTGCCAGAATGCCCTGCTTCAGCACAGACCAGAAAGGCATTGTGATAAGCGTATCCCCGATATAGTCAGGGGTTAATGGGAGTCGTCCCCGTCCCCCCAGTATACGGCCAGAACCATGGACCCGGTACTTGTGGTTCGGACCCTCTCCAACCAGCCATAATGTTGTGAGAGTGAAATTATGTCTAAGTCCAGCTTTGGTACATTAGAAGCAACTCTGAAACTTAACCTAAGCGTTTTTCGAAGCTACTTTTTAGCTAACTTCTTATAGGAAGGTCTAGGAGCTCTGAAAATGAACGTGCGCGTCTTTCACTCTTCCCGAGAGACTTAGAAGAATGTTGTGATATTTTTTATTAAAATGGTGTATAAGGGTATATATATAAATATATTTTATGCACTGTATATGAGCTGGCGATTTCTAAGTCTGTGGTTCCGAGAGGGGGTAACCAGGCTCACTAATAAAGGTCAAGCCACTTGGCTGCCAGAATGCCCTGCTTCAGCACAGACCAGAAAGGCATTGTGATAAGCGTATCCCCGGTATAGTCAGGGGTTAATGGGAGTCGTCCCCGTCCCCCCAGTATACGGCCAGAACCATGGACCCGGTACTTGTGGTTCGGACTGTCTCCAACCAGCCATAATGTTGTGAGAGTGAAATTATGTCTAAGTCCAGCTTTGGTACATTAGAAGCAACTCTGAAACTTAACCTAAGCGTTTTTCGAAGCTACTTTTTAGCTAACTTCTTATAGGAAGGTCTAGGAGCTCTGAAAATGAACGTGCGCGTCTTTCTCTCTTCCCGAGAGACTTAGAAGAATTTTGTGATATTTTTTATTAAAATGGTGTATAAGGGTATATATATAAATATATTTTATGCACTGTATATGAGCTGGCGATTTCTAAGTCTGTGGTTCCGAGAGGGGGTAACCAGGCTCACTAATAAAGGTCAAGCCACTTGCCTGCCAGAATGCCCTGCTTCAGCACAGACCAGAAAGGCATTGTGATAAGCGTATCCCCGGTATAGTCAGGGGTTAATGGGAGTCGTCCCCGTCCCCCCAGTATACGGCCAGAACCATGGACCCGGTACTTGTGGTTCGGACCCTCTCCAACCAGCCATAATGTTGTGAGAGTGAAATTATATCTAAGTCCAGCTTTGGTACATTAGAAGCAACTCTGAAACTTAACCTAAGCGTTTTTCGAAGCTACATTTTGGCTAACTTCTTATAGGAAGGTCTAGGAGCTCTGAAAATGAACGTGCGCGTCTTTCACTCTTCCCGAGAGACTTAGAAGAATTTTGTGATATTTTTTATTAAAATGGTGTATAAGGGTATATATATAAATATATTTTATGCACTGTATATGAGCTGGCGATTTCTAAGTCTGTGGTTCCGAGAGGGGGTAACCAGGCTCACTAATAAAGGTCAAGCCACTTGGCTGCCAGAATGCCCTGCTTCAGCACAGACCAGAAAGGCATTGTGATAAGCGTATCCCCGGTATAGTCAGGGGTTAATGGGAGTCGTCCCCGTCCCCCCAGTATACGGCCAGAACCATGGACCCGGTACTTGTGGTTCGGACTGTCTCCAACCAGCCATAATGTTGTGAGAGTGAAATTATGTCTAAGTCCAGCTTTGGTACATTAGAAGCAACTCTGAAACTTAACCTAAGCGTTTTTCGAAGCTACTTTTTAGCTAACTTCTTATAGGAAGGTCTAGGAGCTCTGAAAATGAACGTGCGCGTCTTTCTCTCTTCCCGAGAGACTTAGAAGAATTTTGTGATATTTTTTATTAAAATGGTGTATAAGGGTATATATATAAATATATTTTATGCACTGTATATGAGCTGGCGATTTCTAAGTCTGTGGTTCCGAGAGGGGGTAACCAGGCTCACTAATAAAGGTCAAGCCACTTGCCTGCCAGAATGCCCTGCTTCAGCACAGACCAGAAAGGCATTGTGATAAGCGTATCCCCGGTATAGTCAGGGGTTAATGGGAGTCGTCCCCGTCCCCCCAGTATACGGCCAGAACCATGGACCCGGTACTTGTGGTTCGGACCCTCTCCAACCAGCCATAATGTTGTGAGAGTGAAATTATATCTAAGTCCAGCTTTGGTACATTAGAAGCAACTCTGAAACTTAACCTAAGCGTTTTTCGAAGCTACATTTTGGCTAACTTCTTATAGGAAGGTCTAAGAGCTCTGAAAATGAACGTGCGCGTCTTTCACTCTTCCCGAGGGACTTAGAAGAATTTTGTGATATTTTTTATTAAAATGGTGTATAAGGGTATATATATAAATATATTTTATGCACTGTATATGAGCTGGCGATTTCTAAGTCTGTGGTTCCGAGAGGGGGTAACCAGGCTCACTAATAAAGGTCAAGCCACTTGGCTGCCAGAATGCCCTGCTTCAGCACAGACCAGAAAGGCATTGTGATAAGCGTATCCCCGATATAGTCAGGGGTTAATGGGAGTCGTCCCCGTCCCCCCAGTATACGGCCAGAACCATGGACCCGGTACTTGTGGTTCGGACCCTCTCCAACCAGCCATAATGTTGTGAGAGTGAAATTATGTCTAAGTCCAGCTTTGGTACATTAGAAGCAACTCTGAAACTTAACCTAAGCGTTTTTCGAAGCTACTTTTTAGCTAACTTCTTATAGGAAGGTCTAGGAGCTCTGAAAATGAACGTGCGCGTCTTTCACTCTTCCCGAGAGACTTAGAAGAATTTTGTGATATTTTTTATTAAAATGGTGTATAAGGGTATATATATAAATATATTTTATGCACTGTATATGAGCTGGCGATTTCTAAGTCTGTGGTTCCGAGAGGGGGTAACCAGGCTCACTAATAAAGGTCAAGCCACTTGGCTGCCAGAATGCCCTGCTTCAGCACAGACCAGAAAGGCATTGTGATAAGCGTATCCCCGGTATAGTCAGGGGTTAATGGGAGTCGTCCCCGTCCCCCCAGTATACGGCCAGAACCATGGACCCGGTACTTGTGGTTCGGACTGTCTCCAACCAGCCATAATGTTGTGAGAGTGAAATTATGTCTAAGTCCAGCTTTGGTACATTAGAAGCAACTCTGAAACTTAACCTAAGCGTTTTTCGAAGCTACTTTTTGGCTAACTTCTTATAGGAAGGTCTAGGAGCTCTGAAAATGAACGTGCGCGTCTTTCACTCTTCCCGAGGGACTTAGAAGAATTTTGTGATATTTTTTATTAAAATGGTGTATAAGGGTATATATATAAATATATTTTATGCACTGTATATGAGCTGGCGATTTCTAAGTCTGTGGTTCCGAGAGGGGGTAACCAGGCTCACTAATAAAGGTCAAGCCACTTGGCTGCCAGAATGCCCTGCTTCAGCACAGACCAGAAAGGCATTGTGATAAGCGTATCCCCGGTATAGTCAGGGGTTAATGGGAGTCGTCCCCGTCCCCCCAGTATACGGCCAGAACCATGGACCCTGTACTTGTGGTTCGGACCCTCTCCAACCAGCCATAATGTTGTGAGAGTGAAATTATATCTAAGTCCAGCTTTGGTACATTAGAAGCAACTCTGAAACTTAACCTAAGCGTTTTTCGAAGCTACTTTTTGGCTAACTTCTTATAGGAAGGTCTAGGAGCTCTGAAAATGAACGTGCGCGTCTTTCACTCTTCCCGAGAGACTTAGAAGAATTTTGTGATATTTTTTATTAAAATGGTGTATAAGGGTATATATATAAATATATTTTATGCACTGTATATGAGCTGGCGATTTCTAAGTCTGTGGTTCCGAGAGGGGGTAACCAGGCTCACTAATAAAGGTCAAGCAACTTGGCTGCCAGAATGCCCTGCTTCAGCACAGACCAGAAAGGCATTGTGATAAGCGTATCCCCGGTATAGTCAGGGGTTAAAGGGAGTCGTCCCCGTCCCCCCAGTATACGGCCAGAACCATGGACCCGGTACTTGTGGTTCGGACTGTCTCCAACCAGCCATAATGTTGTGAGAGTGAAATTATGTCTAAGTCCAGCTTTGGTACATTAGAAGCAACTCTGAAACTTAACCTAAGCGTTTTTCGAAGCTACTTTTTGGCTAACTTCTTATAGGAAGGTCTAGGAGCTCTGAAAATGAACGTGCGCGTCTTTCACTCTTCCCGAGGGACTTAGAAGAATTTTGTGATATTTTTTTATTAAAATGGTGTATAAGGGTATATATATAAATATATTTTATGCACTGTATATGAGCTGGCGATTTCTAAGTCTGTGGTTCCGAGAGGGGGTAACCAGGCTCACTAATAAAGGTCAAGCCACTTGCCTGCCAGAATGCCCTGCTTCAGCACAGACCAGAAAGGCATTGTGATAAGCGTATCCCCGGTATAGTCAGGGGTTAATGGGAGTCGTCCCCGTCCCCCCAGTATACGGCCAGAACCATGGACCCGGTACTTGTGGTTCGGACCCTCTCCAACCAGCCATAATGTTGTGAGAGTGAAATTATATCTAAGTCCAGCTTTGGTACATTAGAAGCAACTCTGAAACTTAACCTAAGCGTTTTTCGAAGCTACTTTTTGGCTAACTTCTTATAGGAAGGTCTAAGAGCTCTGAAAATGAACGTGCGCGTCTTTCACTCTTCCCGAGGGACTTAGAAGAATTTTGTGATATTTTTTATTAAAATGGTGTATAAGGGTATATATATAAATATATTTTATGCACTGTATATGAGCTGGCGATTTCTAAGTCTGTGGTTCCGAGAGGGGGTAACCAGGCTCACTAATAAAGGTCAAGCCACTTGGCTGCCAGAATGCCCTGCTTCAGCACAGACCAGAAAGGCATTGTGATAAGCGTATCCCCGGTATAGTCAGGGGTTAATGGGAGTCGTCCCCGTCCCCCCAGTATACGGCCAGAACCATGGACCCGGTACTTGTGGTTCGGACTGTCTCCAACCAGCCATAATGTTGTGAGAGTGAAATTATGTCTAAGTCCAGCTTTGGTACATTAGAAGCAACTCTGAAACTTAACCTAAGCGTTTTTCGAAGCTACTTTTTAGCTAACTTCTTATAGGAAGGTCTAGGAGCTCTGAAAATGAACGTGCGCGTCTTTCTCTCTTCCCGAGAGACTTAGAAGAATTTTGTGATATTTTTTATTAAAATGGTGTATAAGGGTATATATATAAATATATTTTATGCACTGTATATGAGCTGGCGATTTCTAAGTCTGTGGTTCCGAGAGGGGGTAACCAGGCTCACTAATAAAGGTCAAGCCACTTGCCTGCCAGAATGCCCTGCTTCAGCACAGACCAGAAAGGCATTGTGATAAGCGTATCCCCGGTATAGTCAGGGGTTAATGGGAGTCGTCCCCGTCCCCCCAGTATACGGCCAGAACCATGGACCCGGTACTTGTGGTTCGGACCCTCTCCAACCAGCCATAATGTTGTGAGAGTGAAATTATATCTAAGTCCAGCTTTGGTACATTAGAAGCAACTCTGAAACTTAACCTAAGCGTTTTTCGAAGCTACATTTTGGCTAACTTCTTATAGGAAGGTCTAAGAGCTCTGAAAATGAACGTGCGCGTCTTTCACTCTTCCCGAGGGACTTAGAAGAATTTTGTGATATTTTTTATTAAAATGGTGTATAAGGGTATATATATAAATATATTTTATGCACTGTATATGAGCTGGCGATTTCTAAGTCTGTGGTTCCGAGAGGGGGTAACCAGGCTCACTAATAAAGGTCAAGCCACTTGGCTGCCAGAATGCCCTGCTTCAGCACAGACCAGAAAGGCATTGTGATAAGCGTATCCCCGATATAGTCAGGGGTTAATGGGAGTCGTCCCCGTCCCCCCAGTATACGGCCAGAACCATGGACCCGGTACTTGTGGTTCGGACCCTCTCCAACCAGCCATAATGTTGTGAGAGTGAAATTATGTCTAAGTCCAGCTTTGGTACATTAGAAGCAACTCTGAAACTTAACCTAAGCGTTTTTCGAAGCTACTTTTTAGCTAACTTCTTATAGGAAGGTCTAGGAGCTCTGAAAATGAACGTGCGCGTCTTTCACTCTTCCCGAGAGACTTAGAAGAATTTTGTGATATTTTTTATTAAAATGGTGTATAAGGGTATATATATAAATATATTTTATGCACTGTATATGAGCTGGCGATTTCTAAGTCTGTGGTTCCGAGAGGGGGTAACCAGGCTCACTAATAAAGGTCAAGCCACTTGGCTGCCAGAATGCCCTGCTTCAGCACAGACCAGAAAGGCATTGTGATAAGCGTATCCCCGGTATAGTCAGGGGTTAATGGGAGTCGTCCCCGTCCCCCCAGTATACGGCCAGAACCATGGACCCGGTACTTGTGGTTCGGACTGTCTCCAACCAGCCATAATGTTGTGAGAGTGAAATTATGTCTAAGTCCAGCTTTGGTACATTAGAAGCAACTCTGAAACTTAACCTAAGCGTTTTTCGAAGCTACTTTTTAGCTAACTTCTTATAGGAAGGTCTAGGAGCTCTGAAAATGAACGTGCGCGTCTTTCTCTCTTCCCGAGAGACTTAGAAGAATTTTGTGATATTTTTTATTAAAATGGTGTATAAGGGTATATATATAAATATATTTTATGCACTGTATATGAGCTGGCGATTTCTAAGTCTGTGGTTCCGAGAGGGGGTAACCAGGCTCACTAATAAAGGTCAAGCCACTTGCCTGCCAGAATGCCCTGCTTCAGCACAGACCAGAAAGGCATTGTGATAAGCGTATCCCCGGTATAGTCAGGGGTTAATGGGAGTCGTCCCCGTCCCCCCAGTATACGGCCAGAACCATGGACCCGGTACTTGTGGTTCGGACCCTCTCCAACCAGCCATAATGTTGTGAGAGTGAAATTATATCTAAGTCCAGCTTTGGTACATCAGAAGCAACTCTGAAACTTAACCTAAGCGTTTTTCGAAGCTACATTTTGGCTAACTTCTTATAGGAAGGTCTAGGAGCTCTGAAAATGAACGTGCGCGTCTTTCACTCTTCCCGAGAGACTTAGAAGAATTTTGTGATATTTTTTATTAAAATGGTGTATAAGGGTATATATATAAATATATTTTATGCACTGTATATGAGCTGGCGATTTCTAAGTCTGTGGTTCCGAGAGGGGGTAACCAGGCTCACTAATAAAGGTCAAGCCACTTGGCTGCCAGAATGCCCTGCTTCAGCACAGACCAGAAAGGCATTGTGATAAGCGTATCCCCGGTATAGTCAGGGGTTAATGGGAGTCGTCCCCGTCCCCCCAGTATACGGCCAGAACCATGGACCCGGTACTTGTGGTTCGGACCCTCTCCAACCAGCCATAATGTTGTGAGAGTGAAATTATGTCTAAGTCCAGCTTTGGTACATTAGAAGCAACTCTGAAACTTAACCTAAGCGTTTTTCGAAGCTACTTTTTAGCTAACTTCTTATAGGAAGGTCTAGGAGCTCTGAAAATGAACGTGCGCGTCTTTCTCTCTTCCCGAGAGACTTAGAAGAATTTTGTGATATTTTTTATTAAAATGGTGTATAAGGGTATATATATAAATATATTTTATGCACTGTATATGAGCTGGCGATTTCTAAGTCTGTGGTTCCGAGAGGGGGTAACCAGGCTCACTAATAAAGGTCAAGCCACTTGCCTGCCAGAATGCCCTGCTTCAGCACAGACCAGAAAGGCATTGTGATAAGCGTATCCCCGGTATAGTCAGGGGTTAATGGGAGTCGTCCCCGTCCCCCCAGTATACGGCCAGAACCATGGACCCGGTACTTGTGGTTCGGACCCTCTCCAACCAGCCATAATGTTGTGAGAGTGAAATTATATCTAAGTCCAGCTTTGGTACATTAGAAGCAACTCTGAAACTTAACCTAAGCGTTTTTCGAAGCTACATTTTGGCTAACTTCTTATAGGAAGGTCTAAGAGCTCTGAAAATGAACGTGCGCGTCTTTCACTCTTCCCGAGGGACTTAGAAGAATTTTGTGATATTTTTTATTAAAATGGTGTATAAGGGTATATATATAAATATATTTTATGCACTGTATATGAGCTGGCGATTTCTAAGTCTGTGGTTCCGAGAGGGGGTAACCAGGCTCACTAATAAAGGTCAAGCCACTTGGCTGCCAGAATGCCCTGCTTCAGCACAGACCAGAAAGGCATTGTGATAAGCGTATCCCCGATATAGTCAGGGGTTAATGGGAGTCGTCCCCGTCCCCCCAGTATACGGCCAGAACCATGGACCCGGTACTTGTGGTTCGGACCCTCTCCAACCAGCCATAATGTTGTGAGAGTGAAATTATGTCTAAGTCCAGCTTTGGTACATTAGAAGCAACTCTGAAACTTAACCTAAGCGTTTTTCGAAGCTACTTTTTAGCTAACTTCTTATACTGTAGGAAGGTCTAGGAGCTCTGAAAATGAACGTGCGCGTCTTTCACTCTTCCCGAGAGACTTAGAAGAATTTTGTGATATTTTTTATTAAAATGGTGTATAAGGGTATATATATAAATATATTTTATGCACTGTATATGAGCTGGCGATTTCTAAGTCTGTGGTTCCGAGAGGGGGTAACCAGGCTCACTAATAAAGGTCAAGCCACTTGGCTGCCAGAATGCCCTGCTTCAGCACAGACCAGAAAGGCATTGTGATAAGCGTATCCCCGGTATAGTCAGGGGTTAATGGGAGTCGTCCCCGTCCCCCCAGTATACGGCCAGAACCATGGACCCGGTACTTGTGGTTCGGACTGTCTCCAACCAGCCATAATGTTGTGAGAGTGAAATTATGTCTAAGTCCAGCTTTGGTACATTAGAAGCAACTCTGAAACTTAACCTAAGCGTTTTTCGAAGCTACTTTTTAGCTAACTTCTTATAGGAAGGTCTAGGAGCTCTGAAAATGAACGTGCGCGTCTTTCTCTCTTCCCGAGAGACTTAGAAGAATTTTGTGATATTTTTTATTAAAATGGTGTATAAGGGTATATATATAAATATATTTTATGCACTGTATATGAGCTGGCGATTTCTAAGTCTGTGGTTCCGAGAGGGGGTAACCAGGCTCACTAATAAAGGTCAAGCCACTTGGCTGCCAGAATGCCCTGCTTCAGCACAGACCAGAAAGGCATTGTGATAAGCGTATCCCCGGTATAGTCAGGGGTTAATGGGAGTCGTCCCCGTCCCCCCAGTATACGGCCAGAACCATGGACCCGGTACTTGTGGTTCGGACTGTCTCCAACCAGCCATAATGTTGTGAGAGTGAAATTATGTCTAAGTCCAGCTTTGGTACATTAGAAGCAACTCTGAAACTTAACCTAAGCGTTTTTCGAAGCTACTTTTTGGCTAACTTCTTATAGGAAGGTCTAGGAGCTTTGAAAATGAACGTGCGCGTCTTTCACTCTTCCCGAGGGACTTAGAAGAATTTTGTGATATTTTTTATTAAAATGGTGTATAAGGGTATATATATAAATATATTTTATGCACTGTATATGAGCTGGCGATTTCTAAGTCTGTGGTTCCGAGAGGGGGTAACCAGGCTCACTAATAAAGGTCAAGCCACTTGGCTGCCAGAATGCCCTGCTTCAGCACAGACCAGAAAGGCATTGTGATAAGCGTATCCCCGGTATAGTCAGGGGTTAATGGGAGTCGTCCCCGTCCCCCCAGTATACGGCCAGAACCATGGACCCTGTACTTGTGGTTCGGACCCTCTCCAACCAGCCATAATGTTGTGAGAGTGAAATTATATCTAAGTCCAGCTTTGGTACATTAGAAGCAACTCTGAAACTTAACCTAAGCGTTTTTCGAAGCTACTTTTTGGCTAACTTCTTATAGGAAGGTCTAGGAGCTCTGAAAATGAACGTGCGCGTCTTTCACTCTTCCCGAGAGACTTAGAAGAATTTTGTGATATTTTTTATTAAAATGGT
Source organism: Ascaphus truei (assembly GCF_040206685.1). Taxonomy (NCBI): domain Eukaryota; kingdom Metazoa; phylum Chordata; class Amphibia; order Anura; family Ascaphidae; genus Ascaphus; species Ascaphus truei. The sequence continues at coordinate 2,780,145 of NC_134493.1, forward strand.
GTATAAGGGTATATATATAAATATATTTTATGCACTGTATATGAGCTGGCGATTTCTAAGTCTGTGGTTCCGAGAGGGGGTAACCAGGCTCACTAATAAAGGTCAAGCCACTTGGCTGCCAGAATGCCCTGCTTCAGCACAGACCAGAAAGGCATTGTGATAAGCGTATCCCCGGTATAGTCAGGGGTTAAAGGGAGTCGTCCCCGTCCCCCCAGTATACGGCCAGAACCATGGACCCGGTACTTGTGGTTCGGACTGTCTCCAACCAGCCATAATGTTGTGAGAGTGAAATTATGTCTAAGTCCAGCTTTGGTACATTAGAAGCAACTCTGAAACTTAACCTAAGCGTTTTTCGAAGCTACTTTTTGGCTAACTTCTTATAGGAAGGTCTAGGAGCTCTGAAAATGAACGTGCGCGTCTTTCACTCTTCCCGAGGGACGTAGAAGAATTTTGTGATATTTTTTTATTAAAATGGTGTATAAGGGTATATATATAAATATATTTTATGCACTGTATATGAGCTGGCGATTTCTAAGTCTGTGGTTCCGAGAGGGGGTAACCAGGCTCACTAATAAAGGTCAAGCCCCTTGGCTGCCAGAATGCCCTGCTTCAGCACAGACCAGAAAGGCATTGTGATAAGCGTATCCCCGGTATAGTCAGGGGTTAATGGGAGTCGTCCCCGTCCCCCCAGTATACGGCCAGAACCATGGACCCGGTACTTGTGGTTCGGAACCTCTCCAACCAGCCATAATGTTGTGAGAGTGAAATTATGTCTAAGTCCAGCTTTGGTACATTAGAAGCAACTCTGAAGCTTAACCTAAGCGTTTTTCGAAGCTACTTTTTAGCTAACTTCTTATAGGAAGGTCTAGGAGCTCTGAAAATGAACGTGCGCGTCTTTCTCTCTTCCCGAGAGACTTAGAAGAATTTTGTGATATTTTTTATTAAAATGGTGTATAAGGGTATATATATAAATATATTTTATGCACTGTATATGAGCTGGCGATTTCTAAGTCTGTGGTTCCGAGAGGGGGTAACCAGGCTCACTAATAAAGGTCAAGCCACTTGGCTGCCAGAATGCCCTGCTTCAGCACAGACCAGAAAGGCATTGTGATAAGCGTATCCCCGGTATAGTCAGGGGTTAATGGGAGTCGTCCCCGTCCCCCCAGTATACGGCCAGAACCATGGACCCGGTACTTGTGGTTCGGACTGTCTCCAACCAGCCATAATGTTGTGAGAGTGAAATTATGTCTAAGTCCAGCTTTGGTACATTAGAAGCAACTCTGAAACTTAACCTAAGCGTTTTTCGAAGCTACTTTTTGGCTAACTTCTTATAGGAAGGTCTAGGAGCTCTGAAAATGAACGTGCGCGTCTTTCACTCTTCCCGAGGGACTTAGAAGAATTTTGTGATATTTTTTATTAAAATGGTGTATAAGGGTATATATATAAATATATTTTATGCACTGTATATGAGCTGGCGATTTCTAAGTCTGTGGTTCCGAGAGGGGGTAACCAGGCTCACTAATAAAGGTCAAGCCACTTGGCTGCCAGAATGCCCTGCTTCAGCACAGACCAGAAAGGCATTGTGATAAGCGTATCCCCGGTATAGTCAGGGGTTAATGGGAGTCGTCCCCGTCCCCCCAGTATACGGCCAGAACCATGGACCCTGTACTTGTGGTTCGGACCCTCTCCAACCAGCCATAATGTTGTGAGAGTGAAATTATATCTAAGTCCAGCTTTGGTACATTAGAAGCAACTCTGAAACTTAACCTAAGCGTTTTTCGAAGCTACTTTTTGGCTAACTTCTTATAGGAAGGTCTAGGAGCTCTGAAAATGAACGTGCGCGTCTTTCACTCTTCCCGAGGGACTTAGAAGAATTTTGTGATATTTTTTATTAAAATGGTGTATAAGGGTATATATATATAAATATATTTTATGCACTGTATATGAGCTGGCGATTTCTAAGTCTGTGGTTCCGAGAGGGGGTAACCAGGCTCACTAATAAAGGTCAAGCCACTTGGCTGCCAGAATGCCCTGCTTCAGCACAGACCAGAAAGGCATTGTGATAAGCGTATCCCCGGTATAGTCAGGGGTTAATGGGAGTCGTCCCCGTCCCCCCAGTATACGGCCAGAACCATGGACCCGGTACTTGTGGTTCGGACCCTCTCCAACCAGCCATAATGTTGTGAGAGTGAAATTATGTCTAAGTCCAGCTTTGGTACATTAGAAGCAACTCTGAAACTTAACCTAAGCGTTTTTCGAAGCTACTTTTTGGCTAACTTCTTATAGGAAGGTCTAGGAGCTCTGAAAATGAACGTGCGCGTCTTTCACTCTTCCCGAGGGACTTAGAAGAATTTTG